>NW_022436963.1:33304286-33404482 GCF_009761245.1 Sapajus apella
TTTTTTAATTTAAACCTTAGAAAATCTGATAGTTATGTGTCTCAGGGATAATCCTTTTTGTGAAATAATTTGTGGGGGTTCACTGAATTTCCTGAACTTGGATATTGGCCTCTCTTGCTAGGTTGAGACAGTTCTCATGAATGATATCCTGAAATATGTTTTCCAAGTTGATTCTATTCCCCCCATCTCTTTCAGTGATGTGAATGCATTGTAGATTTGGTCTTGTACATAATCCCATATTTCTCGGAGGTTGACTTTGTTCCTTTTTATTCTTTTGTTTTTTTAAAAAAAATTTGTTTGACTGTCTTATTTCAGAAAGCTATTCTTTAAGCTTTGAGATTATTTCCTCAGCTTGGCCTACTCTGCTATTAATACTTGTGATTGCATTATGAAATTCTTGCAGTGTGTTTTTCAGCTCCATCAGGTCACATTCTTTTCTGCACTTGCTTTTTTGTCTGTCAGTTTCTGTATCATTTTATTGCAATTCTTAACTCCCCTGGATTGAATTTTAATGTTTACCTGAATCTCTATGATCTTTGTACATATCCGTATTCTAAATTCTGTTTCTGTCATGTCAGCCATCTGAGCCTGGTTAAGAATGTTTGGTGTAGTTGTTTGGAGGAAAGATGGCATTCTGGCTTTTTGGTTTGCTTGTTCGGTTTTCTGAGATGGAGTCTCACTCTGTCACCCAGGGTGGAGTACAGTGGTATGGTTTTGGCTCACTGCAACCTCCACCTCCTGGGTTCAAGCAATTCTCATGCCTCAGCCTCTTGAGTAGCTGGGACTACAGGTGTATGCCACTGGACCCAGCTAATTTTTGTATTTTTAGTAGAGATGGGGTTTTACCATGTTGATCAGGCTAGTGTCAAACTCCTGGCCTCAGGTAATCCACGTACCTTGGCCTCTCAAAGTGCTGGAATTACAGATTTGAGCCACCATACCTGGCCTGGGCTTTTTGAGTTGTCAGAGTTCTTGTGCTAGTTATTTCTCATTTTTGTAGGCTGATTTTTCCCTCAGTGTTTGAAGTTGCTGTCCTTTATATGGGCTATTTTATTTTATTCTATTTGATGTCTTTGGGGGCTTAGTTATGACATAAGGTGGGTTCAGTCAACTGGCTTTGTTTCTGGAAGATTTTAGGAGACCAAGCCTCAGCTTAGAAATCCTGGACTGCATAGTCTAACTTTGGGGGACTGATATTGGGCCGTGGCTTTGTTTTTTGACTCCTCAAGGCTGAGAACTTGCTGCACTAGAGAGGCAGTGGTGCAACCAGATCACTGATTACAACACTCTGATGGGAGGTGCCAGACAAAGCACTTTATAGGGCAGTAGCAGTGGGGTATGTCATGGATCGGATGTGCCAGCGGCAATGGCAGCATCAGCATGGCAGGGAACACCCTCATTGGCTGCAACAGTGTGCTAGCAGGTGACGCAGTGCCAGCCTCTGTGTTGGAATTTGCAGCTGTGTTGGTGACAGCACAGGTCAGGGGTGGCCCCACCTTCACCTTGAGAGCTACTCTGCATGGTCATGTTAGCATGAAGGTGGGGCATTGGTGGGCACAGGCCTGTGTGTGACCTCTGCTGTATGCCCTCTTGTGCATTCATGTGGATGATGGTAGCTACTCAGAGCAGAATTGGGTCTGCTGTTCTCCATGCTTAGTTTTGTTCTGGTAGTAGTGTGATGGCAGGGGTGGGGTACTAGCAGGAACAGGCCTGGCGCTTTCTATGCCCACCAACAGTCCCACAGCAATAGTGGTAGAGTGGGTCAGAGGGCTTATTTATACTGGCAGCTGTGGTGCAGCAGGATGCATGCGTACAGGCATGCCGGTGGTGAAGGTAAGGCAAGGTCTGCCTGCATAGACATATGCCAGCAAAGTGATGTGGGGGTGGCCCTGGGTGAGTGCGTGCAGGCAAAGTGGCATGGGAGATGCTGCATTGAGGGGGGTGCTCAGGCAGGCTGGTGTGTCTGTGGGGGCTGCTCTACTGGAGCTCTCCATAGTTCAGCCATAGTTCACCAGTACAGGAGCTATGATGCAGGCCCTCAGGAGATATGCCCTGTACATACTCCAGGCTGCACTGCAAATAGGTGCATCCAGGTGTAGGCCCTGGAAGAGGCCAGCATACTGAGGGGTGCACAGCCCAGACTGTCCCCGTCTCATGGGCAAGATTGCCCTGCAGAATTCACATCAGACTTTTTCCCTAGGGCTAAATTCTCTTATGGGAGCAAGTGGAGCCAACGGGGCGTGCTTTGCTGGCTGTGCTCCACTACAAACGCTCCTGCACCAAACTCTCTGGCCTCCACACCAGCCTGGAGTTCTGCCCCTACTACTCTAAGCAGTTATCCCTGCCAACACAATTGTCTGTGGTGGTCATGGAGTATCCTCCTACCAGGATTCCAGAGGCCTGTCGTAAGATTAGGTTTCTCCTTGCCTGTTCAACTCACCCTTTCCCCAACAGTCGTTCAGGGCTAGGGACAAGTCCCCAAACATGGTAGCCACATGTAGAGTTCCCAGCTTCTTCCCCTTCAGCCCAGCACCTGTGTCTTCCCTCCTTCTACTCTCAGTGCCTTCCCTCTGAATATCTGCTAGGAGTGTTCCAGTCTTGGCACATGTTTCTCCTGGTTGTGCCTAGTTGTCCATTTTGCCCATCTCTTCACATCTGCTTTCATTTCCCAGTGTCCAGGGTATCCTGGCATCCTCCCTGTGGATCTCCCAGAACCTAACAGGGCCACAAAGACTATAGCAGAGTTGGCTAGGGTCTCCTAGAGAGAGCAAATATATTTAAAGTAGCTTGCATTAAACCTTTCTGCTTCAGAGTTCAGAGTCAATGATTATTGCATTACTAGTTTGCTTTTAATAAGCCTATTTTCATTGGATCTATGTGGATCTTTCTCAATGAAGATTATATTTCCTGATTGGTGGAGGGGCAGATATTCAAAGTTAAATTTCAAATGACTTGGATACCGCTTAGCAAGAGCATTTTCTGGGCAAGAGGGCAGCTAGAAATTTGTGAATTCTTCCCCAAGGACTAGGGACATATTCAAACACATGCTATGTTAGCAGGATTTCAGAAATGATACAAACCAGCAACCTCACGACTTGTATCTAATATTCTTGCTATCTCTGGACTTATTTGGAATAGAAACCTTTTGGTCCAGACTTTTGATCTGACTTGACTTTAAAGTAATGGTAGAAATCTGAGGAACATCTTTATGTAATTTATTTATTTGAAAATGCCTATAATGCCTACCATATGCCAGGCTTATTTCTAAGAGCTTTATTCATTATAATTCATAATAATTCTATAAGGTGGATATTACTATTATCCACATGATCAGTGGGGACAAATGTTAAATAAATTTGTTTTCTTGTCATAGGGAAAGCAATTCTATCTCATGACCTTGAGAGAGGGCTATAAGTGATGTCACAATTCTGTCACCCAGAGGCATTTGGTCCCAAGAGAAAGCGGTGGTGCTTCACTTAAAATTCCATCCAGAAAAATGCAAGTAAAGGCAATGGAGAGAGAACAGTTCGAGCTGACCAAGTCTAGTGTTGTACAGAATGGATGTGGGGAGGATGGACAGAGATTAAAGAGTATGAGGGGAACCTGTTCTCCTGTTTCCTGTCCTGTTAGGGCTGCAGTTTGCTCTACACTTGCCATACAAAACATGACAGCCTCCCTCTCTTTGTTCCTAAGTAGCCTCTAAAGGCCACTAAAGCCTTTAGTTTCCACTAAAGGCCCTGCTGAGAAGATGCAAGTCTTTTGATGGCATTATCTTCTTAATCCTCCTAAGTGTCCTGGGAGTCCTGGCGGGGTTACACGGGAGGGTATCCAGCCATCTAATGTTTCTCTGGGAGCTCAGCAAGACCGTGGTCAGTGCTGGGCACAGGCAATACCTTAATCCTGATTCCAGGGGAGATGTATAAGCCTGTGAGTCCCCAGGGCATCTCTACAACAATGAAGTAGAAAAGTGGTTTAAAGGAAAAAAAGAGAGCAAGAAAGAAAAAACCTCTGATATTTCTCACCATGACAAAATGAACAAATGAGGGTACACTAATACAATAGGGGAAAAAAATACTAGTCCATTGTTCAAGGGAAAAAAATCTCAAGTACAGGTTCAAGCCAGTGCTATTAAAAGACACTTTTTATGGCTAGACATTGAAGGATTCAGTAAAGTGTTACTGTTCAAAAGAAAGCATTTAATTTGAATATACCATGTTTGACAATCTCCTAAATTACTGCATGAAATTACAAGAGCTGGTTCTGAAAAGTAAAATCTTGTCATCGTACGTGGAGTTACTCAGTGTAGGTAGAGATTGCTGGAAATTGCGTTTTGCAAGGCCACCCAAGTGACATCAGAAAGAATTGCTTGTGTGTGACCAGCTGTACCCACAAATTACATGCAACAAAGAAATCTCTGTGAATTAGCGGTGCTTGAATACTGTTATTACTCACCCTTGAAAACCTTTATAGGGAAAACAAAATACCTCGTTTTTTTTAACCAAACAAAATGTTTTCTACTTTATTTTTCAACTCAGCAAGGCAACAAGGCATTCAGCTCACAATTTTTTATATAAATTTAATATGACCCAAAGAAACATTTATTTTATGACAATTCAAACAGAAAATGGGCATTGTATCAAATTTTCAGTCGCTGAATGTACTTGAACCTAAGCTTACAAAATCACATTTGCTTTTTAAATTTGGATAATTGATATTTTTCAACCGGTTTCTGGTTTTCTCCCAAGTATTCTAAAATAAGTTTTATTCTATATTTAAATGTATTTTAACTTATTTTACATCCACTGAATATGCCCTTTGACTTTGGGTTTGGAAGGAGACCCCTTTAGTGTCTTAAAATGTCATTTATCTTAATTTGCAACAGCAATTGGCAGTTTTCCTTACGGAGTAAAGATATTTGCTGATATTTCTCTCCGGTGCTTTTGTATGTTGTTTTGAAGAAACTTACCATAACTATTACTGTGCATTTGGAATTTACAGTTAACTTTTTTTTTTGCGGGGGGGGGGGTCAAAAAAACGAAAGAAGGTAGAAATTGCTTCTCTGTAGAAAATTGAAGTTCACTGATTGATACTGATTACAGGAAATCAAAAGTTCCATGTAGAAAGTATTATATATTTTGGCAACTATTGATTAGGCCCAGCTCACTGTGTTTTGTTTGGGAGAACAGAAAGCTGAAGATATGTGAATGAGGATCTCCAATAACAAAAAAGCTAATAAGAAAAAGAGTATTCTCTTTCCTAATGAAATCAGATCCTCTTGAAACCGATTGTTTTATTGGAATGGATAAATGAGAAAGTTGTATCAATTGGTATTCTAATCAGGAGTTGGGAAGCAGGGATTAGAATTGTACCTTTGTGTTGGCTTGGTTTTGTAGACTCAGAGAAAGAATAGTGAATAGAGTAGAGATTTCACTGAAACACCAGAGGTTCGATCTAGGTCCTGCTGCTCACAGCCCGGAATGCCAATCGCTGAGATGAGCATTGTCAGGGAAGAAGGGTTTAATCAGGTGCTGCTGCTAAGCAGGACAGGAGATAAAGTCTCGAATCCCCCTTCCCCACTGACTAACATTGGGGATTTTATATAGCGGGGGAAAGAGGGAAAACAGGCACTAGGGAGGGATAAGAAAGGAATCATGTGGGATGAGAGGCTGATGTCTCATTGTTTGGATGCAGCAATGTGGTGAGTTTGGGCTCTTTGTCTGAGGGTCGTTTTCCTGAGGAAACACTCAAATGCAACAAATCTAAGTTTCAAGACAGAGGGTCAAATTCTATGTTTTTTCAGAAGCCCAGAAATATGATTTCTATGGGATAATTGGTTCAGTTTCAGAGGGCCCAGTTAGTGCCACTATCAACAACCCTACCTTTCTGCTCTGCACTGGCCTCAGTAGAGAGAACCTGTCATGCCTCCATATCTCATTTAGATATGGAGTCATGCCCTCAGCACTCATTTAGAATAAAAGTTGTGTTCAAATATAATTTTTCATGAAAGGGAAACCCATGACTCCCATACAGATAGAAAATTAACATGCTAACATGCTTATTTAACTAATTATTAATACAGGAATCAGATGTTAAAACTGGTTCAGAGATAATCCAAAAGGGAGACAGAGCCGGGTGAGGTGGCTCACGCCTGTAATCCCAGCACTTTGGTGGGCCAAGGAGGGAGGATCCCTACAAAAATAATAATAAAAATTAGATGGGTGTGGTTATGTGCATCTGCGGCCCCACATACTTGCAATGCTGAGGTGGGAGGATTAGTTGAGTCCGGGTGGCCAAGTCTGCAGTGAGCCATACTGAGCCACTGCACTCCTGCCTGGGTGACAGAGTGAGACCCTAATCTTAAAAAAAAAAAAAAAAAAAATTATAGATGAGGAATATTGAAATAAATTTACAGTGGATGTGTCAATAGACAAAATTACAACAAATTTAGTTTTAAGATCTAACTGACCTTCATTTGCTATTCAGAATCGGGGAACATCATTCTATTTTATTCTGATGAGCTGAGCAGAGAAGCTGTGCTTTGTAGACAGAAAAGGACCTAGGAAAGCAGAAATAGTGAATGAAAAGAGGATTGGTTGTTGCAAATTTCTTTTTCTAAAAGGATTAAAACACAAAGAACTTACCATGCTGGCTAAAACTGGCCAATTTGGGGATTTGGTTATTTCTGTTTCTCTCCTCATTTCTTGGAAGATCAGATAAATAACTTAGTTTTGGCTTAATGACTTAGAAGTTCAGCATGAAGTGCTGTTTTGGTTTGGTCTGGTGGACCTAGACCAGGAGCTCAGTCTAAACAAATGTCGTCCTATAAGTTTCATTTAACAGATGTAGAGGAGGAAGAGAGTAGTCAATTGACACTCCATCAGACAGAATTTATTTGCATGTCTTTAGGCAAGAATCATTTTCCTTTGCTGTCCGTTATATAATAGCTCAAAGGCAATAATAAGAGACCTGCAGAATCAGAACCACATGACCTGGAAGGCTGTGCTCAAAGAGACATGGTTTTCAATCAAAGCACATTGTTCTCCCTACCATCATATGGTAGGAATCCATAATTCATTATGCTCATGGAAACAAATACATAATTTAACAGATCCCTTTCCAATGTGAACAGAAGAAATTAAACAAGAAAGCCAAAATGGTCAGTCTCTTATTCTTTCCTGCCTGAAATATTGGAGGAATTCTACCAGAAGTATGACTTCACTATCTTTTATTTTCAAAACGGAGCGGTGCTCAAACAACCCTGCCTACACAGTGGAATCGCCCGAAGAGGTTTAAAAATTCTGATGCCTGAACCCCACCCCAGAGAGCTTGTTTAATTGCTCTGGGTTGGCTTCCTGCATCTTAATTTTTCAGAGCTCCACAGGTGATTCTAATATGTAGCCAAAGGTAAGAACTACTGCTCTAAAGGGCTGTGTACTACTTCCCAGCTACTTCTCCCCTGATGATTCAGCAAAGGCTGCAAAACCAACAGCCTTAGGGTGCCAGGCAAGTGATGTACTATAAATGCACAAAGATTCTGCTCCTTCTCATCATTCAAATACAGTTTATTTTTCCGCTGGCTAAGAAACACAGGACTAGGAGCAAATCCAGTCTCTGGGCTGCCATTTGGCTCCTGGAATTTTGAAGGCTTTCTGGTGTTATTTTCTTCTTTTACATGTGTCTCAGTCCGTGACTCTGAGACCTCCTGCAGCTCCCCCTTTCCCTACTGGCATTTTTACTCCTGCTGTTTTCTTAACTAGCAACACCTTTTCACCTCTGTCATTCTAACTTTCCCCTCTCCCCTAATCTTTTGTGTTTCAATTCCTACACTTCCTTTAGATTAATATTTCTCAAACTTTAGCATGCATCAGAGTCACATGGAAGGCTTGTTTATATACGTATTGCTAGGTCCCATGCTCAGAGTTTCTGACTAAGTAGATGTCGGAGAAAGACCATAGCATTTACATTTCTAAGATGTTCTCATGGGATGCTGATGCTGCTGATCTGGGAAACCACACTTTGAGAACCAATGCTTTAATAGCATGTTGTCATTTCTTTTTTGAAGCACATCTGCATTCTTGTTACAGTTTTTTTTTAATCACACCAGGGACTCTGATCTGTGCACTTACCATAATTATGTTTCCACTTGTGTGTTTGATGGTTTTTACACTGACTAGTGCTCCACTAGAGTCTAGCTAGACTGTAACTTCATTAAGGAAAAGATTTTCTGTCTTTGGTATTACCATAGTATCTGTAGCATTTGGTATTGATGATGGACCATAAGTATTGAATAGTGGATAAACATTTTCTTGTTAACCATTCACCTTAAATGTATAGATTTTTCAGGATCTCCCCCTTCTCCTTGAATTGTTACTATTTTTTCTCACTATTCAATGTATTATGTTGCTACTTACTATACAGGAATCTTTTCCATGATGCCTTAGATTGGCTTTAAAAATGGCTTCCTGTCCCAGTTACACATTCTTATCCATGTAGTTTGAAGACCAGCAGCTTCAGCGTAACTGTAAACAAACTCAGGTATGGATGCTGGCCACTTGCAGGGCCCAGTAACAAGAGTGAAATCTAGTAGAAAGAAAAAATGACTTTGTTAACCAAAAGGAGGGAAGGCAAAATGGTCAATTTCTCTTTTTTTTTTTTTTTTTGGTTGTTCTCTCTATATACTTTTTATTTTACTTTAGGTGTACACTTTATCAGGCATTTTTCCCCATGTTATCCCTCCCCACCCCCTGCTGTCTCTCCCCTACCCCCCACAACTGTCCCCAGTGTGTGATGCACCTTTCCCTGAGTCCATGTGTTCTTGTTCAACACCCACCTATGAGTGAGAACATATAGTGTTTGGCTTTCTGTTCTTCTGTCAGTTTGCTGAGAATGATGGCTTCCAGATTCATCCAAGTCCCTACAAAGGACAGGAACTCATTGTTTCTTATGGCTGTGTAGTATTCCATGGTGTGTATGTGCCACATTTTCTTTGTCCAGTCTATCCTTGATGGGCATTTGGGTTGTTTCCAAGTCTTTGCTATTGCGTACACAGGGCTGCAATGAACATACGTGTGCATGTGTCTTTATAGTAGAATGATTTGTAGTTCTTTGTATATATACCCAGTAATGGGATTGCTGGGTCAAATGGAATTTCTATTTCTAGATCCTTGAGAAATCGCCACACTGTGTTCCCCAATGGTTGCCGCTTTGGTTTTGGAGGGGGACAGCTGTGGCTTAAAAAGGAAAAAGTTCATGAGAAAGGTATAGGAAAAAGTTGATGAGAAAGGTATATGAGAATTGGGCTGAACACAATGTGTGTTCTGGTAGCTATTTTCGTCCCAGTCCACCTGGATCTTGGTCTGGTGTCATTTCCACAATGGCCTGCTTGTTAACTAGCTGCCTTGAAGTAATCTCTGGAATTTTGCAGCTGCATCTCTAGACTTGGCTGTCTGTCTCAAGATTAGCCCCTGAAACTTCTAAGTCGAAGCTGAATTAGATACTAGCATACAGTTAAATAAATGTGAAGGGAGTATGTACGGTGAGAAAGGGAGGGATGTGAGGTCTATTTTTAGCCTAAGAATAAAGGCTTCTGCAGTTTGCCTCAAGGTTATATCTTGAAACCCAGCAGAAAGAGGAAAAAAAGTTTTAAAATGCATTTTGAAGTTAAGCTGCCTTGTTACATAACTTGGAACTCGTTAGAAATGCAGAATCTCAGGTCCTACTCCAGACTCACTGGATCAGAACCTGGATTTTAACAAGGTCCCTAGCTAATTCCTATGCATTTAAAAGTTCAATAAAATCCCTAAAACTCTTCATTAGCCTAAAGGGTCCTCAGTCTACGGTACCTTTGGATTAAAAACAATTATAGGAAGAAAAGGCAAAATACAAAACAAAAGCAGCTTAAGAGAAGTGCTTCCTGCTTTCTCAAGCTAGGCCTTCTCAGCTGAGTGACTATTGAATCCATCAACACATTCGTGTTGCACTCTTGACAGCTGGTAACTGCTTAGTGCGCCCTTTCTCCAAGATCCATGTTTCTGTTTTAACAGGGTCTTTCCAAGCCCAATCTGAAAGAATTAAGGAAATAGAAATCTGAAATATTGTGACAGATTCATGGAGGAAGAAGGCCTATCAGGGAGCTTTATATCATACACATATTTTATTGAAAAATAATTCATTTCTGTGTGGTTAAGATACAATTATACTTTTACTTTTCAATTTCATCTTATTTCTCAGTTGCTATCTTTTCGGTCCTTCTAGTACATGTTTTTCCTCTCTCCCTCCATATCCCCTCCCCTTCATTATGTCACATTCCTTGACCTTTTTACAGCCTTATTTTGTAGTATACATTATCTCTTTGGGCTCTCACCTGCCATTCAATGCAGGCCAAAGAATATGCGTGTTCATTTTCCACAAAAGAAACTGAGGCTTCTAACACTCAATTTAGTGATCTTTTCTCTATAAGTAATATAGTGTAACCTCCCTATGAGTCAGTGCTAAGTATTTGTCATGAGTTAGAACATGGAATACATGGGAAACAGGAATACATGTTTCACATGATTGTTTACAGAAAATTATGCATCACTGGTAAACCCATCTAGGCTTGGTGTTTTCTAGTTTGTAAGGCTATTAATTATTGCTTTGATTTCCTTAATATATATATATTCAAATTATCTATTTCTTCTTGTGGGGGCTTTGGCAGATTGTGTCTTTCAAGGAATTGGTACATTCACCTTATATTATCAAATCTGTAGGCAGAGTTGTTCGTAAAATTTCTTTATTGTTATTTTAATGTTCTTGGGATTTGTAGTAATGTGTTCCTTTTTATTTCTAATACTAGCAATTGTGTTCTTTGTCTTTTTTTTTTTTTTAGCCCAATTACAGACTAATTAATTTTTTGTGTGTTTTTAAAGAACCAGCTGTTGGTTTTGTTGACTTTTCTCTATCAATGATATGTTTTCAATTTCATTGATTTCTGCTGTAATTTTTATTATTTCTCTTCCTCTATGTACTTTGGAATTGATTGCCTCTTTTTTTCTACTTTCCTAGAATAAAATTTTAGATAATTGCTTTTAGATTTTTATTTTTTAAATATACGCATTAAATGCTGTTAATGTTCCTTTATGTACTGAGTTAGCTTCGCCTTACAGATTTTGATAAGTTGTGTTTTCATTTCAAAATATTTCATTTCATGTCTAAATATTTTTAATTTTCTCCTGAGGTTTATCCTTTGACCCATGTGCTATTTAGAAATGTGTTATATGATATCCAAGCATGTTGGTATTTTCCAGCTATTTTTGTTACTGATTTCAAGTTTGATTCTATTGTGGCCTAAAAGCAGACACTGTGTGATGTTTTAAAATAAAATAAAATTCCGAAGAGAATGTTATTAAGAAGAATGTATATTTTGCTGCTAATGAATGAAGTAGTCCACAGATATCTATTCTATTTAGTTGACTGATAGCATTGTTGAGTTCAACTATGTCCTTACTAATTTTCTGCCTGCTAGATCTCTCCATTTCTAATAGACAGCTGTTGAAATCTTCAACTATAATTGTGAATTTACCTATCTTTCCTTGTAGATTTGTCAATTTTTGCCTCACATTGGTTGATACTTTGTTATTCGGTACATACGGATTGTTATGTCTATATGGAGAGCTGATTCCTTTATCATGAAATATAACTTTCCTTCCTCTGAAGTCTTTTCTGTCTGAAATTAATATAGTGACCTCTTTTCTTTTGATTAGTGTTACTATGGTATATCTTTCTTCATGTACTTTTTAATCTAT
The DNA here is from genome assembly GCF_009761245.1 of Sapajus apella. Classification (NCBI taxonomy): domain Eukaryota; kingdom Metazoa; phylum Chordata; class Mammalia; order Primates; family Cebidae; genus Sapajus; species Sapajus apella. Next base: position 33,316,070 of record NW_022436963.1, read on the forward strand.
ATGAGTCTTTAAAGTGGGGTGTGTGTGTGTGTGTGTGTGTGTGTGTGTGTGTGTGTGGACACCATATTGAAGCTCCTTTTTCATCCATTCTAATAACCTCTGGCTTTTAATTGGTACACTTACACCATTGATGTCTAAAGTGAATATTGATATAGTTGGAGTAATTGCTGCCATAATTGCCACTGTTTTTGTTTGTAGCCCTTGTTTTTTTATTCCTATTTTTGTCTTCTATTTTTTCTGTCTTTTGTGGCTTTAACTGAAGATTTTATATGATTCCTTTTTCTTTCTTAGTATACTGATTATATTATTTTTTGCCTTTTACTTGCGTTAGTTATTGCCCTAGAATTTTCAAAATACATTTTCAACTAATCCAAGTAGATTTTCAAATAGCACTATTGCTATCAGTATCTCTTCATAAGTAGTGCAAGTACCTCATAGTATCAAAATAATTCTAATCCCTTCTTCTAGTTTGTTGTATCATTGTGGTCATTCAATTTACTTATACACTAGCATAAATAAATATTTGAATACGTTGTTGCTATTATTTTGAACTGTCATGTTTTATATCAATAAAGAATATGAAAAATAGAAGTTTTGTGGTTTTTTTTTTTTTTTTTGAGACAGAGCCTCACTCTGTTGCCCAGGCTGGAGGGCAGTAACACAATCTCGACTCATTGCAAACTCCATCTCCCTGGTTCACACGATTCTCCTGTCTCAGCCTCCCGAGTAGGTGAGACTACAGGTGTGTGTCACCACACCCAGCTAATTTTTTGTATTTTTAGTAGAGAGGGGGTTTCACCGTGTTACCCAGGATTGCCTCCATCTCTAGACCTTGTGATCTGCCTGCCTTGGCCTCCCAAAGTGCTGGGATTATAGGCATGAGCCACTGCGCCTGGCCGAAAGTTTTTATTTTACCTTCACTTAGTCCTTCTCCAGTGTTCTTTTGTTCTCCAATTAGATCTGAGTTTCTGACCTATATCACCTTTCTTCTCTCTAAAAGAACTTTTAACATTTCTTACAAGGCAGGCGTACTGGCCATAAATTCCATCAGTTTGTTTTTATCTGAGAAATTCTTCATTTGTAGTACATTTTTGAAGAGTAATTTTAATTCTAGGTTGATGGTAGATGTTTTATTTTTGTTTTTATCTCAACAAATTAAGTATTTAACTCCATGCCCTTCTTGCTTATACAGTTTCTGAGGAAAGATTGTCTGCAATTCTTATCATTTTTCTAAAGGTAAAGTGTTTTTCTCCCAAGGATTCTTTCATTTTTTATTCTTTATTTTTAACTTTCTGTAGTTTAAATAGAGTATGTTCAGTTATAGGTTTTTGTTGTTGTTTTGCATAGTCATTTATTCTGGTTGGTGTTCAAGCTTCCGGAATCTGTTATTAAATTGAGAAAATTTAATTTAAATTGAGGAAATTCTCAATAATTATACATTGTTTCAAATATTTCTTGTGTTCTTGTTTCTCTTTCTTCTTCTTCTGGTATTTGCATTATGGGTATTTCATACCTTTTGTAGTTTTCCTGTGATTCCTGGATATTCTGTTTTTCTCTTTTCAGTCTTTTTTCTGTTTGCATTCCTATTCTGGAAGTCTCTATTGAGATATGCTCACACTCAAAGATTCTTTCCTCAGCCACTTCAGGTCTACTAGTGAGCCCATCAAAGGCATTTTTCATATCTATATAGTGTCTCTGATCTCTAGCTTTAGCAAAACTTCTCAAAATTCCCATCTCTCTATTTACATTATCCATCTGTTCTTATATGCTGTCTGCCTTATCCATTAGCACCTTTAGTTAATTACAGCAGTTTTAAATTCCTGCTTCAATAATTCCAACATCAATGAAATACCTGAGTCTGGTTCTGATAGTCACTCTGTGTCTTCAGACTGTGTTGTTTGTTTTTCAATGTGTCTTACAATTCTTTCTCCTGATAGCCAGGCACAATGTACTTGGTAAGAGAAACAGCCGTAAGTAGGCCTTTACTAATATTTTGGTATGGTGTGAGGAAAGAGAAATAATTTTATAATCCTATGATTATGTCTCAGTTGTTCAGTAAGCCTGTGCCTCTGCACTGTGAACTTCACATGAGCTTCTCTGTCATCTCCTGTCCTTCCTCATTAGGAAGAATATGACTAGCGTGAGCTACAGTTGGGTATTTCTTAGAGTTGGTGGTAGTTGGGGATTTTTCTTCCTCCAGGTTAGTTAGGTTCTAATAAAACCCAAGCAAGTTAGGTTCTGGTTAGCTAGTTTATTCTGAGAACAGATTTAAGTGTAACAGAATGCTCTGGGGGTATTTCCAAATGGTTCCTTTCTCCCACTTCTGGATGGAGACATGAGGGGATTTTTCTCACGTATGTTTACTATAAAAACCAAATAGAGCTCCAGGAGGTAAAATCCACAAAAGTAGGGACTGTGTGAGTAGACAGCAAGGTCCCCCTGAGTGTCTGCCTCTCAGATGTATCCACACTGCCTTTCCAGCAATTCTTTAATTACAGTTCAGGTTTTCCCAAAAATGCCTTTGATGGGCTCACTAGTAGACCTGAAGTGGCTGAGGAAAGAATCTTTGAGTGTGAGCATATCTCAATAGAGACTTCCAGCATTGATGTCCTTGGAAGGTTGAGCTCATGAGTTTTCGCCCTGGTAAGCAGTGATTCTCTGTATTCACTTGTTGGTCCCTCCATATTAGGGGGTAGCAGCTTGTCCCGTGACATTACTTCTCTATGGATCTAAAAAGTGTTGTTGGTATTCCTTTTTCATTTTCTTTTTTTTTTTTTATGTTTTTAACTTGTTACTAGGGTAAAGTGAATGCTGGAGAAGAAATGAAAAATCTTAATCACTATTTTATAAATGAAATATATCTATATCTATATATAATTGTCCTTTAAATGTAGGAACATTGGTTTGATCTAAGAGCAAATGAATAAGCTTAAAATTTTAGTATTCCAAAATCATAAGTTCCATCCCCAATCTAGTTAATTGAAAAAGGCTAATTTGTTTTCTTTATCCCTTGGTACCCTGCCAAGACATGCAGTAGCCACTTGAAGAAACATCACGTGGCAGTCTCCCCTACCCTAGGTACAATGTAAGGTACAAACCAGAAACTATTCTTTAGTTTAATTTCATTTTTAGCCTAGGATTTAGTACGATGGCATGCTTCATAATAATCTTAAATAAAAATGGTTGTGGTGTCAATGACTAATATAAAAAATAAGGGATGTACTTTTAAAATCCTAATGTGAAGTTCTTTGTGGGTTTTCCTCAGACCATCCCAAACCAAGAGTTAATGATTACTAACTTATGTTTTTACCTAAGTGAAATATAGCCTTAGCGTTTAGGAATCGGCAACCCCTATTTGTTTTGTTTGCTTGATTCTTTCTTTCTTCTTTCCTTCCTTTTTTTCTTCCTTTCTTTCTTTCTTCTTCCTTCTTTCATTTTTTCCTTCCTTCCTTCCTTCCTTCCTTCCTTCCTTCCTTCCTTCCTTCCTTCCTTCCTTCCCTCCCTCCCTCCCTCTTTCCTTTCTTTTCTTTTCTTTTCTTTTCGTGGTGGGGTTGCATGTTGTACAATAAGACCTATTAGTTGTACTATGACCACATGCCAGTAAGACATATTAGTTACTATTACTATCATTTTGCTTAACAAAAATTGATTTGTTGTGAATATACAAGTGTTTTCCACCTTACAGTCAGATACTGCATTGAGGGTTATTTGTTTTCAACCAATTAAAGGCAATGTTATAATTGGTAGGTAGTCCAGTTAAAGGAAGTGTTCTATCCATCACATGACCAAACTAATGCACATAGCCACTGTTTAAATGGTTTCAGCATGGAAGACTTTGAAAATACTTGGGAACTCATCTCTGATGCTTTATATCTACTTTACCCTGGAATCCAATTTTAACCTCAGATTGCTTTCCCACAAAGACTTTATCCTTCCAAACTAAACTGGATAAGTTATTCCTAGACTGTTGAATTTCATGGACCAAAAAATCTTCTAAAAACATGAAAATATATGGACTAATATAAGATTAATGTTTTTTTTTAACAAAGTAAGACAATTTTTGAAAAATCAATTTTATCCTCATTATTTCATAAAAGGGGACTGTCTTTTAATGGCCAAACTCTATCAAGATGTCCATTCTGAAACAATCAGAAGTGGTATGGGGTACAGGTTCAGATGATATGAATCTAGTTATTTGGAGCTACCACTATACGTTAAGAAGAAATCGTTATGCCTATACATTTTGAATATTTTATTGCATTGTCTGTGTTTGTACAGGTTGTTTTTGGATTATGGTATGTTAAAATGGAAAGGGAAGTTAGAGAGTAAGGTGAAGACAAAGGGAAAATAAACAGGGAAGTGTACTATGGAAGTGTTTAATATTTTTCATAGCTATTAGCTAAGGAAGATGTTTGTGGTACCTATTTGTATTTTGAATATATTTCTTCCTCAGGCCACTATGAGACTAAGTAATAATTGATAATTTTTAAGATGTTAAGAATTCTAAAGTCATACATTATTGCTGAGGACAAACACTTACTGAATTGATGTGCTGTCTTTTCAATATTTGCTTTCCAATTACTGTTGAATATTATATTAATTCTTATTTTAAGTCTGCAGTAGCATATCTTCTATTTTATGGGGAGCTTGATTTAGTTAGCATAATAAAAACACTCTTAGCAGTGATAAGATTCATGAAGACTATATCTTAGATATACTCAAAACTATAAAGACATGTTTAATAGAAGATGCCTTGAAACTATTTCTGAACTCAAAAATCTTAATTTATTAAGCATTGGTATTGGGTCCTAAGTTTTATTTTGTCCTTGAGTTTAGTTATATCATTATTAAACTGAATGCATATAAAAATAAAGGCTGAAGAAAGCCCAAACTTTAGAATCTGTTTCATGTGAGCAGGTCACTGCTCAGATAAATGAAATAAAACATGTTTTAAAATTAATAACTAAGAATTATATATGCATTTTTAAAAAGATGTCATTGTTTAATTAATTCATCTTGTTTCCTTTCTTATACATTTTCTTTTTAAAAATTTATTAATTCATTATTTAATTGATAGATGTTTAAATTGATTCATTTATTCATTGTTCTAAAAAATACATATTGAGCACCTGTTTATACTTGGTACTTACTTTGTGTTAAGGAAATTATTATGCATAAGATGTGATTCTTGGAATCTGGCACTCACTGGCAAAAGACAAGCATATGAGTAAGTTCAGAAATTATGATAAGAACCATGATCAAGCATCGGACTGAATTTGCAACAACATTAAGAGAAAAGACCTGAGTTCTAACACTGTGCTTGGAACACAGAGAATTCTTAGGTCTTCACTGAAAGATTAGATGCATGCTTTTCGGTAGGTTGGAGATTATAAATGTCAATGTTATTGAAATCTTATTGCTTTATTCTCAGGGGAAAACAGTGACAGGTCCTATATAGATGATTTCTGTGATTCTTTTTCAACCTTGAGAATTTATGACTCTAATATCCACTTTGGCGTGAATATTAAATAAAATATAAAATAATGCTTTAGGCTTTCAACATAGCTAAGAAAGCAGTATATTACAGAATTTACTCACAGTTGACATAAGGGATGTGTTGATGTTCACCAAATACTGGAATGGTTTGTTAAGTAGAGATATCAAAATCTTACTCTCTGAAAGTCTTAAAATCTAAGCAAATTTCCATCTATTTTACATAATAAAGGTATGAACATATGTGGATGCATTTTACCATGGTGGGAATAAAGTCATTTTGGCATGACTACATGCCGTACATCTCCTCTCACTTCATCCATAATTCCAACTATAGAAAGTCCAGATACCAATAGCTATTGAAAAGAATGTGGTTGGATTGCATGAAGACTGGATATTTGACCAAACTGTATGGAGCAGATGAGACCCTGAGCCAGTTAACCATGGAGTTGGCTCTGAGAGTTGGCATGACATCCACCAGTAGATGCAGGCAAGCTAAGATTATGAGGAAACAGAATGCATGAGTAAGCAGAGGAAGTTCTCTGTGGATAATAGAATTCAGTAGATGTGTATAAGTAACCAGAGGCAAGAGACCAAACAGCCCTACAGTAAAAAAGTCAGTGAGGAGCTACCTGAGACCTTCATGCCTTCTCAGCTCTCCTTCTGTAAGACACAGCTGAATTCTGTCTCCATGCATTGCATGCTTTTCAAGGACTCATGTCTATTTGGTGTGTGTACTTGCGAGTGTGTGTTTGTGTTTATGTTTGTGTGTATGAGAAAGAGAGACTTAAAGCAATTGAAACCAAAAGAACTGCTATTCTGAAATGCCAGTTCAGTTTTGGTGAAGATTTTTCCTGCTATGATCATATTCAGATATTTCCTGGTTTTGAAAACAGCCTATGCCCTTCCTTACAAAATCTTGCCATGTGTGCTAGGTGTCAGGAAGGGAGACTGGTGACCACAGGAGAATCTTTCTAGCTAGTGTTATTTCCAACGTCTGGATACATCAGAAACAGCAATATTTGCTTTGTTAAAATTAAAGTGAAATTACTGCTTACTTGCAAAGCAAGGGATATTTAGCATTCCGTATCCTCATTAATCATAAGAAGGCCTTACCCCTTCTTTATTATTTGGGGCAAAGTTTAATGTATCTACATTCACAAAACTCAGTGAAAGGTGGCATGTTGAGCTGGAATACCAGGACCAATTGGAAAGTCCTTGGTCTCTGAAAACGGTACAGCTGAGTTAAAATGTGACTGACTTCTTGTCATACTTTTTGCGTGATATTTGGCATATCATGTTCCCGGGTAACAGTTTTCTCATTTGGTAAATGCAGTTTTCAACTTATTAAAATTATCATGAGAAATGTGTCATAAAGTTTTTAGGGCAAGTTCTGGAACCAGGGTTGTGATTCTAATCCTAGCTCTTCTGCTTATTAGCTGTGTAACCCTAGGCAACATATGCAGTGTATGTGATGACTTTGTGCTTTAGCTTATGCATCTGCAACCCTGAAACAAGAATACTACCTAGTTTGTAAGCTGTCATGGGAAGTAAATATCATTGAACATATACAGCACTTGATACAAAGCCCAGTAGTGCTGGCTCATAGTAGAAACTCAGACAAATGTTTACAGTAAGTGTTTACCATCATAAAGTGCTTTGTAAAATTCTACAGCACTATACATGAGTGATCTGGTTTAAACAAAAGTTTCTTGAGGCACAAAATGATATATTTTGAGTTAATCCTCAAAGTGCTTGCCATTGATAACTTGCTAATAGCTTAGTCTGTAATTTGTATCTCCTTCTATAAAGACCAGATAAGTAAAAACGGTGGAGAAACTTGCACTCCTGTGGGACTGAGCAGGTATATGAAAAAACTTTTATCATCATTCCCAGACTTTCAGGTTAGGAGAAATGCGTGTGTTTCTAGGGATTTTAACTTGGCACCTTCTATGGACACTAAATTTACTCTGAAAAGAGAAAGAGTTAAAAGTGTCTGTTCTTTTTTGTGCTGGCAGAGGTGTTCAGGAATGGTTCTCTTTGACACTCTCAAGTTTTCTTAAGTTCTTTTTCCTTTTCCAAGCAGGTAAGAAATGAGATAATTGATGAGGCTTTCTGGTTCCATGCACTTGGGTATTTCTAAAATAAGTATGAAACATAGGAAATAAAGTGTATTTTAAAATATCATTTGAAAGAGAAAACAAGGCAGAAATTTCTAGTTTCTTTTTTCAATCTTGCATTTTATTCTATATAAATCTATTTTTTTTGCAGTGCTAAAACAGGTATTTTAGATGACTTTGTAATTACATTGAGGATATTTCATAAAACCTCCATTTGTGTTTCATATATCTTCTGTCTTGTTAGTGAGGGAGATTGTGTCTAAAATGTTATACACGGAAGATCTCAATAAATTGTGAATTTTCTTTCTATCCCCTTTTCCTCTTGAAATTTATCTGTGTCACACTGACAGATGGGACAATATTTAATAATCTATTTCAATGATCATTTATCTGCAGCTAACCATTTTCCTTTTGTAACTTCATGGGATTCGTTTTACTAAATTTTTCCTAAGAAAGCAGGTTTTTAAAAATATTCCCTTTAAATTTTGTCATGCTAAATGTAAACATCAGACCAGCAGTATCAGCATCTTCTACGAGGTTGTTAGAAATGTGAATTTCAGACTCCACAACAGTCCTAAGGAATCAGAGTCTGTACTCTAAAAATGTATCTAAATAATTCCTATGCTTATTACAGTCTCAGAAGTACCATGTTAAAACATTAGAATTTCATGTACTCCAAACTTTCAAGATGTATCTTGAAATAACAGACTAACTTACAATCAATGGCTTTAAATAATACAGATACATTGTCTTACTATACTGCAGATTAAAAGTCTAAAACATTTCTCAGTGGTCTAAAATCAACGTTTGTGGGGATGCATTTCTCCTGGAAACTCTTGAGAATTATTTTCTTGCCTTTTCCACATTGTAGAGACTGCTGCTATGCCTTGGCTCATGGCTCTTGTCTATCCACAAAGCTGGCGGTGCAGCATCTTCAAATCTGTCTCTCTGATTCTGACCCTTTTGCTTTCTTCTTTCACTTGTAATGACCCTTGTCATCACTAGATAATCCAGAGTACTCTCCCACATCAAAGTCAGCTGATTAGCCACCTTAATTTCATTTGCAACCTTATTTCCCCCTTGTCATGTAAGATAACACACTTAGACATTCTGAGGAGTAAGGTTTGGGCATCATTAGGGTGCCATTATTCTGCCTACCACAAAAAGGATCTGTGACTTAATAAATATAAATAATGTCGATTAGACCTAATTAAGATTGTGTCTTTTTGGCAGTGCTTCTCAAAATGTTTAATATATTAAAGATGTATTATGAAACATCAACAGTAAGATATATTGTGGGGTGTTCCCCAAATGTGTTTGATCATAGTACCCTATTAAGATCTCCCATAAGAGGTGAACTCATTTGGAATATGTGGACCAGAGAAACTTACATTTATTCTTTCCATTCTTTCCAAGGATTAATCAACAATGGAGTCCTAGGCTTTGAGAATTAGGACTAAGTTTTTATCATTGGACCTAATATTAAGTTTAATTTTAGGCAGATCAGATTACTCTTCTATTTCAGTTCTGCTTGATTTTTGGGAAACCTACTTTCACATCTTGAGTCTACTGCTTTCTAGTTACATGATCTCCATTTTAATCTCTCTTAACATTAGTTTCGATGTTCTGAGATATAGGGAATGGTGAAGACCATGTGTCTAGAGTCAGACAGTCTAGGTTTGAATGCTGATACTGGACACTTCCTAGCTGCGTGACTCAGTAAGAAAGGTATTTTACCTCTTTGTGCTTGGGTTTTCTGATTCTTAAAATGAAAGCGAGAGTAGTTTCAATTCATAAACATTTTTGTGAATTTATATAATGCATATAAAATAGCTGATGCAAAGCCTGACACACCCTAAATGCTCACTCAAAGTTTTGATGAGGTTCCTGTTATTATTATGATGAAAACTAACTGCAAGCATCAAAGTTTTGTGCAAACAAATAAATAGTATAAAAAGATAAGACCTCTCATGGGAATGTTGATTTAATGGATATGAAAAACTGCTTTTGAAATAGACTAAACAGTTGAAAGAATTATAAGTTAAGATTTTCTATTCAATGCAAAGCAAGGAGAAGGATTTGGAGAGGAATTTGACTGGATAAAAGAGGAGTTTAATTTAAAGACTTTGGAGGCATTATTTAGCAGAAAATGCTTTTATCAAGAATATAATTTCAGAAAAATCACTACACAATTATTACCTACTTGAGCCAAATCATTGAAAAATTTTTTTAAAGAAGTTCTACACATGGACTTTACAGGCAGTTAAAAAAATTCACAAAGAAGAATTATTGACATACATAAAACACTTAAGCAGGTTTTTAAAAAGAAAATAAATGGGGTTTCTGGCATGATATTTTAAAATTCCAATAAATCCCATTTTATTTAAAAGCTGATTCAAACAGCATATAAACCAAACTAATTCAGAAGATTAGGTGTTTTAATTAAAAGTGTTGTCCATAACTTTACAAAGTGACAGTTCAAATATAACTGGAACAGCAGTGTCAATATCTTTACCAAGAGAGAAAAACATCATCAAGAATCTTAATTTGCCTCTATTGTAACCTAATAACTCAATTAAATTGTGATAGAAAAATAAGCTTTGAAGGAACTTGAGAGAAACACACAGAGTTTTCAGATTTAGTTAGCTAAGTAGAAATGACAATACTCAATTACATATACATGTGTAGTTACAAAATGCTGATTACCAAAGTACCAGAGTGTTTGGCTTTAGGAGTTAGGAGTGTGTGGTGCGTGCATGCTCACTAGTGTGTGTGTGTGTGTGTGTGTGTGTGTGTGTGTGTATGTGTTTGTGTGTTTAGATGAGCTTTCTTGGATCTGCACACTAGTACAGTCAATACTAACAATCAAGATAAATAGATCAATTCAAAACATCAACAGAATATCAGATAATTAATAGTATAAAATATGTCATCTGTTTTGAATGGAGGGGTCTATTAGTAGTTTAGGAGTTCTAGACAGGATGAATTATGAATTCATCTTGCCTCTTTATCGCAATGTAGATTTAATCAACATTCAATAGAGCACTGTTTAAGAAACTTAAGGCTAAATTTTCATTCTCTGACTCAGGTTTACTCCAAGCCATGGCTGTTGTTTATCCTGAGGGTGTTACATATTTTTGTTTTATTGTTAAACCTAGTTTTGAAATTAGGCTTAATTTATCTACTGCTTGGTCTTGGGCAAATCACTTTTCACTTTCCTATGTCTATTTATAAAACAAAACTATTGTTTATTTAGGGGCATACTATGAACTAAAATCATTTGATAACAACTCTCTCCTCTATATCACAAAATTATTTTCAATAATAATTATGAAATTAAATATTTTGGCGTTCTCTGAGTTTGCTTACCTATATAATATAATGCTTATTAAGGAATAAGCAATAAAAATGATGCTAATTTGAAGCTTATGCATATATCACTACAACTTAATAGTCACTGCAGCAGTAGTTTAGAATTTATGTTAGAAATGAGCAAAGTTTGACTAGCAGGTTACATTTGTCCAGCTGCTTATCATTGTAAATTTAGTTTTTTTGAAATGATCATTTGCTTCTGTGTTGTCAAGGGCAGTTGGCTGATTTGGGCTGCAACAGAGTTCAGTAGCTGTGAAAGAGACCATACAGCCTGCAAACTCTCAAATATTCAGTATCTGGTACTTTACAGAAAGTTAGCTGACTCCTAACTTAGAACAACAAAAGATTTTTAGAAGAATAGTATTTTTCCCCTGAAGTTGTTTAGAATTGTTATTATATGATTAAGATAAAAGGCAGGTGGATTTTAGTTGTTTCTTTTGAAAACCCCCTAAAGAGAGTGAACCTCTTGTTGCCTGATCATTCCAATCACCCCTATCCCAGTATGTCTACAATCAAACCTGCAGTGTTATTGTGTGTTTTATTGAATGAAGATCATACGTGACAATCAAATAGGACCTAGTACATATTAAACTTCCCATAAATATTATTAGTGTGCCTTCACTTCCAAGAGCCCTAAATTATAAAGGTGGTTGTCCAAAAACATACAGGTTATAGAGGAACTCCAGACTAGGGATAGTGTTGTATGTTACAGTTTGCATATACTCTCAACATCCATATAAATTCCAGTATTCCCTGAGGGCCAGGCCAGACTGTGTGCATTCTAGGAAGTCCCTACCTTCCAAATAGTTGTTTGCTCTCTTGGTTGCACTGTGATGCCAATTGTCTATTGTTAAGTCTGCTCTAAACTTGGTCTGAGTGGAAAAGAAAGTTTTTGGTTCTTTATGCCTTTCCACCTTCCTACTTATTATATTTATTTATGAATGTTTTTCCTTCTAATTTATCTCTTAATTTCTGAAGCCCAAGGTGATTTTATTGTGGATGGGTAGAGCTTCTTTGGCAGATGATTTGGGCTGAGTCCAGACACTGCATAGGAATATAGCAAATCACTTTAAATCTGACTATGTGCATTCCTTTGATTTCTTTAACTTACAGCATTGTCAAATAGGTAGCAACCCAGCTATGATTCTGGTCTCTAATTAAGATATTTGAATGAGAAGAAACCTGTACTTTCCCCTTGTGGAAGGAAATTTGCTAGAGCTAGCTTAATGCTCAAAACTCATAATCATAAAGATGATTGCTTAGTGTAACCTAAATTGAAACCCATATTTATTGCTTCAAGATTACATGTTTTTCCTAATATTTTTCATTAAACATTTAACGTACGGTTTTGAGTAATTACATTTCAAAATGTAATTTGGTGTTTGTCGGGCCAATTGGTAAACCTGAGGTTCATGTAATTTCTGACTTGTTATACTCTGAAGAGAAATTATATGATATCCACAAACATTCACCTCTCATGTTCTTTTCTTGTGGGCTTTTGCTTTGATGCTAATGTGAAATGCTGTTTATCATGAGCAAATGATTTGTAGATTCAGCTGCTTCAAAAGCACTGGTTTCATCTTTATGCTTAGAATATAGGCTTCTCATTAATTTTTACTTCATTTACTAAATTTCAATAACTCTTTGAATAGGCGATGACAGAGGTGAAAATAGTCTCATCCACTCTTATTCTTTCTTTTTGAATTCTTTTTGTGACCCCAAACATAAAACCTTAAAAACTGGTCATGTTTTATTCTATCACTTGTGTCTTTTTCTGGAATTTAAGGATATCTGCATGCATGTCTCCTCTTCTTTCAAGACTGTTGAAAATGGTTGATCAAATTTATATTGAGGTCATTAAAGATATGATTTTATTTCTCTTTGGAGTATACTCTGTTTTTGAGAATGAAAAGTCTTTCATTTATATTATCAAAAAACAGTAACATTGAATATGCCACAAAAGACAAATATATTTGCAAATCCATGACAAAAAAAAATGTTACATTGGTTTAATATGAACAGTTAGCATCATCTTAAATAGGACTTTGGCTTTATCAGGCACTGTTTTAGGTAATTTACTTTGTTTCCAGATTCCTGGACAGAAAAATTGCTCCCCCTCCAAACTAACATGGTTGATACTATAGATAAATAAAGCTATTTTCAGAATAACTCTGCCAGTAAGCTCACATCTATTTTGCAAATAAGTGTACTAAAATCATCTGGAGATATTTAGTGCAGAAAAAATCTTTCATGCTCTCAGATGTGACCTAAGAACCTAAGTATTGGATTCTTAAGCTTGGTAGCCCATTTTGTGTCTTGACTTCTATTGGAATTTTCTGAAGAAAACAGAAAGACAATGAGCAAGACTTCAAGAGAAGGCCAATAAGTTGGAAGATGGAGAAATCTGCTTCAAATGTCTTGTTCTATCTCATATGCTTAGAAAACTCAATGAACTCTTTGCCCTCTGCTGTTAACAACTCAATCGATCTTCTGGGACTTCGGAAGCATTTACCCAAAGCCATCTTCTTTCATCACAGAGATGAAGACTGTGATGTTAACTAGCATCTTTGTTTACCTGTTATGCTTAAGAAGCATATCTGATAAAAGTCTTAAATATTTCACTCCTCAGTAAGAAGGGGAATAATTTTCTCTGGGCTTTCTGAAAAATGATGAGAGTGATACATTTTTTAAGCCACTAAAAGCTGGATTTATTTGTTTCCACTGATTTGGTTTGGGACATACATACTGATAAATAGCAAGGTTTACTTAACAATGATAAATCTCAATTTTTTAAAAAAAATGCTCTTATTCATACATGTACTCTTTCAAGTCTTAAGAGAGGTAGTAGTTTGCTGTGGGACTAATATTATCTTAGCAGAGACACTAAAGGTAAGAGGAAAAAGAGATGCAGCTAAAGATGCTGAAAAAAAAAAACACAATTCTTAAAGCTAAATGTATCCTTTAGCATGCAGAGGTCCCTAATTCAATGAAGACTAATCATGTTTTACAGCTCTAATTTTGATATCGAATATGGCAAGCTGTTATCCAAACTGATAGTATAATCATGACGGTAATGTTTTCTTTATATTTCTTTACACAGTTAGATTCTGTGTATTTAAACATTACATTTACTATATGTAACAAGGCTAGAGATCTGAATATATGTTAAGACTGTTCCTGTTGACAGGATTAAGACTCAATCCTTCTCCTTTAAGGATATACAAAGGGAGATGTATTTGTTTGTCGAGATGAGTTGAGGTAAAATATCTGGCACGGATTCGCCAAATGAAAAGATACTATTACAAAAGAGTTAACAATTTTTTTTTTTACCATTTAGATGATTTTGATAGCCTAGAAGACTACACGGGAGTTACCAGCTTTCCATTTACTCTGTTTTATTGGCTCATTGGTAGGAATGTGATGCAGGAAAGAGTGAGGAGTAGGAAGTCAAGGAAATCCTATTAGAATTTATAAGAGCTGGTAGGAACATAGCTCTAGGCTGAGGGTCAAGTTTCTCAATTTTTGCCCTGGTCCTGCCCTTAGGTATGTAACATTGGACAAATCTATGTTCCAAGCTCCAGTCATCTCACCTGTAGAGTGGACCCATACCCCACTTCTGTCCATCTCTGGTATTACGTGGCTGTGTTCAAATAAGAATGGAGACATCAAAAATGCTTTGGAACCAATAAAAGCAGTTATTACTAGGGGGAGATATGACTTTAGTTAAGGAAGCAATGAAAAATGACGCAAGTACTTATTAAATGATTAATGGAAAGTAGCAGTACAAAATTTTTAAAACTACTGTAGTATAGTGCTGTAAGAAATGTACACACAGATTACTAGAAATTTCACAAAGATCCGATAATATCCTGAGAACCACTGTCTTAGAAGTGGGATGAAATAGTGTATGTATATACTTGCTGTAAACTCCCGCTGATTTGAAGTTCTCTAGATGGATCTCACATGAACAGGTATCCCATTATCCTCTAATTTTCATGACTTAAAGGGAATGATAAAAATGTCTGGTTCTTTTTCTTCACGTACATCTGGTGAGACTGAATAAATGAAAACAGTCATTTGTAAATAGCTGCCCTATTTTAACCTCATGAATTGACCTCCTCTTTATTGTCCAAGGATACATGGTGGGACATTCCTAGAGAGAAACTGCTTGGAGACAAGTGACAATTGATTCTGACTGCCAAGGCTGTTCAAGCCACAGGGAAAACCAGGGAGTGTAAAAAAATCAACCAATTTTTAGTTCTGGTTCAGGGAAAGAAACAGCTTGCTTTCCACAGACTTCCTGCATTGGAGCACAAACTTGATTAACCCACTCTTGACCTGCCAAGGTAGCAGCTGTTGAAAAGAATGTGATGTTTCTTATTGGGATTTTGTTTGTCACCTAAGCCCAGATCAATTTGTAGAGGCCATTATAGTCTTGAAACAGAATTAAAAAGAAAAATTGTCTTATTGGTATATATCCCTGTGGGAGTGAGATGTTTGTATTTTATGTTAATATATATATTCCCCCCTTAGCAATTAAAAGAGTGCCTGAAATACGAAAGTTTCCTGATAATATTTTTAAATGAATACATGAATCTAAAAATGGCAAATAAAGTAACTCACAAAGTGTCATCACAAAGTAAAGGAGTATGACATAAGAAATCAATAAAACTTAATTGAAGCCTCAGCTCTGTTCCTCAGTTCCCTTTCTGGAACAATTCACCATCTGTAAAATGGAAGGGCTCTTCTAAGTGTTCTTTTAGTTCTTAGATTCTAAGGTTAAGTCAGCTAGCATACATTTCGCTGTGTCCAAGATTTCTTTAAACTTCAACATGTCCCAAAGTATAATGCAAATGTTTCTCAGGCAAAATACTGCCTGAGACAAAACCATAAAATTCCTGAACACATTTTATAGACTTGCTGTCCAACATTTCTTGTCTGAAAGATATGATGGATTCACTTCTCATTAGCATGTGCGGATAGCATATGTGTTCTGCTCAGAAGGAGAGGTGTGGTCCTCGCTGGCAGGGAACAGAGAATTTCTTGTCTAAGTGTTCCATTTCCTGTGGTTTGTCTTAGGAAGTCTTGTGTACTTCCCCCCAACCCCACCCTCATAACCTCTGCTCTTTATTATACTTTACTGAAACTATGCTTGTCTTTCCATGCTCCCCAGAATGCTCTCTGCATTCTGGCTGCCGAATGGTTTCTTGTAGTGTTCATCTGTCCTTGCTTCCTGCCTTCTTTATTTCATCCCTCTCCCTTAGCAATCCAGAAGAGGTATGGATGTGTCAAAGATCATTCATAGAGTTAAAGGCTAAGAAAGATCAAGAACCCTGAACTGTTAACTCTCCGACTCCCAGTAACTATGCCTGTATCACCAAAATCTTTGTCCACCTCTCCCCAACCCCAGGTGCTGTTTCCAGTTTCCTTGTGGCTATTTACACTGTTCCACTCTGTCTCCCTCTCTCACCTAACAGTCTTGTCCACAAATTAATGCAGGTGCCGGTCACACCATCTTCCCAGCACCCTCACTGCAGGAGTAACTCCTTGGGACTCTTTAGCTTTGTAATTTTCTTGACTTTTTTTTTTTTTAATATTCAGGAATTTTCTCTTCCATACTAAGCTTGGAATGTTTAGGGGCAAAGATCATTTAGAACCATGTTCAGTTGGAAATAAGGAAAACTGACTGCTGCGCGCTGACACAAACAGGTGTTTCATTTTCTCCCCTATCAGGAAGTAGGTGGGGGCTAACAGCATTTATTCTGCTCAGTGATGCAGGACTTCAGGGACTCTGGTTCTCTCTCTTTTTCTGGTTTACCAGCTTTAAGGAGTTGATTTTCATCCTTTTGCTGTGGCCTAGTGGTGCCAAGAGGACAGCAATAGTGCAGACATCATAATATATACAAGGTTTGCTGAAAAGTCATGCCAGTATTTCTCTCTCTCTTTTTGCCAAGAAAGTAAAACTTTTCCCAGAACTGATTCCCGAAAATTTCTGCCTGTTTTGTGGGTCATGTGATTAATTTTATTTGAAAAGAGGTTGGGAGATTGGGAAACATACTTGACCCCTTTTGACTGTGATTAGTGATGAGCTGTTATATGCGACTGGTTACCTCACCACCCTTAAACCAAGAATCTATCAGAAAAGATAGGAGGGAAAATGGAAGTGATATGGATTGACTGTGTCCCCACCCAAATCTCCTCTTGAATTGTAGCTCCCACAATTCCCACATGTTGTGGGAGGGACCCAGTGGGAGATAATTGAATCATGGGGGCAGTTTCCCCCATACTGTTCTCATGGTGGTGAATAAGCCTCAGGAGTTCTGATGGTTTTATAAGGAGAAACCCATTTTGCTTGGTTCTCATTTTTTCTCTCATGTGCTGCCATGTAAGATGTGCTTGTCTTCTGCCATGATTGTGAGGCCTCCCAAGCCACGTGGAACTGTGAGTCCATTAAAGCTATTTTTCTTTGTAAATTACCCAGTCTCGGGTATGTTTATGTCAGCAGCATAAAAACACACTGATACAGGAGGGTTGGACAATCTAATTCATAATGACCTTGACCTTTCAAAATTGACCCCTCTCTCCCCTCCGTTAAGCATCCTTCCTTTCACAGGCATGAAACATCCCATCTGAAATTGAATTTCTTTCATGAAACCTCGATGATTCCT
Source organism: Sapajus apella (assembly GCF_009761245.1). Lineage (NCBI taxonomy): Eukaryota > Metazoa > Chordata > Mammalia > Primates > Cebidae > Sapajus > Sapajus apella. The sequence goes on from NW_022436963.1 coordinate 33,333,723, forward strand.
CTAACAAGGCATGCTATATGCATCTTTATCTCCTTTTATAATATGTATCCTCTTCTCCTCTTAATCTGTGGCGTATGTGAGAACAGATCACTATCTTGTCATTTAACTTAAAGTATTGAAAGATTAAAACCTTGGTACTACTCTGCCAATTTGTTATTTGAGGTGAGTTACTTAACTTCAGAATGCCTCTGTTTTCTCCTGACTCATAAGGTGATATAATCATTGAATGTGTTAATAGACAAGAAGTACTTAGACTAGCATCAACAGGCAGATAGAACTCATAAGACACAGTCCTTCAACTATGATTAATATTATCTCTGTTAAACTCTTTGGATCTCTGTTTCTCCATGTGTAATGGGGAATTGGATGAGGGTATTCTAAGGCTTCTTCTACTGCTTACATGTATTACATCTTTGAAAAAAAAATTGAGCTTTTCTTATAATAGAGTCTCAATAAATACTTGCTAAATTGAATTGGCGTATCTAAATAATAAGACAGAATCATCAATAGAATTGTATTGTGTATCAGCTCTCTCTGGACTGATTTCCAGGCTTTAAATTGCTTTTAAAACCTGTTGTTTCTGCTTATTAGATGGAAAAGCATTCATAATCATTTGGGAGAGTCAAAGTATTTTATTGGAAAGCATCTGTAGTCTGATTTCTGAGAGTCCTCTTGCTGTTAAAGGTTGCTAGCTACCATGTGTAGAGAGAAAACTGACTAGTTTTCAGCTCTGAATCAAGAAGCAGATTGATTTCTAGGACTCTGAAATTCTTTTCATTACTTCAGTGGCTTGTCTGTATCTCTCTTGTATGTTTCACTCTCAAGCCTCTGACAGGGGACATTCTCAGACAAAACTGAGGTGCTATGAATGGAGTTGTCCTATCTGTCATGGCTCTTCAATTGCCACATTTACAATGAAACTTTCCAGTTCTCCCTACATGTTTGCTCCCCACAGAAGTGTGAATTAATTTGTCAATTGCAAGACCAACTGGCACCATCAAATTCTGATTAGTTTTTCCATGTGTCAGAGGAAAATGTAGTGTGCAGAATTATCACCATTACTGAGAAATAAGCTGATATTCAAATACCAGGTATGTGTGTGTCTGTGTGCAGTGTACAATTCCATATTTACGGGTAGGTACTTGGGACCATCATTATTGTCTCACAGTGACACACTTGTGACACATTTGGTATAGCTTCAATGTTTATGTTGAAGTCATCTACTTACAAGTGAATTTTTAAACCTGCCACATTCTCTTATGGATCTGAGGCAAATAAGGGATAGATTGTCTTTCCAGCAGGTACAATTCAAGCCTTTCAAGAACCGTTGATCAAAACAGCATGTTTATTTCTCTTTCTCTGTTTTCCAATTTTCTTTTGTTTTTACATTTTAGTTTTATGAACAGGTTTATTTCCATTACCATGTTAATAGCCAATCTCTCTCGTCTGTTGAGGTGTTTAATTTTGCTCACCTGCGGGCAATTGCATATAAAAGGGGATGAGCATCTCAATTCTGCAATCATGAAACTCCACGTATCCGTTCCCCCAGTGTACACTGGATGAGCCCTCAATCCATGTGTGCAGACTGCCCCTCTACTAGACACGTTGCCAAATGGAGTTTGCTCCAATTTGCTTAATCACTCAGCTGTAATTGAATCCTGATGGGAAGCTGGGTTTCCATCCAAAATTATACCCCTTCTCTTGCTGAGAAGGTGGTAAAGTAGCCATTTCTTCTCCCCAGGAGTGCCAGAACAGTTTGCAGGTGGTTTCATCCTTCCATCCTCCATGATGCTTTTCAGACTTGGAGGAATCATGATTTTGAGACTGTAGTTGCCATTGCCCAGGAAAATGTCTGTTGCTAGCTCTCAGCACCATTGTAAGCTTTATAGCAAAGCATAATGATCCACCCTTCCCTTCCTGTTCCCTATGCCACCTTTCTAAGAGCTCCATAAAAAAATGTTTGGCTAGAATATCAATGTACAAATTCTACTTCCACCTGAGTAGGCTATAACTAATATGGAGACGCCCAGGTGAATATGTCTCCAAATCTGACCACCTGCAGCAGTTTTACCTAGAGCAGCGTGGGTCCTAAGCTAACAGCATCAGCATCACCTGGGAACCTGTTCGAAGTATAAATTCACAGGCTTTACGCAAACTGACTGAATAAGAATCTCTAGAAGTGGGGGTTCAGAAATGTGCTTCACAAGCTCTTCTGTAAGTGTGAATTCAGACTTTTTGTTTGATGGTTTGTTTTTATTGCTGAGTTTAAGAGTTATTTGTATATTCTGGGTACATCCTTTTATCAAAAATATACTTTTAACAAAGCCTCTGGCTTTTGCTTTCATTTTCTCAATGCTGTCTTTCACGGAACAAAAGGTTTAAATTTTCACAAAATTCAATTTACCGTTTTTTTTCTTTGTAAATTGTGCTTTGAATATCATATTCAAAAACTCATTGCCAAACCCAAGGTCATATTGATTTTCCCTTTTGTTTTATTCTAAAAGTTTTCTAGCTTTATATTTAACCCTTGGGTCTATTATCCATTTAGGTTTGATTTCTGTATAAGATATAAGGCAAGATTTATTATTTCTGCTAAGAAAATCCAATTATTTCGGCATCATTTGTTGAAAAAACTATCGTTTTTCCTTTGATTGCCTTTGCACGTTAGCCAACAATCAGTCGACTATATTCCTGTTGGTATACTTCTGAGCCTCTATTTTCTTCTCTTGATTCAACTATCTATACTTTTTACCAATGTAACACTGCTTGATTCCTGTAGCTTGAAAGTAAGTCTTAAACTTAGGTGGTGCGGATCTCCAATTTTGTTATTTTTCAGAATTGTTTTGGCTTTTCTATTTCCTTTACCTCTCATATAAATGTTAAATGAGATGTTGAAGTCTATAAAAATAAAAAGTTTGCTGAGAGTTTGACATAGATAGCATTAAATCTATGGATAGATTTGAGAAGAATTTACTCACATTTTTAAAAAGCCTTTTAGCCATGTTTTTCAGTTTTCGGGATACAGATCTTGCACATATTTGTTACCTAAGCAGGACTGTTTTGTCGGTGATACTGTTAAATGGCATTGTCCAATGTAAAATTCCAGTAGTTCCTTGCTCATATATGATTGACTATTATATACTGAGTTCACATCCTCCAACCTTGTTGCACTTATTCTAGGAGAGTAAGTGGCACTTAACAATAATAAGGCACTTAATTTAGGGGATTTTTTGATAGTTTTTTTCTTGGGGGAGGCGGATTTCTATGTCCTATGTACATAGAACTGATTTTACTTTTTCCTTTGAAACATATATAGAGTTTTTTTCTTCCCCCATCCCCCCACCCCACTCCTCATTTTGGCAAGGGCTTCTAATACAATATTGAACAGGATAGGGCAACTTTGCTTTGTGGTCTCTTACCATTAAATGTGACACTAGCTGTAGGTTTTTTGTAGTTACCTATTATTAGGCTAAAGAAATTCTCTTATAATTCTAGTTTACATAGTTTATGAGAGAGAGATAGAAGAGAGAGAGAGAGTTTTGTTAAATACTTTATATGTATGTATTAAGGTGCTCATGTTTTTTCTTATTTAGTGTGACAATATATGAATAATAATGATTTTTCAAATAATAAATTAGTCTTGTTCTTTGACTAAAACCTACTCAATCATGATGTATTTTTTTTAAATATATTGCTGGATTTGTTCTCTTAACATATTTTTAAGAATATTTGCAAATATATTCCAAGTAATATTGTCTGTTTTTTTATTTTTGTTTGATAATATCTTTTCCTGGTTTATATATTAGGTAATACTGACCTCATAAAATGAGTTATATTCTCTCTTCTTCCATTTTCTGAAAGAGAGTTCTGAATGAGATTATGTTTTATGTCTTCATTCACTTATAGAATTCATCAGTAAATCCATCTGAGCCTGAATCTTTATTTTCTGAAAGATTTTTAAACTATGAACTTCACATTTTTAATGTATATAGCACTATTCAGATTATGCCTTCAGTTTTGGTACTTTGTATCTTTCAAGGAATTCTTTCATATCATTTACATAGCTGAACTTACTGATACAAGTTATTCCTAATATCCTCATGTTATGTTTTGATATCCATGAGATCATCAGGGTTACCCTTCTTTCATTCCTAAATAGGATCATAGGGTCATTTGTTAGCTCTCCCTTTGTGTCTCAGTCTGCATTTCATATTTATCAAGTTTATATACATTTTCAAAAAACAGAAGTTTTTTTTTTTTTTTTTCTTTTTTTTTTTTTTTTTTAAGAGCTGGGATCTTGCTATGTTGCCTAGACTGGTCTCCAACTCTTGGGCTTAAGTGACCCTGCCACCTCACTCTCTTGAATAGTGGAACTGTAGGTGTTCACAATTATGCTCTGCTAAAAATGCAGCTTTTGATTTCATTGCTTTTCTCTATTTCTGTTTTCAAACTCATTAATTTTTTGCTTTACCTTTTATGTCCTTTCTGCTTTTTTTTTTTTGTATTTACTCAGTTATTTTCTCTTACTTAAAGTGAAAGTTTAGGTTGCTGATTTTAGATGTTTCTTCTTTTCTAATGTAAGCATATAATGCTATGTTTCCATCTAAACTTTGTGTTAGCTGTAGTTTACAAATTTTGATATATTGTACTTTCATTTATATTTAGCTCAAAATATTTTTAAATTTTCCTTGACACTTCCTCTTTGACCTCTGGGTAATTTGGTAGTGTATTGTTTAATTTCCTAGTGTTTGGAGATTTTCCTGTTCTGTTATTGATTTCTACTTTGATTCTGTTACAGTCTGAGAAAATATATTATTTCTATGCTTAAAAATTGTTATTTGTATGGCTCAAAATATGGTCTATCTTAATAAATGTTGCATTTTTTTCTTGAAAAGAGTATGTGCTCTTCTGTTGTATGGGTTGTCAATTAGGTCAAGATGATTGATAGTGTTGTTTGATGGCTGTATTTTAAAGAAGGACACACAGGTGATTCCACGTATGCTGTAAGTTGAGAGCCGCATAGAGTAAGCTAACACTGGTTGGTATTCTAGTGTAATGGAAGCTCAATTTTGTATTCAATTTTATATTTGTCTGTGTTTGTGGAAGCCTAGAAGCTCTCACCCAGTTGTCCATGTTCTAGGTGTGAGCTTGTTGATTACAAATATCTCCCAAACATATTACACATTAGAGTAAGGTTTTTTCACCTGTCTCTGCCCCTGGGTCTTGTGCTCCTTGGATGGTTGTTGGGATTTTTCTACAAATATTTCCTCTATCCTTTTCATCAACACTGGCTTTTCTTTAAGTGTGTTTTATAAAATGCTACTAAGCAAGAAGCAGGGAAGTAAGATGTATACACATTACTTGGTAAACTGATGCATATTTCTCCATCTTGACATTCATAATGTCAATTAATATTATAATAGCTCAGACAAGTTTGGAATTAACACATTTCTGTTCCTCCCTTTCCCTAACATAAAATCAGCAATACTAAATACTTCATAAAATTTTTAAGAGGACTAAATGAGATGACATCTGTAAAACACTTAATGTTGACTTGGGCACATAATAGGTTGTCAATAAAAGTTTTTTTTCTTATGTTCTTGGTTTTTGTTTTATTCCGTTTATTCCACTGGAGTTGATCTTTAGAAATAGAGATGGGTATAAACATACAAAAATTTCTGCCAATGCAAACACCACAAAAGTCACTGAGATACACAGAGATACCTGTTGTAGTTTCTTTATTGTAGTTTACTTCTTGTAGTGTTAGTAAGGGCTATGGCATTCATTTAAAAAATCTTCTTAAACCCACCCACTTTTTTTTCCTACCTAAACCTGCCTCCTCAGAATTCATATCATTGGTATGGCTGGGAATAATTAGACATTTGTAAGTGTTCTATGAAGAGAATGATGTGCAATACCATGGAATGTGCATTTAGTATGTTGTTCATACTTGGGACTCAGCATGATGTCTTATGCCTTCCTCGCTCAGCAACAGCATCAAGAAAGTACTGTGTATCCAGGATACAAAATCTCCTCCTCATCTACCTTCCTTAGCTCCTTTGACATCTCTGTGGGAACATTATTGACACTATGTTTTCTTTCCTTAAACAGGCGGACTCTGCATTGCCCAGTCCGTGAGAATCCCCCAAGAACGCAAAGACAGGACCATTGACTTTGATAGAATTATCAAACAGCTCCTGGACACCCCCAACTCCAGAGCCGTCGTGATTTTTGCCAACGACGAGGATATAAAGTAAGAATAACTGGTGAAATTTGTTAATATGCACATTGCAACTTTAGGAGAAAAATTAGGCTGCTGGCTGAGACCGGAAAAGATAGCATAAGATCAAAGCTGTAATTATGTAGTGGCAAAGTGTGTGCTTGCCTTCTACCCCAACACAATATAGCCACAGTTAGCCATGGAAGTAGTAGTGTGTTATGGTCACTTATTTTCCCTCTGTTAGCAAAATAAGTGTATTTAATTATTTGTAAAAAGGAAAAAAAAAAAAACTCTAGAACTTTTAAAGGTGCTTTTATTTTAAAATCTTTTTCAAATATATTAATAACAGACTTTTATCCAGAAGATGATTCTCCTAATGGAAAAGAAAAATGTCTTAAAATTCTGGTTTTATTGCTAGTGCCTTAATTTCAGTAATACCTCTACATTGTCCAATCCACTTTTTATTTATTTTTTCTTTTCAGAACTTGATCATTCTTGGACTCAAAAATCTGCTTGTAATCTTGACTTTCCTTTTTTTCCTCATTCCTTGCATTGTTGGTGAAGCCACATAGAAGCAAGCTTTGACATGTTTCCACAATGTAAATGTCTCTTGCTTTATTTTCTGACCCCTACCAACCTGATCCAGAGTCCTTATTTTTAGAATTTTTAGGATATTTATTTTTATATTTTTAATTTTTAGAATAAACAGTAAATACACATGATACAAAATTTAAAATAAACATATAATTTCTATCTTGTCCCATAGCTAAGTTCTCTCCAGGTACGATAACCAATTAAAAGCTTCTTGTATATCCTTGTACAGGTGTTCCGTATATATGCTAAAGGGATGTGCAGCTTATATTTACACAAATAGTAGTAGAATATTATGTTTATTCCTGTTTGGCACTTTGTTTATCATTTTACATGGCAATCACTGAGTATCAGTACCTATACATCTACTCAATCTTTTCAATAGACATGTAAAGTGAAATTCTGCCTAAGTACTGCAATTTCTCTAACTGCTCACTTATTAACTGACATTTAATTTGGATTACAGACTATTGAAATTATAAATAATGCTGCAATTAATTTCCTTTTGCATAAATATGTATATAAATGTAAATAGAAAAATATGTTAACCTACAATGTATTATACAATATATAAATTTATAATAATGTGATATAAATATACAACATGCAGATATACTATATATCATATTTATAAATTCCTATTTAAAAATTTCTAGACAAAGGTATTTCTCTTCTTAAAAATATATAAATATTGTCTCCCACAGAAGTCATGCCAATTTACAGTTCCATTGGTGCAAAAGATCTATCTGTATGTGTTTTAAATCTTTGTCTGCCTTATAGTTCAAAATAATATATCATTGACTTTGAAGGTGAATATCTTTTGTCAAGGGTAAAGTTTAATGACTTGAGCCCTTAAATTACTGCTTGGATTTTTGCAGTGTCTTTACCAGTAGTGTCTCAAACCTGTCTCTCGCCCTGCATTGTGTATCCGAGACACTGCCCCTGAATCCATCCATCTCCCAGCATAAAACTCTGATCACTGGTGTGGTGGCAGGGCTGTTAAATGGAAGAGTTTTGAATTTGTAACTGAGGATTATTTGCTACTTACATAACGGGCACTGTCTGACCTTGGGTAAGTTCCTCCCACTGCCTTCCAAGTTCTTTGGCCCTCAAGTCTCCTACCAATAGAATGACCATCCTTTAGAGTTCAGTTTTGGGTGATCTGGCTGTATCAGTTTCTAGTCTTACTCTATTCCAAATTCCCTCACATTTTGCCTACTGCAAACACAGTGCTGTGATATAATCTCCCTCCCAGGTCTGCATGCATTCTTTTCCCCCTCCCTGGCCCACTTTTCCTTCCCTGCTTCACCACCTCAATGCTATCTCTAGTGCCAACCTGAGGGAAGATTTCTCTGATCAACATCACTTTGGAAAATTCTTCATACTCAATCAGTTTCATTGTTTATGTCAATGGTGTTGTTTTTATTGTTGGATTGTTTAATTCATGTATGTATTCTTCACTAGTCTGTAAACATTAGGGCAGAAATGAAACCACTTTCAACTTGCTTTTATATTCTCAATAACTATCCCAGTGCTCAGCACATAGTAGAAGCTCAATAAATGGCATTGAACAAGTGAACAAAATTCCAAACCTAATGTTTCATATTTAATAATTTAACAATAAGCTTCTTTTTCTGAACTTCGTAGTGATTTAAAATGTGGTCTCATTTTTACAGTTTAGGCCTCATCTACATTCATGCAATTCTCCATCCAAAATGCATAACTCTGACTTTCCAATTTGTTCTGATTACTTCTCCATCATGGTCTTTGCTCATGATGTTTTTTTCCCTCCTTATCTATCTATCTAACTTATGTCTTTTCTTCAAGGTCTATTTCAAGCGTTCCCTTCTCCAGTCATGAAGAACTGATTCTGATTGTGATCATCCCTTAAATGTATCATTTCTATCCTTACAAAACTCTCTTGGGGCATTTTCCCTCACTTTGTATTTTAGGTATCTATGAGATTTTTGTTTTCATTTTACTCTTTCTGTTCCAGTACTTTTTTAAAAAGTTCTGCTAATACCATTCTTTTTCATCTCATAAGTCTTTTTAATACCTATTTTACACTTTTTCTAAATACATAATGCGTTAGTAAGATTTGGCTTCATGTTTATTTTTTTTTCTTTTTTTTTTTATTTTTTCTTTTTTTTTCCCCATTTATTTTATTGCATTTTAGGTTTTGGGGTACATGTGAAGAACATGAAAAATTGTTGCATAGGAACACACATGGCAGTGTGATTTGCTGCCTTCCTCCCCATCACCTACATCTGGCATTTCTCCCCTTGCTATCTCTCCCCAGCTTCCCACCCCCCACCCTCCCTCCCCTATTTCCCCCCAACTGACCCCAGTGTGTAGTGCTCCCCTCCCTGTGTCCATGTGTTCTCATTGTTCAACACCCGCCTATGAGTGAGAACATGCGGTGTTTGATCTTCTGCTCTTCTGTCAGTTTGCTGAGAATGATGGTTTGCAGAGAATGCAAATCAAAACTACATTGAGATACCATCTCACGCCAGTTAGAATGGCGATCATTAAAAAATCTGGAGACAACAGATGCTGGAGAGGATGTGGAGAAATAGGAACACTTTTACACTGTTGGTGGGAGTGTAAATTAGTTCAACCATTGTGGAAGACAGTGTGGAGATTCCTCAAGGACATAGAAATAGAAATTCCATATATCCAAAGGATTACAAATCGTTCTACTATAAGGACACATGCACACGAATGTTCATTGCAGCACTGTTTACAATAGCAAAGACCTGGAACCAACCCAAATGCCCATCGACGATAGGCTGGATAGGGAAAATGTGGCACATATACACCATGGAATATTATGCAGCCATCAAAAACGATGAGTTAGGGTCCTTTGTAGGGACATGGATGAACCTGGAAACCATGTTTATTTTTAAATAGGTTGCACAAGACACCTAAAAGGTCTACTACAAATAGTTCTGTTGACTAATTGTTTATAATACTCTTGACTTGCAGGTAGTGTGAGTTTTTCCTGTTTGGATGTAATATGTGTATAGCCCTTTCAATAATTATGCCCATTCGTTTTGCATTAGACTTGTGTGTTAAATATTATTTTATATTGTCATTCATAATAGTGATGACAATTATTGAGCACAGTACTAAAAGCCAACAGCATATAAAAATTTCTTCTAAAACATGGTCTTATACACACTAATGTCTGAAGTATAGTGATAACCTGTAATGTTACATTATTTCATTTTTCGGAAGATTTACATTGTAGATGGGAAAATTTGAGGTTTCTTGGAACATTAACTTCAAATAGTTTGACAAAGGATAGCAGTGAGAAGACATTAATATAAACATTTTAAAGCTAAGTGCTAAATCAGTCATGGGTATTGATAATTTGGATTTTAGACAAGAGTGGATTCTTTTTCTGAAATAATTTATTCTGATTATAAAAGAAACACATGCTCATTGTAAATCCACTGCGAAAGAAAGATTTTTTGTTTTTTAAATAAGAGGAACCCTTACATTTTACTTTGCCCACAATTTGCTAAAAAAATTAAAGGTTAAACAGAATAATCACAAACAATAATTTTAAATAATCCTCTATAAAACCTGCAATTCCAACACTCAGAGATAACTGCTAATAAAATTCTGGTTTAATGTTTGCAATAATTTTTTTATACATACCCAAGTTTTCTCCAACAGAATAAAGATGACATAGAATTTTATGTCATTTTTGCAATTCGTACCATAGATTAATCATTTCATATCACAGTATTTTTAATGCTTTAATTATATTTATCCTTATAGCCCCTAAATTTTACATAAATGTATTAAACTGAACATACTTTTCCGTTATTATCAATTTTGTTTTTTTATGCTAAAAATTCTTTTTTTTTTTTTTTTACATTTTAGGTTTTGGGGTATATGTGAAGAACATGCAAGATTGTTGCATAGGTACATACATGGCAGTGTGATTTGCTGCCTTCTTCCCCTTCACCTATATCTGGCATTTCTCCCCATGCTATCTCTCCCCAACTCCCCACCCCCCACTGTCCCTTGACGGTCATTTTCTGTTTTACTTGGCTTCTCCCTACCTTTTTTATCATCTTCAAACTTTATCAGCACCTCCCCAAACTTGTCAGTAAAAATTGTATGCCATTGTATGTTTTCTGTGATTCGATGTGAGTCTCTGCTTTTAACCATGTGTATACAGGCAATTTGGGGCCAGCTTTTGTTCTATGAGAATTAAATAATCTTTTATCATGTATTTAATTTTAATTTTCTTTTTTAATATCTAGTATCTAGTTTGATACTTTGTGGAAATCAAACTAAGTCTATTTTTAATTTCTCTAGAATTCATCCTTTGGGTGTATTATCATTTTTCAAGCTGGTTTCCCATTGCTCTGTATTTATGTTAACTGCAGTAATAAACATTTTGACAGCATCTTTGATCATTTTTGGATACATTATCAAAGTGGTATGTCTAGGCCAAAGTATAAATATTTGATTGTTCAATTTTTATGAAAATAATACATAAATGACTAAAGCCCTTTTGATGAAAAACATTAGTCTCTTGTTCCATCTCACCATACTTTCTGGTTCTGTTCTCTTGGCAGTTACTTTAACTCTTTACACTATTTCTTCAGTGTTATCTGTATAATGTACACATTTTACAACTTTGGAACTATTTTAAATATTGTATAATTCTTATATTAAATAGAACTTATTTCTATCTCCCCTGTAATCATAATATTCTATCAGGTTTTAATTTAACAAAGATCAGTGTTTACATTATTGTGATTATGTAAGTATCATGCACTATAGCGTCGAGTATTTTTTCTATGGTATTTTTTTGGGGGGGGAATTTTGGTACTTTTTGTTTTTTGGAGTCAATATGACAGTCTTCATAGTTTCATCATTATCTTAATATCTTTTCTATTGTTATAGGCCTTTCATTTTCTCCATATGTTCATGTATAAGAGTATCTGAGTTGCCTTATTTTTCATGAATACTTCTTTCCTGAAATCTCTATCAATCTGTGTAATCTGGACCATCATTTGAAGAGTTTATTCATCATACTTTCTCTTTAGTTTCATCACTTCCTTTTTTTTCTGGATGCTAACTGATTTTTATTCTTGGTTTATTTCCTCATTTTGCTAGTACATATCCTATAGCTTTTTTAAAAGTTAAGGGAAAACTTTTTTGTGTGTTTTATATCTAAAAATGTTCTCATTCTGCCTTTACCGTTAATTAGTGCTTTGTATGGTAATGTGTGACCTCATATTTATTTTTATTAATAAATGCATCATAACTGGTAAAGAAGTGATTTACAACAAATAGCTTTGGTGACTAATAAGTTGCCAAACTCTTAACTTATAGGGAACTTAGGGATCTAATTTCATATAATTGTGGTTGGAAAAATCTAAAAGAGTTGCTGAACAAATATGCAAATCCACTTGTACTGGGATTCTTTGTGTGTTAATATTAAAATTTAGAGTAAAGTCTCTTAGTCAGAATTTTGAAGGCTTTGTTCCATCATCCATAATCTTTTCTTTTGCCTCTTGAGAGGTTAACAAGATAATTTTTTATTTTTCTACAGTTAACAAGATAATTTTTTATTTTTCTACATGTCTTCTCATTTTCTCTCAAAGAGCATTTAGAACATTCTGATTAATTACAAAGATTTTATATTTTGTGACATGCTTGATTTTCCTCCCATTATATTATGTGGTTGAATCATTAAACTTGAAAACTTAGATTTTCAATTTTTTGGATTTTTATTCATTAAAAATAATATTTAAAGATTACTCTATTTTCTGTGTACATTTTTTTTCTCTTCATATTAGCTGGATACAGGTCTTCCTGGATTGATTATTGATAAGAGGAAAAAGAATCATTTCTTCTTATTTATTTTCAAACTTTTTGTTATTGTTTTGCTTTATGGAAAATTTTCTTCACTTTGTACCTATGCTAACGTAATTTTCATTTCATATTTTTAACAGGAGCTGTTTCTTTTTGGTCACTTTTTTATTATTTTGTTCTTGATTACAGATATGATAATTCTCATTTAAATGTATTTATCATTTTGGCTTTTTCCATATGTTGTCTCTGCTCCACTCCACACATTTCCTTTTTCTTGTTAATTTTTCTCTTTGACAATGGAGATTTCCCTCAAAAATGAATGTCTTCTGGCAATTCACATATGAGTAAGGCAGTAAAAAGCTCTGTGCCCATGGGAGGTGCATGAGAACTGATGGGGTTCCCAGAAAATCAGATTGGCCATTACATTAGAGGACTTCTTTAACAATATCTAGAGTCTACTTTTTGATATACATCAGATTTTTACAGAAAAATTGTTTTCTGCCTGGGGGTGACATACCTCTGGTTCCCAGCAGTTTGTGAGCAGAAGTTTAAGATTCCTAGAGAATCTTAAAATTTCAATTTCTATTATATTGACTTTTAGTCATTCTCTCCTAGCCCCAACTCCAGATTTATCACACCATGTTTTATCTACATTTTACCATTTGGGTGTTTACAGTATCAAAACCTATTCCTTATGCTTTTTTTTTTTTTTAAACTGCTATTTCCTGCCTGGAAGAAAAAGGTGTAGAACTGGCTTTTGCCACCTTATTCACAACCTTTCACCCTGTCTTCCTGCATGTGGCCCTGTAACTCTGTGGTGCCTGATTCTCCCAAGTACTGAGAGACACCCAAATCACATATCTTGCGGTCTTACCCACCAAAGGGGCTTCAGTTGTAGTTGCAGCTTTTTCTATTCTACAAATGAGTTACATCTCATAAATCTCCTCTTTCAAAAATACTATTGCAATAACTTTTTCGTTAATAACTAGTTTCCTTTTTTCTTTTATTTGCACTGCTTGTCGTGATTATGTACATATAATACTTTCATTCATCCACAAGTTGTAAATTTTTCATGTTTAACAGAGTTTACTGTAATAAATAATTAACATATTTAATTCATAGTTATATTGCTTTTCAGAGATAATATATACCACCAGCAGTGAATGAGAGTGCTCATTTCTCCAGTCCCAAGCCAAAACTCATAAAACAAACATTTTGGCCAATATGAGAAATGAATTTGGTACCTTGGTCTAATTTGCATTTCCATCTTTTCTAACATATGTAAATATGTATCTTCACCTTATTGGACACTCGTATTTCTCCTTTTATCTTTTAACGTTTACTATTACTTGCTCATGTTTCTCAAAATGCTTTATCTTTTTTGTTGTTGTTGTTTACAAAATATCTTTATATATTAGGGATGTAAATTCTTTATCATATTTTTTGCAATTATTTACTGTTTGAGAAAGAATAGTACCTTTCCTTTTGCTGACTCTTAATATACACAGGTTCAGCTGATGTTCTTTATAATTAACATAACTTTCCATATTTCTTTCCACAGGCAGATCCTTGCAGCAGCCAAAAGAGCTGACCAAGTTGGCCATTTTCTTTGGGTGGGATCAGACAGCTGGGGATCCAAAATAAACCCACTGCACCAGCATGAAGATATCGCAGAAGGGGCCATCACCATTCAGCCCAAGCGAGCCACGGTGGAAGGTAGGGGTTTCGTCAGCAGTAGGTTTGCTGAGAGGGGTTCTGGTGTCATGATGAATGGCCAATCATGTGACTTTTTGGGGGTTTACCATTTTTACCAAACTCATGCCTGGTTGATTCAAACTTCTGACCATGAAATGCAAATGAGGCCACACACCTGCTCTGTTCTTTTAGTTGAAATCCTCCTTTGAAGATATCATATTATTCTCATACTATCACCATTAGCAATTATTCTTTTTCATTCATGCCACAGAAACTTTCTGAGAGGAGAGCATTGTCGTTAATAAGAAGTAAAATAATAACACATCCAAGTGTGTATAAATGATATACATTTTCCAAGAGAATACTTTCCCTTTGTAATGCATCTATTATATATTTTTTTAGCAGGACTGCAAGAATCCTTTCCCCTATTACCTCTCAAGTCCCTTCCAGCTCAGGGAGGCTATAACACAGCACATCACTTCTCTCAGGCACCAGCGTCCCCTCACCTCCCCGGAGAGTTTTCACTCTCTCCTTCTCTTACCTTTCTAAATTTATGCCTCTTTCTTTGCCTTACTTGCTACTACAAAGATATTTTAAGAGGTAGAAGTATGAAAGAATATCTGTTGCCACCCTCTAATCTAACAAAAGTTGCTGATTATAATTTCTGTTATTCTCTAATTCGGAAAGAAAAGTTATTTCTAAAAGACACTGTGTAAAGAAAAAGGAACTCCTCTGCTGATAGCCTGCTTTGTGTTCCTTTTCTGATGGGCCATGTCTCTAAAGATTCTCTAAAACACGCTTTGCACGTTAAAAAGAACTCTATCCTTTCACTCAAAAAGGGATCAAATATTTGCATTTTCTATTTTCTCTCCACTCAAATCTAATTAATTATTCTCCCCAGAAGGCTGCATGGTCTGTGTAAGCTTTTTAGACAAATCAGGTTGTGGTTCTTTCACTGTTTCCTTTCTGTTATCTGGAGGAGATAAAGATCCCATGAGTCACCCATGTTTCCATTGGGAGGCTTTGAATTAATTTCATTCCCCAATATAGAACCAGAAAAGATTGCCTGTCTTACAATCCAGACCAATGCATTTCCAGGTGGATTGTAAGAATGAAGGACAGTATTTTAACTATGTCCATTCCTTGCACTGAAAAAGCTGTGTGTCTACTGTGTGCCTTGCTCAGTGCTAGGAGTCAGGAAAACAAAAGATGAGGACTCAAAATTCTCACCCTCAAAGTATACAGAACTGAGTAAGGTGTCAGAGAACAGCCAATGACTACATGGGAAACATAATAAGTGCAGTTCGGAGAGCACAAATAGAGAGTTACCAAGGAAGTTTCCTTAGGGTGGTGATGTTCTGGTTGGGGAAGATATCCTTGGATGCAAGAAGTGATAACTGAGAAGGAAGTTCCCTGGGAGATGAAGAAATGTGAAGGAACAGGACGCATTGGGGAAAATATAAATAATTCTTTCTGTAGTGCAGTCCTGCACTCCTGTCTTCTTGAAATCCTTTCAGTTCTTTAAGAATGTTCGTACTTACAAGACATTGGAGAGACCCTTTTCTCTTCTAGAGTATTAATTATTGCTACACCATTTGGCTGATTGACTTCTATATATTTTAGGGGTTTCATCTTAGGTGTTAATTTTGCATGGGAGCCATCTGTGGCCATCTCACCCCAACCAAGTCTGTGTTAGAAGCCCCTTCCATTCCTTCTATGGCATCCCACACACATCGCCTACTGCCGAAACTACCTCTTTACTTGTCTCTGCCTAGAAATATCTCTATTATGCACCATCGTACCTCCAGTACATGGTTCTTTGCTGAAAATTGTAGATGTTCAAACACATTCTTCAGTGATTATATGTCCAGAGGGATGGAGGAATCACAGATCATATAAAGACCTGGCACAAAATACATTTGAAAGTGGGCCGGAAGTTGCATTGCAAAGTATCTTGAAAGCTATACTAAGGAGTTCGTACTTCATGCTGAAAGTCTGAAGAGTTTCTGAGTGTGTGAGATGTGATGGGAGGATGTCAGATGGATTAGAAACTCAGTTGACTCTAAGGAAGGGTGAAAGGCAAGAGATGGGTGAGATACCAGGCAAAGTAAGAACTTTTAGGGCTTCAACTGAGGTCCTCTCTTCCTAGACCGTAGATGCCATGTAGACACAATGCACATATTCCATGGTCATTAAGCCCTGATACCTTATATTTTAGGGAACTCACTGGGTTATCTCAAAGGTTTCATAAATTATTGAGAGAAAATACTCTTTTAATGTAGATATAGAGATATACAAATTTACAAAATCAAAGAACAGCATCATGAACTAGCAAAATAAAAATTATGATTCCAAACAATGAAATTGGAGAGAAATGTTATTAAGAAAAACAAGACTATAATGTGATGGAATAGAAACAGTTTATAAGAAATTTTATAATCTCACCCACAGAAGAGGAAAGATTTTTTGTGACCATGTAAAAAAATGCTGTGGCTTCCAACTAGCCATATTGACTAGGTGCATGCATTATCCACAGAGAACAACCAAGCTTTGTTCACTTTCGTAGCAAACAGAACATAAGTGGCTATGCATTTAAAATGTCACTTCTATGAAAGTAAAAAAAAAAATGCATTCAGTTGTGCCAAAGCTTCTGAACAGAATTATGAAATATCCAAAATAAATCTATAAATGGAGCATAACCTATGTGGCCAAGTAAGTTTTCCTATCCTGCCCTATGGTCATTTGCTTGTTTTCTTGTCTGTATCTTTGCATTTTTTTCCCGTTTTGCAGATGTTTCATACTGAATTATGCTGGGCTAGAATATTTTTCAAATATTCATGATACTGCTACATTCCTATATGTTTGACTATGTTATATAATGCTGTGCCCTCAAATGTAAGAGAAAAGTCATTCTGTAATCTACCTTTTTTCCCCTTTCGATCCATATCATGACTATGTTCAGCAAATAGCTGGATTTTTCCTGACATTTTCTGAGTATGCATCAACATAACCAGAAATTGTGTTAGGCCAAAATGCTGGCAAATTCATTGCCTCTTCGACAGTGACCTTTATCGTCTGTTTGTACTTATTCTTCATTTATGGAAAAAGAGAGCTTTAATGTTTCTTAACCAGTGTGTCATTTCCCCCCTTTTGATTTAATGATGAAAAGAGCCCGTTCCTGGAAGGGTGGGCTGTTGTCCCGCTGGCTGCCTAGTGTTTATGGGAAATCTGGGGAATGTCTCCAGAACTTGGCAGCACTCCTCCAGCTCCTGAGCCAAAACACTTCTGTAATTTTTAGTTTGTCTGCATTGTCTGATGAGCCAAGGAATCCCTGGCATTTTCCTCTCTCATGTGTTGCCCCATTAACTAGACTCTTAATAATCCTCTCCAGCATCCAGTGAGTCTGCAGAGTACTAATGGTCCATGTTGCCTTCAACTCTTCATTCTCCAAAGTGCTCTGCTTTTCTGAGAGTAGGCTGTCCTGGGTGTCCTCTAATTACAGCCAACAAGGGTTGTGGACCAGCATCTTTTCATGTCTGCCATACCCATTAACATTAGGAAGCTAGTCTAATGAAGGGTAGATTTTCAAAGCTAACTATAATGACTCTCACAATTGGCAATGATTTTCAAATGGGTTTATACAACAGCTTGGTTCATGAGTTAAATCTGCAATGTATATAGGAATAGACAAAAATACTGTGGACGGAGCATTAAAGAGCTAGCTTAAAAAAAAACAAAAAAAAACAAAAGAAAAACTCATGATTTTTACTTGTGATTGAATGAATTCTTTATTTTTCCTAAAACTGGAAATATCAAAGCTATGAAGATCTGAACTAAAATATTTCTGGCTCCAATTTAGATATGCCCTACTTTAGCTTTCCTTGATTACCTGCAATTTTCCACCTGTGTCTCAGGGGTTTTCTAGGTGAACGGGCAAAAAAACAAGAAAAAAAATATTGCCTTGAACCACAATGCTGTTTCTAAACAATGCATATGCCTTTTGGCCCTATCGCCTTGTTTGATAAGAGAGCAGTGAGATACTGCATGATAAACCTACACTCCTGCTATTTGTGATAGAGTGGGTTTCTGTCACTTGCAAACCAGACTACTTGAAAAAGTATGGTTGAACCCAAACTACTAGAAAACATGTTTGAAATCTTCTTCAGGGCCTTTTGTACCACTTTTTATGGTTTCTGAGTTATATCCCATCCAAGTGCCATTAACCCCACGTCATTGCCACTCTTTTTTTCTCCCTTTTCTTACCCCTCTCTCAAGAGATCTCTCTGCATTCTCTGAGCACCATTATAAGTCTCATCTACCCTCCCATGCTTTCCTTCCCTCATCACATCAGTCTTGTTCCACATCTCATCCTCTCAGATGTGCTGTGTCTATTCCACTGTGAAGCATCTGTCATGTATAATTAACTACTCTTTGTATATATCAAGGTTATTAAGTAGGATCTGAATGATAGGTTCATCCTTTATGAACAAGTAGGATCTGAATGATAGGTTCATCCTTTATGAACAAGTGCTGGAGGTCAAGAATAAAACAGTAAATTAAAAACAAACAAACAAACAAACAAAACTTTAAAAAAAAGTAGATTCAAATATACCTGAGAAATGTAGATGAACTATGTGGTCATTCTCCAGAAACCTAATTGAGAACTGAGAAGAACTTTTAGAGAGAACTTCTTCTAAAGGAAGAATGATAAAATGAGCAAGACCAAGTAAGTAGGTTTTTGTTGTCAAAAGGAAAAGACAAACTTCCCTCTTCCAAGGCCATTGGGCTCCTAGGTGAAATCCCATAGGGAACAGGCAGACAGACCATACATAAGAAAGGATCTCAGTCTGATAGGCTAAGTTACATAGTGGCAATAGATAGGCTCTCAGTGAACTAACAGAACACATGAGTATTTCTCACCTATGTACAGTCTTCTGTGGTTCTGGGAAACTTCCCAGGGCATTTATCCTCCCTGTATTTGTTCTGCAGTCTAGTCCATTTCAATCTTATGGCCCTTGTGTTTCAACAAATTATTTATTTTATTTTTGAGATGGAGTCTCACTATGTCATCCAGGCTTAAGTGCAGTGGCGTGATCTTGGCTCATTGCAACCTCTGCTTCTGGGTTGATATGATCCTCCTGCCTCAGCCTCCTGAGAAGCTGGGACTATAGGCCTGCACCACCAAGCCCAACTAATTTTTGTATTTTTACTAGAGACAGGGTTTCACCATGTTGGCCAGGCTGGTCTTGAACTCCTGACCTCAAGTGACCCACCCACCTCAGCCTCCCAAAGTGTTGGGATTACTGGTGTGAGCCACTGCACCCTGCCCCAGAACATTCTTCTTTCACCGCTGTACAGCTTTGGAAAGAGCACGGTAGATTCATATACACTACTCATACATATTTTTACCTGTAAGAAAAGTCCTTGATTTCTCCTTCTCTATCATTAACTAATAATGAAGTCATAGCAAGTTTTCTCTTCAGGAGCTTGTGGGTGAAAATAAAGGAGAGCTGAATATTGATGAACCTAAGTCATATCTCCCTCAAGCTCTGTTTAACTGTAATCTTTGGTAGCTTTTAGGGCACTAGCAGCAGTGCTTTGGAACTTTCTAACACAGGACAGTATGATGAGAGATATGGTGTCCCATACTTTGCCACAGATGTCTGAATAGCTCTCATACCACATTCAGTGTCTTGGTAGCAGTACAAAGGAGGGGGTTCCAGGGTCAGTAGAAAACATGCTACTTGGCAGTATCTTGGCAATGTTACTGTGACCAGAAGATCCCAGAGGAAGAGAGCGTTCCTCAAAAGAAAGGGAGACAATCAGGGGACTCATTAGAGATAATGTATATGGACACCCTTTGGGGACATTCTTGCAAGAGCCATGTGGGAAAGTGTCCGTGGGGCTTGGTAGGGTATAGTGATATGATTCCATTTATTCCTGCAGACTGTGGCTTGGTGACATCCCAGTTACTTCTCGGAGACTGTGGATCTGTCATTTGTGAGTGATGCTCTTAACATTCTCTTGGCCTTTTTGATAAGGAGAAAGCTATTCCCATTATGTTGGTTTGAAATGCCAGAGGCTGACTTACCCAACCTCTCTGCCGTTAGAGGATGAGCAGGTGATTTAATCCTGACCATTGGGATGTATAAGGACATAATCTGAGGAAACTTCATAGAGATATATTCTTCCCTTAGAAAAAGAAGAGGCAGGTTAATAGGGCAACTGAATAATATATTATCCAAACCAGAACACCTTAGAAGAAAAGGGCCATAAACTGTGATTGTCCCAGGGAAACCAGGATGTGTAGTGACCCTTCTCACATGGGAAAAGCTCCTACCTTCTCCTCCTGTTTTTAGTGTTATCATGTGAGGACAGGATACTTGGAGCTGCTGTAGCCATCTTCACAGAAGGGAAATAATATTAGCATCAGAGGAAGGCAGAAAAGACAGATGGGAAAAGCAAAAAGCCTAGGCCCATGATTGCCGCTTAGGCTGTCGAACCAATCCTGCAATTATCTACATTGGTATTTGTTCTTATATTAGAAAAATTACTGTTATCTTCAAGCCACTTTTAAGCTGGCTATTTTATTATATCCAGCCTAAGGTATTAATAAAATACCTGTCTTATTCACTTCTGTACACCCAGCACTCAAATAATACCTGTAAATTAATGGCCTCTCACAAAATATTTGTTGAATAAATAGGCTTTACAAAACGATGATTTTTTTTTAATATGGACTATAAAGTAAGTCTTATTACTGTAGAGTAAAAGTTCAGATAGCTTCAAGACAGATTGTTGCTTTTACTATTAATATATATTCCTATATTTATCACCACAGGTAATATTATTTTGGTAAATTTCTATTACAAAGTGAAGTGATTTCACATGCCTTTTTAATAGAAATTATGAACTATGTGAAAATATCCATGCAAGAATTGTCCCTAAGGTAAAATATAAACTAAGGAATACTTTTACAATCATGAAGTCAGTAGAGCTTGTGGATCATTGAGTGGCAACAAAATTGTGAAATGGAGCAAGAGAGAGATTTAATATTTTAAACAAATACCCTTTGCATTGAGATTAAAAATGTATAAATATTGATATCCTAAATTTTAATTCTGAATAAAAAAGCAGCATGCCAGTGTCTTGATAAAACATGACTCAGGTCTAGGGAATTTGACACCAGCTCTATTACTGGGGGGGTTTCACTGAATTGACACATCTGACACTGGGTAGATTTTTCCCTTAAAATCATTTAATAACCCACAGCTTAAAATCATAAATTTCATGTGACGCTTGCCCAACTGAGAACTGAGTGTGTGTATAATGTGTGCTCAGGGTTACAAGATGGCTCATCCAACTATGTCAGCAACGACTTTCTCCCTAAGTTGTCATATCCACATTGCAATATACCATCCCTCATCTTTCTCCCTCCCCTCTAAAAATTGATTTCATTGTCATCACCTCGTCATTAGCATCTCCACATTTTGCAAAGTCATAAGTAATGGGCTGTTGGATGTGGAAGATAACATTCATCCAGTTTACAAATGTTAAATGTCTACTGTTTGTCACACTGACTATGCTCTATTGCTGGTGACCACAAAACAGAGATCTTTGTTAACTTAGAGATTTATACTCTAGTAGAAGTAGACAGATGATAATCAATAGGCATAATATATAAGTAAATTATATACAATAACAGGGGGTGGTAAAAAGTATAATTTGTACTCTTTATTGGTATTTTATATTTTGTTTTTATCTTTTTTTTTCCTATTCTCCCTTAGTTCTTTGTCCATGGTTTCCTGTAGCTCTTTGAGATATTTAAGATAATTGATTTAAATTCTTTGTTTAGTAAGTCCAATGTCTGGGTTTCTTAATAAAGTTTCTATTTTTTTTCTCCTTCTGAATAGGCCATATCTTCCTATTTCTTTGTATTTTTAAAAATTTCTATTGTCAAACTTTGGCATTGGAATCTTACGCTGTAGTAGCTCTAGAAATGGGATTTTCCACCTTCCCTTTAGTGTAATGTTGTTGATTGTTGAAGGCTACAATTATCTGTTTAGTGACTTTTCCAAACTATTTCTGCAAAGATTGTGTTCTTTGTCATGTGTGATTACTGAAATCTGTTTCTTTATATTCAACTAGCGTCTTGTCGGAGATTTCTCTGAATGTCAGAACCATTAGAAAGAAAACAAAACAACAAAAACAAACAAACAAAAAATCACTCCTTGTCTTTGCCGATTGGCCATGTGCTGGGACGCTCCGTCGATCCTTGGTTAGGTCCCTCATAATTCTGCCTTATCTTTCACTTCCTGCTTGCAGTGACCTAGGTCAGTCGCCAGTAAAAGTTTACAGTCTTCTCAGGTATTTTCTGAACTCACATCCTGCCCTGGTCATGTATATGAGTTTCTAAATTCTCTATTATACACAGGTGCTTTTCAATGCCCTCATGTTTCAAAAGAACCATTTCTGGCTTTTACTTCTAGTCTTACTACTGTATATTGCATGCCTCAACTCTAATCCATTGCCCCAGGTGGCTGTAAGTTTTTCATTCACCTCACAATGTTGTGAAGCAATGCCTGTCTCTTTTCTACCCTGAGAAGTTCTGAGTTAGGTGAGAAAGAAACAAATAAACTTTTCCCATCCTTCAGGTATCACCCAGACAAGTTAGAACAAATAAACACAGTAGTTTGTGAATAAATTCATCGTTATTTCCTCTGGAACCCTGTATTAGGATCCCGCAATGGGCACATTGGCCTCTGTTCTCAGGGTTCCTGCTAAGCCTGGTAGGCGGTGGGACAATGAGAAGTAAAAATGTCACAAAGCTTTCCCATCCCATTTGTCTTTTTCTTGATTTAGTGTTCACTTGGTTGCTGTAAACCTTTGACTTTTCAGCATTCTGGCAAAATTGGTTTTGACAGTTTATACTTGTTTTCAGTATTTCTGTGGAGGGACAGGTGCTTGGAGCTGCCTACTCTGCCATTTAGCTGACATCACACCTGACAAGTGCTATAAAGTAAGAAAAAGTAAAGCAGGAAGAGGGAGATCATCAGTGGTCAGGGGTGCTGTAATTTTAAATGGAGTGGTCAAGATACTCTCAACAAGATGATTTTTGACAAGTGATTTGAATAAATATAGGAAGTATGCAAGTATCTATCTGGGAAAGAGTGTACTGGGTGTAGTAAACAGTGCAAGGGTCCTAATGCAGGAGCACACTGGGCAAGGATGAGAAACAGCACAGAACCTGATGAGCTGGGACAGGGTGAGGAAGAGGAAGATGAAGTCAGGATGTAATAGGAGAATCAGATCTCATGAAACCATGCAGGTGACTGCAAGGACCTTGTTATTGATCACGAGTAACATAGGAGACCTTTGTAGGGTTTGAGCACAGAAATAACCTGATCCATCCTATGTACTTAAAGGATCATATTGGCTGTTAGGCTGAATAAAGAACACTGAGTAAGAAGAATAATGTCTAGAAGACTGGTAATGAGGCTGTTCTCCCAAAAACAAACAACAACAACGAGAGATGATAATGGGGTAAACCAGGGTGGTAATGGTGATGACAACGAGATATGTCTGTGTCTGAATTTAAAATATATTTTGAAGCTAAAGTCAACGGGTTTAGGACAGGAAAAAATATATAAGAATGATTGCAAGGTTTCTACTTGTACAACCCTAGAGAGATGGAATTATGATCAGCTGAGATTGAGAATACTATCATTAGAGTGGGTTTTCAGGGAGCAAACAGCAATGCCAATTTTGGATGTGTTGAGTTTGAGATACTTAAATGACATCCAAGTATCTCAGTATCTGAAGGTAGGCGATTAAGTAGGCAACTGGGTACATAAGCCTGGAATTTATGAGAGACATCTGGAGACAAAATTCAATTTTACAGAACCTTTGAAATATAGATGTTTTTAAGTAATATAGAAAATAGAAAACCAAAGAACACTTGCTAGACTATTCTGTCATCAGGAGGATAAGAAAAAGAGAAACCAGATTGGCCAGTGAAATAGAAGAAAAAATACCAAGGGTATAATTTATTGGAAACCAGGTTAAGTAACTGTTTTTAGATTTGAGCCATTTAATAAGCTTCATTAATGTACTGCTGCGAAGTCACATAGAAATACTGAGAATTGACCATCCAATTTGACAAGTCGCTATATCATTGGTGATTTTTACATAGATTACATCTGAGTGATTCTATGAATCACTTCTTCACTAAGAAGTCTAGTGAAGTGGATATAAAAAGGAATGAGGTGATGTGTCTACAGTTAACATCATCCCCTAGAACTCCCACCAACCGCTTCCAAATTTTTTATGCACTTACCACATACTTTAAGGAAGGAGAACTATAGTCATCTAGAACTTTTGAGTATCTTTGAAGAATAGACCATTGTAAATGCAAAAGTCATAATTATATAGAATAAATAATACCCTTCTGTAGAATACCAAGTTACTTTTTCATATGAGGTCATATTAAGACATACAGATTGAACAAAAACTTAAGAGAAACGTAAATGAGGCAGGTATTTTGCTATCTTAACAGCATAATGCAGTTTACTTCTAGTCCTACAATCGCCATCAATTACTCTGTATTGCTAAATACAAAGAAAACAGATTGGTTTTGGAGTTAAACCACATCAGTTCCAGTGTTGGTTGTGACAAAAACTAGCTAGAGTCCTAAGTAGGCCTGGAGAGATTTTTTTGACAGTCTATTCCAGTGCTGTCATGTAGAAAATGAGCGAACAGGATTAAGTGACTATTGAGAATGTTTTTTCACCCTAGAATTCTGATTTTCTACTGAAAAAAAAAAAAAAAAAAAAAAACACAAAATTGTGCAAGGTAGACAAAAGAACTTGAGCTATTGCTGTTAAGAATAAGAGATGAGGGAATGAAGAGAAGGAATTACAGGTTTCCTGAAGTTATGGTACAAGAGTTAAGATGATTAAACAGCAAATTTAAGATTTTCAGGTACCTATCTTGATGTTGTTCGTGTAGAGGATAAACAACGATGGCATTATTAGAAGAGAGGTTGAAGAATAACAAGAAAGGAAGCCAAGTAAAGGTGGAATCTAAAATCTGAAGCTGAAAAAAGAAAGCTACAAATTGAGTGAAGAAAAGGGGGAAAATATCACAGACATCTTAACATTTTGAAATGTCCTATCTTTGGAATCAACTGCTGTCAAAACAAATTGTTCTGAAAGTTGTCCAAAATCTATCTCTCTCTCTCTTTTTTAAATCACAAGGACAAGAAAACAGTTTTTATCTGTTTTTACCATTTAGGAAAGCAGGAACTTGGTCCATTCCTGGGGAGAAGGAATTAAATAAAGACTGAGGCTAAGGCTTTTTTTCCTTGCAAGCAGTAGGTCATCCCGGGAGCTTGCAAACCCACCTATGGGCTGTGAAGAACTGTACCTAGTGCAGTAAGAAAGTGCAATTAGTTTGGATTGAGTGAGAACAATAAGAAAGAAGTGCTTGAAACTATTAAATTCAGGGCTTAATATGAAAGAAAATCAGTAGAGGGAATGGAAAGGGCCATTTTAGCCAAATGGATGGCTGGAAGAAAAGTCATTTATAAATTTGGGAGGTTGAAGGGGCTTTTTTAATGTTCTTTAACAAAAATTAGATGCTGGTTAATCTCTTATTTGAAAAAGGGAAGAAAAAAACCCTCTAAATAAGATGGGTGTTTTTTTAGGCTCAGTATGTTCCTGGTATTAGGTGTGTGCTGTAGGTTAATTGAAATTTTAAAGTTAAAATGACCTTCTTCTAACTTTAAGTAGAAACTGTTTTTTCCTTAGTCAATTGTAAAAATGGGGTATTTTACATACTGTTTCCAAAGACTAAATTTACTCTCCTGTTTGTAATTTGTCTAAGAAAATTACTTTCCTAACCTTTTAATACTCCATCCTCTTTAATATTGCAAAAAGAGCTGACTGCTTTTTTCTTTGAATTTACATTTCAGACAAAAATGCCAGTTTGTCTTGTTGGAATTTAGGAGGTTTTGGCAAGAGACATAGGGTGGTCCAACTTGTCAGTTTGTGGAATTGTTTCATTGAACCTGTCTTCAACAAATTTTAATTGAGTACAACCTAGAAATATCAGTAGGTCCTAGGGATAAAGAAATAAGATGCTGTTCCTATTTTAAAGGAACCCATGACGAATTTGGGGAATCAGACAAAAAAATACAGATCATTATAATGTCAGAGGATGGATTGTGATAATAGAGATAAGCTTAGGGGGTTGTGTGCACACCAGTAGGTAGAGGGTGCATTAGCTGACTAAAGTAGGCAACATCAGAGTGAGACCTTAAAGAACACATAATAGTTGAACTAAGAAATAAGGGTGAAGGATTCAATTAAGGGGGACAGAATTTACAAAGAATCAAAAGTATCAAACAGTGTGTCAGCATGTTTGGTAGGACAAGCTGGAGAGTATGAAAGACTTCAGGTACGTGGTGGAGGTATCGGCAGGATCCAAATCATGAAGATTCTGTGTTCATGCCTCCTTGAGACCTGTAGCCAAGTGGACCACTCTGAGCCTTTGTGATATGGGTTCTAGCCCTTGATATCAACCTAGAGCTGAGACCGTTATTTCTGAGATATTCAGTGGAGTCTAGAATTTATCCTAAGAGAACCAGAATGCCTGTGATGTCACAAAAGAGTCTAGGATTCATTTACTATTTGAATGCATCTACTTAGGTCCAGCCTGCCTGGTGCCATTAGTAAACTTTACACAAAAGCCAACAGGCTCCTTTACTTATTATGGCTAAAGAAAGGAACTGACAAAATATACCATTTGTTTTTCTTACCTGTTCTTTAGACACATTTCTTGATGTAAAGACACTTATTTTTGTATCTTGTTGCATTTGATTATTGTTAATTTTTTTACTGGAGTATAATTAACACAGACTAATATGCAAGTCTTAAGTGTACCCCTCAATGGCATTTTATATATGTATTCACCAAGGTAACCACTAGACAAATCAAGACACAAAATATTCCTATCACAAGATGGAGTTCCATTTCCTGTCACTAATTCTACCATCCTCAAAGAGGTTACTGTTGACTTATCTTTCACTTTATATAAATACAATTATTTATTTATCTTACATTAAATACATTTTTTCTATTCTTGCACTTCAAAGAATTATCATATATACATGTTGTTGCTGTGTTTGTGTGTTTCTTTATATCTGTGTGCATATCTCCATATTTGTGTATATCTCTGTGCATAGCAGGGGAATAAAGTTTTTTTTTTTTTTCCCTCATCTATTGCCAGACTCATGGCTAAGACGCCTATAACAAAAGACAAATTAACAAGAGAAAAGCATACAAATCTATTTAATACAAGTTTTATGTGACACAGGAGCCTTTAGCCATGAAAATCAAAAGAAAAATGGAAACCAGTATATTTTATGCTAAGTATGATAAAGAAGTGGACAGTTGTGGAGAATTATGATTGGACAAATAGGGTATGATCTAATGGTAATAAACTGGGAAAACAGAGCAAGGTCTGTTTGTTCAGATTTTTCTCTCTATCCCTACTCTTCGGAGATAAGGGCAGTTCTGTCCTCCATATATAAAGAGGATACTTCTTGAGTGAGAGTTGTATGACCTGCTTCAGAGAAGATGAACAGGAAAAGGTCAGAGTAACCTTCCTGCTTTTCCTGTTTCCTCAAATGACAAGATACCATATTTGAGGGTAGCATGTCCTGAACCTCATCAGTGCATGATCAGCACATGAGCATTGTGTGTGTGCGCGCGCACATGCAACTTCTTTCACCCAACATATTGTTTTTGAAATGGATCCTCGCTGTTGCGTATAACAGCAGTTCTTTTTATTACTCTGTAATATTCCATTGTACAAATATACCATGGTGTGTTTATCTACTGATACATCACAAACATTTGTTTTATGAGGGCTCTGTAGATGTAATTTCTGATACTTTCTGTTTTAAACTGAAAGATCTTATTAAGACACAAATATTCCTCTTTTATTACTTTTTGAAGAAGCTGTCTTACTGAGTGAATTCACATTTTTGCACATTTTTTAAGCTAGTGTACCATTTCAACAAAGTACCCTAGTGCTTTTTTCCACCTTCTTTAGGCCTCACTGCTGTTGAGTCCCCTTGATAAGCTTTTGATACAGACATACAGACAAGTCACAGAGAAAAATAATACATATATAGATAAAAGGCAGTGGGAGAGTTAGATAAGGCAGAAAGATTTAGCTATATAATGCAGGCAGTGTTCGAAATGAATTATTTTTGTTCTGAGTTGTCACATAGAGTTCATGAGGTTCTGATACAAATCATGATACCAGCAAGTTTTAAATTTAGAAGAGAATCCTCTTTGTACTTATACCTATAAACGTAAATGCCTTATGACCTATGTGTAGACATGACATAATATGTAAGCAAAGAGTTCAATTATTTGATGATTTTGATGAATATAGAAACTAACCTCTGACCAGTCCCCAAAAGTAGCATATTTAATTATATAAATTTCCTCCTTAGGAAATAGGTAGTTTCTTAGCTGTTTATGATCTCTCTGCTATTTATCTGTTTTTTCCCCCATTCTTATATGACAAATCACAGAGGAACAAAATTTCTTTTTCTATTTTAGTTCATAGTTTAACAGTCTTAGGTTTGTGGCAGTGGTTTTTTTTGTTGTTTGTTTTTTCTCCTAGCCAAATACCAATTTTCCTAAAGTCAGTCACTCTGACACTGACATTTGGAGCACTAATTTATTCTAACCTCAGGGAATTTGCTTTTTAGGAGTAAACTGAGCATTAAAAATTTGTCTTATGTCTTAAAAAAAAGTTTTATGGAATTTCTTCTACATAAGCCAAGTGAGGCATAGCATATTGGCACTTATTTTGAAGTACCACGGAATTCTAAAAGATGTTCCTTTCTCAAATTGATTGTTTCAACTATCAACATCATTCATGCAGGTGCTCATGACTTATGCTATGGTTAGGTTATATTTGGCCTCCCTGTGTCAACATCAATGTGAATGGCTTCTGGCAAATTAGTGTGTGATTCCAAGAAAAACCCCAGAATATTATGAACATAGTCAATGGTAAAACAAAAATAGGATCCCCTTGAAATTAGTTGTGTAAAAAATAAAAATGGAATATATGAAATTTTTAATTGTTTTTCCTTCATGAATAGAGTTGTTGGATACTTGCATGGAGATATTTCCATAAAATGTTAATGATGACAATAGCAATGACATTAGTAGTGAATTTCTAGTAGACACTTATTATATGCCAGGAATATGAAATATCATCTTAAAAGTAAGAACTACCTTATTGATATTTTATAGATTAAAAAATGGATGCTTGGCTTAAGTATTTTGCCCAAGGTTACATAAGAAAATTTGGATTTCAATATAAAAGCTATCTGATCCCCACCACTGTTCTCTTTTTTAAAAATTTTTATATATGTCTTTATCTTACTTCAATAGTGTTTGGGGAATAATTTGTGTTGTTGTTACATGGATAAGTTCTTTAGTGAGATTTTGGTGTACCTGTCACCCCAACAGTGTACTCTGTACCCAATATGTATTCTTTTATACCTTACCTCAGCCCTACCCCTCTTCCCCCCTCCAGTCCCCAAACTCCGTTAAATCATTTGTATGTCTTGTGTCCTCATAGCTTAGCTCCCACTTATAAGTGAGAACATTTGATATTTGGTTTTCCATTCCTGAGTTACTTCACTTAGAATAATTGTCTCCCAACTCCATCAAGTTGCTGCCAGTGCCATTAGTTCATTCCTTTTTATGGCTCAGTAGTATGCCACGTACCAAAACTTTCTTAACTACTACTTTATTTAGGGAAGGGGAGATTTACAAGTCGATGCACATAATTTGTTACTCTTTTAAAAATGAGCTAGGGGAAGTACTGAGAGTGGTGTATGGTCATTAGAAATGTACCTTTTGTAATGGCATCAGTGTCCCCAGTTGACTCCTTAGAAGCAGAGTCTAATTCAGGGATCCTGAAGCATACCTTATTGAGGCATTGCTCATGGAACAAAGGGAACAAGCAAGAACATGGTCACCACTGGAGTCTTGCTTCCGCCTGAACACACAGTGATGTCTGGAGCATGAATTGCTCCAGAGTATTGGTCACTAAAAGGTAAGAGGGATGGATATGTGTATTCCAGGGTCAGTCATTCATTAGCCACAAGCTGTCTCTAAGAATGAGACAAAAATAACTTTGGGGTCAGCTCCTGTTTAGCCAAAGGAGGAGATAGTTGTGAATCTTTAGCAGCCTATCACACATAGTACATCTTTTTTTAGGAGTAAGAGGGAAAAGGCACAGTAACTTTACTTTTACTTTGAAAGGTTAGTCTTCACATGTCCCAGACTACCAGCCCCTCTGCACCCCATAACTGCAACAAAAACAAAAACACACTGTAACTCACATAGCAGGATCCCAAATCTTTGTCACATGTATTTCTCACCATCTGGTACACATCTATCTTACTAAGACACCTGGAGAACTTGCTGCTTATCGTTCCACATGTCTGATTAATATGATATCATCAATATAGTGGCTTCATTTGATTTTTTACCAAATGGCCACAATGTTGATATATATTGTAGCTTATATATACTGTTGTTCCTCTTATGTGAAAGCAAGTTGCTTCTTATAGATATTAGGAAAACACAGAATACTAATTTGCCAAGTCAATAGCCACATAACATGTAATGGCTTTCTTAATCTTCTCTATAAAATATAATCTCATTGTTATGGAAATACTTCAACAATAATGACATTAATAGTGAACTTCTAGTGGTCCCTTATAATATGCCAGATATTATGAAATATAATCTTGAAAGTAAGAACTACATTACAGCTGTAATTTGATCTACTACTTGGTTCAGTTTGCAGCAGTCCACTCTAATCTATCAAAATTCAGCTGTTTTTTAAAGAATCAAGCTAGTAAAAACATGGATATGATGGGTATCACTACCCTTGCTGCCTTTAAATCTTTATAGGTGACACCAATTTCTCATGCCTTCCCTCACAGGTATAATATAGTTCATTTTAATTATATACTAGGACCCAAGGAAACCAGTACTGTATGAATCCATGGACCACCTGTGAAACAAACCTGGACGTGGACTCTATTTATTTTCTGATCCAGAGCTTGTATTCTCATATGTGTGTTCAGACAATGGTGGTCATCAAAATGATTTTCATCTCTGTATATGAGCTTCTACTCAGCTGTTTGAAGGAGTCCTGGAAAACTCTAGTTACTCTCTTTAGTGTATAGTTTTCAAAGTTAATGTCATAGGTTCATTTAAGGAAGAAGTGAACGAATCACTTCTCTGTTTACTTAAAATGTTGCAAGGTCCTGCCTCATGGAAAATTTCAGTCAATGATTTCTGAATCTGGAAACTGGGCAAAGAATTGTGACTTTTCCCTGGATCTGCTGACCTCAGCTCAGTTCTATAACAGTATCTTTTGTTAGTCACAACTTAACAAAGAACAGTCTCTCCTGTTCTGCTTAGTGAGTATGGATTCCCCTTAGCAGCATATTCTTCATTGCCCGAATAAAAGGATCTACAGGTCCCCTCAAGTGACCTAGTTTGTCTATTTGTCTCTGTGTTTTCCTGTCTTACTTAATGGACACATACTAGAATGACTTTTTTTTTTTTTTTTTTGCTCTGAGCATTTTTATTTCTTCCTTTACTTTCTGCTATGGAATTTTGGCATCTCTGCTTTATTTAAAGCCATTGCTTTTTTCAAGTTTCCAGGAACTATCTCAACCCTACATAGAGGGGACCTCAGAATCCTTGTCGACGTGTTGAGTCATAGACGAATCTCCAGTATCGGCAAATTCTCTCATATCCAGCTTTATAGTCTGGCCTCTCCTGTCCTTGGCCCAGCACCTGTAGAATCTGTTTTAAAACTTACTCCCCTAGTTTCTTCCAGTATATATCAGCCAGGTCCTGCAGCTTTCCCAATGTATAATTTATCTCCTCACTTAGCAGACCAGTAGTTTCTCAGGCCACACAGAGATTTAAACCCAGTGGATTTTTCCAGTTGCCAGGATGGGAGAAGAGAGAGCCTGAGGAGTCTAAGCATTGCCTTGCAGACCACCTGCTTCCTTCTAAGCCTTCCCAGAATCTTCAAGCAAGAGATTTCTTCTAAAGTGGAGAGTGGGCCAGAGGTTTCAGGGGAATCTGGGTATTGAAAGTTCTCAAATATATTTACCAAGCTGTCACCATGCTAAGTGAGATGAGGGAGATGGTGACTTCTTTTGTTAGGTCCTGTTTTACCTAAAGAGAATTCTTTGGTGAGCAAAAACACAAATGAATTTTCACCAAAGGACCAAAGGGCATTCTCTAGAGCAAAGTTTCTCAAATGTTTGCATTTGTTGAATCACCTGCTGGGTGAGCTTATTAAAACACAGATTGCTGGGCCTCAATCCAGAGTTTCTGATTTGGCATGTCTGGAGTGGGCTAAAAATCTTGCATTCAAGTTCTCAGGTGATGCTGATACAGCTGATTCAGGGAACACACTTTGAAAACCTCTGCTCTGGAGAAAGGGGCAATCCTGAGTCATTTAGCAGCCAACACACTCAGCAAATGAGGGATAGATATCCCCGCCTAGGAAAGCAGACCAGGGGAGTACCAAACTGTCCAGCACAATCAGTGACACATAAATCTAAATGGTGTTGACATACCATTCTGATCAAATGTAATTTATTTCAGAACAGCATGTTTATATGCATCTCTATATATTGAGTCTTTTCAATATTTTCAGTGTTAACAAAATTAATATGGATACTTTTCTTCTTCCAAATGATATAGCATTTAAAACACTGGGCATTTATGAGCTGTCTCCAAATTTGTTAGTTTACAGTTTTGTTTTCTCTCTCTTGGCAGTGAACAAATACATGCCTACATCAGATCATGAGCACCAAAACCAGACCTGAGCATGTGTTTCATCATAATGAGTAACTGCTTAAGGAAACATCTATAATAAAAATAAATCCAACTTGTCTAAGAAAATACACTACCCATTCTACTCTCCCCAAAGCATGAACACTACTTGATTCATGGCAAAGTGCAAAGAGCTTTCAAATTAGATTTAGGTGACAACCACAGTAATTAAAGGTATCAACATCTGTTGAACAACAGTAGGCAAACACCTCATTTCCAGAGAAAAACAACAGCCTAATTGTGGTATTATATAAGGCAGCCTCTTAAAAGTTCAAATGGTAATTATTGACTAGGCGTCTTACTTCTGTCAGTGTTAGGCTAATTTTGTCTTGAGAACCTCTTAGGTGGGATGGCAGGTGAGTTACTCTAATGTTCTTTTTACCTGCAGATGGTAATGAATCAGAGTAAGTGATTATATCATTTTTTTCTTTAAAGAGCTCAAAGTTAGAAGTATTCTCATGGGTTTTTTGTTGTTCATTAGCGACCATGTCATTAGTTAATGAGGTTTAATTAAGCACCCTGTGTATCAAGGGAAAGGAAGACATTGAGCAGGAGTAAAGGACATTTAGAGAAGGAGACTGGCACTGAGACCTGGGAAATGGACTGACTGAGGCGGGTTGACAGAGCAAGACAACAGGGAGTGGGCGGCAGCGGGGGGGGCCGCTGGGGACACTGAGTGGGGAATGGAGAAAGAGAGAGAGAGACAAAGACAGATGGAGAATGTAAAGCCAAGCTCTAAGACTGTGCTGAAGAGGATAGGAAGTGAAGATAGAGGGACTGGAGAGTGGGATTTGTGTATGGATACTTTGAAAAGAAGAACTTTTCTAGGCAAATATACATTATATACCCAGTCACAGAACAATGCACTTAACAATGGCAAACTGCTATAGTGGAGAAGATACAGTATTTAATTTTGTCTTTAAGTGTTTAATACAGTCCCTCCCGGTTAACAAGAGGTTTGCTTTGGGAGACTGAGGTCCCGTGGCTCTCCCCTCTCACATGGTTGCCTTACTGTAGAAACACTTTAGCTTTGCCTGCCTGCTTCCCAGTGGTCTTCAGGTTGGGACATGTTGTGGCCTCCAGTCATAATGGAGGGTTCAGTCGCCAATATGTGGAGGGGATGGGTTCCTCCAGGAAGCTTTGCAGAAACAACACTCTGCACAGCTCTATTTCAAAAAGAGAAGGGACTTGGGAAGTAGTTGGTGAGTAATTTGTCTTACCTGCCTATAGAAACAACTGGTTTCATGTGGCTTTTTAGTTTATTGCCAATAATCACATGCTTATAGTTCATACATGAAAAGTGCTTAGGACAGTGACTAGTGCCCAGTAAATCCTCAGATTTTATTTTTATTGCTGCAGTTACCACCACTACTACTTCACCATTTGGCCTCTGAAACTGCTTACCGCCCACCCATGACTACATATCCATCCCTCTAACCATCCTTTGTCTCTGTGTGTTTGCAAAATTTTCAGCACATCCTTTCTTTGTCTCTTTTAAGTGTCTCTCTGGCTGGCTTTCCATCACGTATCCATCTGCGTATACATAACCTATAGCATTTGAAATATGCTTTACACACTCAACATTGTGAAATCATTGCCATTTATTTTGCTTTCTGCTAAGGGGAAATATTTTTCTTTTTTTCTATAATTTGTATGACATTTGATACTGGCCATAGATGTCACTGAGAAGAGATGTGTCAGATTATGGTTTCTTCTCACCTGTAACCTATGAGAGCTCTGAATGATCTGACCCCCCTCTTCACCACCCCAAATATGACTCATCTCTCTGGATTGAACTCTAGATGCATTAGCCTTCCCTGGATGTTTCTAAGATAGCACATCTTCATAAATTTATATTTATGATAGCAGGTCTTTATAAATGTACACATTTACTTTTTAGCATTTGCTTATGAGTCTTTTTGCCTTATATGTTTATGCTGGCTAGCACTGTGGCTCATTCCTGTAATCCCCAGGGCTTTGGGGGGTTACATGCCTGTAATCCTCGGGCCCATGTGTGAGGATGGCTGAAGGCCAGGAGTTTGAGACCAGCCTGATCAACTTAATGAAGGAGGCTGAGGTGGTATAGCTTGAGCCTAGGAATCTGAGGTTGCAGTGAGCTATCATTCTGCTACTGCACTCCAATCTGGGAGACAAAGGATATCCTTTCTCTTAAAAAAAAAAAAAGAAAAAAAAAGTTTCTCCCAAATATTTTGCCCACATTCCACCCCCAACACTATAGTTCCTTAAAGGCACCTGTATTTTCTCCTCATTACACTTATCAAAATTATATTTAAATATTTACATAAAGATTTGTTTAACATCTTTGTTTCTAGATGGTAGGCTTTATGAGACCATAGATGGCATCTCTCTTGTTCATCACTACCATGGTGCCTGGTACATAACAGGTGCTTAAAGAAATTATTGAAGACATTAACTGGTTAAGTAAAGTGCTTCTCTGTATTGCCCAGTATCTCTGGGGCCAAAACTAATCCTGAGCATGCCTGCAAAGTTATTGTTTATTTCTTAAATTGTATTTTATCAAATTATAGCTCATTGAAAAAAAAAATATTCTTATATTAAATATTTTAAACATGGGCTCTGAGTGAATATTCATGAATTTCTTTCTTCATTGCCCGATATCAGAGTGTACCTTTCACCTGTTATTCTACCAATCTAAAATATTGCTGACTCTCCTTTGCTTTCTATCAGAAGGAAGGAAAAGAGGGGGGGAGAGAAAAAGAAAAGAAAGCATAAAAAAAGAAAAGAAATATTGCTGTCTTTTTCCTCAATTTAAATTCTATTATGTGAAACCCAATCGGAGTCAACAAGGAAAAGTTTATTCTAAACTCCAGTTAACATATTCATATTTTCATATTTGTATTTATTCATATCTTTAAGATTTTGACCTTTATAGTGTTATCTAAGTGCAAAATTATCTTTCTACATTTGCCTTCAAAAATCTCATTGCTATTCTCTAGTAGAAAATATTCCTGCAGTTAGAAGGCAGTTGGACCTCTTGATTTTTACACGAAGCTTTGCTCTTTAATCTCCAATGAAGCTTATTAAGCAATAAACATTCCTGAGCCCTATAAAGTGAGGTGGAACAGGTGAGAAGAGATATTATAATGTTTTCATTTTTAATAAATCCTTTAGGTGATCTTGATGTATAATCAAAGCTGACCTTAAACTCACCTAGTTTCAAAAGCAACCATTTATTGAACATCTGCGTTGAGCAGGACACTATTCTGAACAATACATAAGAATGTTGTAAGTCCTACAAGAAACTTTTGAAAACATAAGTGATATTTACTTCTTTGTGTGGATGAGGAAAACAAGGCTTTGAGAGGTGATGATTTTGGTCAAGGCTACTAGCTTAAAATTCCAAAGCCAGGAATTGAATACAGGACCCTTTAATGCTGAAATCCCTGCTTTTTTCTTCCCGCTGCAAAGCCACCTACAGCACTAAAATTCAGTAACTGAGGCTTCTCTCAACTTTAGAATTAGCGAAGATTTTCCCATGAAATGACATATTCTACATAGCTGATTTACCAAGGTAACAGATTAGGAAACATTTTCTAGCTCATCATCATGGCTTTTGTGTCCTAAACCGTTTGATTAAAAAGTTTTTGACCCTGTGCATACCCTGATAATGCAGTCTGGTTCCGAGCCTTGAAGAAAGGTTTGACGTAAGAGAAACTATTGATTTGTGTGCCCCCTAACCATTTCCAACCCTTCACTGCTAGGTTACCTCCCAATTAGTATTTTATCCTCCCTGCTGCTTTGAGATGGCCAGGTGACTGAGTTCTAGCCCATAAGATGCTAGCAATAGCACAACCCTTTGAACCTTGACCCCCTCTCTATACCTTACTTACTGGTAGCTGTGATGTTGGAGCTGCCTTTGCCTGTGAGTCACTAAGTTAACCTGGCAAGGACAATAGACCAGAAACTCAGATTGAACCTGTGTCTCCCCCAGTAATTGTTGAGCCTTAGTGCCAGCCCTAGACTTTCTGCTTTCAGAATACTTGTTAGGCAGGACAAATATACCTCTTTAAGGTCTGTGAGTCACTAATTCGATTAGTGATGCATTCTTCTCTGACTTGAATTTTGCTAGATACAGCAAACTGTGCTATACATCCCTCACAGGTGATTTTTTTGGCTTTATTTCTATGGTGCCTAGAGCCAAGTTTCGCAGATAGTAGAAACCCTGGAAAGTTTCTGTGGCGATGAGTATATGTTGTATGGATTTTGATGGATTTCAGTATGTCTACCTTCTGTTTTATGGGTCCTGTTAGTCTCTTTGCAGGTGCTTTTCCTTTTCAACATAATTTAAAGTTTCTGAGAGTTAGCTTTGATAAAGAGTCATAATTAAAAGCAAATCTCAGCACCTTCCCCCATTGCCTCTTATGTTTAAAACCTGGCCTGTGTTAAGGATGTTCTCTGACATTAGTATTAATTATAACCTGCCTTCTGCCATGAAAGACATCATCAAAGTATTTGAACCAAGGCCACAGAATCACTAGAGGAACATTCTATTGATAGATTTTCTCCTAAACCTTATTTCTTTGCTACTGCTTCCAGGAGGAGAGAGACAGTTTCCCAAGTTGTTCATTCTAGTAGGACAGCTAGACTGGAAACTGTTCCATCCATCATTTAACAAGCAGAGTCCCTTCAACCATGCCTCACCATTAGTTGCTTCACCCTTCCACCCTCTCACACTAGACCTTGGATAAGCTACTTGGTCCATAATGAGCTAGACTGCATTGCCAGTAATTGAGAAGTTGCCACCTGGCCTGATTTACTCTTTGTTAGTAGGTGAGTGCAGCTGCCAATTGATGGGAAACTCTTCTCTTTGTCCCACTTTGAGGAGCAGAGACTCAGCCTTTTCAGAGCAAAGCCAAGTGAAAGGATTAGACTGTCATTTCTGAAACAGTGATATGTATACTACCAATGAGGTGATTTTTAGGTATACATAAATGATCAATTAAAAAATTTCAATAGTAATATATTTTTATATGTAACTTAAAAAAGTACCTAATATGCACATCTATAATTTCATGGGTGTTCAGCAGCATTGTGTGTGCATATGTGTGTGTGTTTATATTTCTTTTTAACTTATGTTCATATATCTGTGAGTAGGGATATATGCATAGATGTACCTATACTTACATGTGTATAACATATATGCATCCATTTCCTCTTAAAATGTACTTATTTGAGTAAACAGTGTTTTATTATAGATAAATATATTAATTATCCGTGTATAGAAGTCATATGGATTTAACAAATATTTTGAGGATGTTACATGAATGACTATTATTTGGGAGACACTAGATAGTGTCATTAGCTCAACTCTTAAGAATGCCACTGAGAAGAAGAAAGGTAATTAAACAACACCTAAGGTAATGTTCATGTTACCTAATCACAGAGATTGAGGCATGGAGTACTCACTTCAAAAGGTAAAAGGATATTGTTCTACATGAACCTAAAAGGTCTCATAAAAGCACATTTCAGTCAGTTTGTCAAATATATATTGAATTCCTGCTGTTTGTAAGGCATCATCTGGATATGTTAGAGGCACAGACATGCTCAAGATATACTTGATGTTTTCAATGATCCTATAATGATATAAAGAAGAGCCTCTCATGAAACCCTCCAGTGACTTTCTGTCCCACCTGGAAGAAAACTCGTTTCTGTATTCATTTACAGGAACTGCAAGCTGACCTCCATCCTCAAGCCTTAGCCCTCTTCTATCTGCCCTCCTTGTACCAGCCATATAGGCTTTCTTCCTTTTTTTTCCTTTCTGATATGGTTTGGCTCTGTCTCCACCCAATCTGATCTTGAAGTGTAGCTCTCATAATTTCCACATGTTGTGTGAGGGACCTGGTGGGAGATAATTGAATCATGGGGCAGTTTCCCCATACTGTTTTCATGGTAGTGAGGAAGTTTCATAAGATCTGATGACTTTAGAAAGGCTTTCCTCTGGCACTTGGATGTCATTATCTCTTGCCTGCTGCCATGTAAGATGTGCCTTTCACCTTCTTCCATGATTGTGAGGCCTCCCCAGCCACATGGAACTGTGAATTCTTTAAACTTTCTCTTTATAAATTACCCAGTCTTGGGTATGCCTTTACCAGCAGTGTGAAAACAGACTAATACCCCTTTTTGGAACCGTGTTTGTTCCTACTTTCAGACCTAAAGGCAAGGTGCTCTTTTTATCTGGAATATTATTTCTCTTTATTTTCTTAGGGATGATTTCTTTCAATTATCCTTATCTTATCTGAATTGTCACCCTTCAGAGAGTCATCTCGTGAACACCCCGTCTGAAGAGTCTCTTCCTACACTGAGCCCCTGTAAAAGCTTGCTATCTTATTTATTTTGTTGGTTTTTCTTTGCAACACTTATCAATATCTAAAAATCACTTTATATATTACCTGTGTTCCCCAGGAGAATAAAAACTCCAGATCGGAGATCCATGTCTCTTTTAGTTAATACTTTATTCCCTCAATGCTAAAGTTTTTTAAATAAAGCCAGCACACATTAGGCACTAAATAAATATTTTTAAATGAATGAAAAAAGAACAGCCATGATGGTTTATGGCCAAATCTCAAAAACATTATAGAGTAGATTTGCGTATATCTGAAGGGGCAATCAAAAGAGTATCATGATGGTGAAGGAACTTGGTGGAATCCTGACAGGTACAAATGGAAAACAGGAGAATTTTCTTGAAGAGGATAATTAAATTATCAAAAGCTTAAATTACAACATCAGACAATTTGAGGCATATTTTTAAAATGCAACAGAAGCAGAGACTCCAAGTGGACATACCCCTGCCCAAATTACCGTGTAAGACACAAAATATTCCATTCTGAAAGCATAATCCAGTTTTCCTTCTGTAGTCATCTAGCTAATCTCTGTGAGATAGCAGCATCCTATAGCCCAAGGCACTCAAAACTCTGCAGCTTGAGTTGCGGACATGCAGGCCTCATTATTCCACATCTTTCCAGGAGCTTTTGGGAAAACCTGTATCATAGCACAGCATCCCATGTGTTGGGGTCTTGTCTTGTGCTTAATAATTGTTGTATGACATAAAAGGAGACTCTTTTCTTGCTGAGCCTCAGTTTCCCCATAGGTAAACCGCATAGAGGTAGCCCTCTAAGGACTGTACCATTATTAAAGAATTAGAGAAGAATCAAAAGATTAAATGTCAATAATATTTTTAAAAAGTCCCCATGATGTTCAACACTGACAAGTAGAACAACCTGAAGCAATTCTTTGAGTATGTCTGGAAAAGGATGTTGAAATTTAAAGGAGCTGAGAGGGGATTGTGACTCAGACTATGGTGGGAGCAGAAGTAATAGTAGAAAATGGTCAAGTTGTAAGTATATTTTACAGGTGTATACAACAGAAATTTTTCTTTTGTCTAGAGTAGACTTCACATCCTTTCAGGCCTAAGTAAAATAACAGTGACACCACACCTGAGCAGGATGGTCAATGAGGAAAGTGAAGGTCAGCAGCCTAGGGTCCCATGAGTTACTGCTTTTCTGAGTTTGCACAAATGTTTGGAACTTACATAACTCATTCTTCCTCATTATCTAATATTCTCCCAACTTCGTGTGGGGAGAGGAGGAAAATAGACAATTTATCTTAGGGGAAGAAGTAGATCTAAGATCATATACTTGGTTAATAGTGAGGTTTGGACTTGGACTGCAGCCTTCTGTTTCCATACAACTATGGTCAAAGAAAATTTGTCTTGAGAAAGGCAATAAACTATCTTCACTGTATCAAATTGTGTTTCTAAGTAGCACACATACATAAGCTTTGAAATCATGGAATATGTCTTTGCCTAATTCCTCTCTGGTTTATATAAGAATCTATATCAGAATCAACGACAAACAAGTCTTGAAAGATATTTTCCTTCACTTGAAAACACATTTCTCTAAGGGGGAAAAGTGGTGGATAAGAGACAGGGCTAACATGCAGCTCCCGCTTGGATGAACAGAACAATGTGTGGAGACTCACACTGTGAACTTTTGCTCCAAGAACCACCACAGGAACATGCCAGGAAAACTGAAAGAATACACAGACCCTTTCAAAGAAGGGGCTTACTGATGCAAAGTCTGTGAGACAGTTGAAAAACTTGGCCACAGCAAGCCCCACCCAACAAAAGTCAGCTCAGACCTGCCAAACCCTGCCCCCACCTAATAGTTTCTCTTTGTCAGCCCTGGTAGCCAAAGACAACATAAACTCTTGGGAGCTCTGTGGCTCCTTCCACCACCTAAGAAACTCAGGTACTTATCTGAGCCAATGTAGGGCAAGCTTATGTCCCCCTTCTATTACCACAGCTGGTGCTTTCTTGAAAATGCCACCTCCTGACTGGAGGCCAATCAAGTCCAGCCATTATAGCAACTCAAAGCAGAATAACCCTGCTCCAAAGCATAAGAAAACAACAGCTAATCCCACTGCCTGCAACACCCTGGCTAACCAAAGGTCCTGAGTCTGTCCACATGACAACTGCTAGCATAACCAGCGTTTGAAAAAACTAATGCACTAAGCAAAACTACAACCAGAGACTCCCACAGAGTCCACCTCACTCCCCTGCTACTTCCACTGGAGCAAGTGCTGGTATCGACAGCTGGAAGAATTTGAAGATGGATCACATTACGAGTCTGTGTAGGCATTCCCTAGCAGCAGTCCAGAGTCTAGTAGTCCCACTGTGGGGCTAGACCCAGAAGGCCAATAGCAATCCCTGCAGCCTACCTCTTAAGAAGCCTGATTCCTAGGGGAAGGAGGAAAGCACCACATCAAGGGATCATCCCATTGGACAAAAGAATCTGAACAGCAGTCCTTGAGTTACAGATCTTTCCACCAAAACAAAGGAACCAGAAAACTAATTCTGCTAATATGACAAAACAGTTTCTATAACAACCCCAAAAGATCATACGCTCACTCTTCAGCAATGGATCCAAAACAAAAAGAAACGCCAGATAAAGAATTCAGAAGGTTGATTATTAAGCTACTCAAGGATGTACCAGAGAAAGGTGAAAACCAGCATAAAGATATTAAAACAAAAAATACAGGATATGGATGAAAAAGATTCCAGAGAAAAAGAAATTAATAAAAATCAAAATTTCTGGAAAAGAAAGACACGCTTACAGAATGCAATATACATTGGAAAGTTTCAACAATAGAATCTAACAAGTAGAAGAAAGAACTTCAGAGCTCAAGGACAAGGCTTTTGAATTAAGCCAATCAGTCTAAGACAAAAAATTTTTAAAAATGAACAAAGCCCCTAAGGGGATTATGTTAAACAACAAAACATAAGTATAATTGTTGTTCCTTAAGAAGAAGATGAATCCGAAAGGTTGGAGAATTTATTTAAGGAAATAA
The DNA here is from genome assembly GCF_009761245.1 of Sapajus apella. Lineage (NCBI taxonomy): Eukaryota > Metazoa > Chordata > Mammalia > Primates > Cebidae > Sapajus > Sapajus apella. The sequence goes on from NW_022436963.1 coordinate 33,376,422, forward strand.
TCAAGGAAAACTTCCTTAGTATTGCTAGAGATCTAGACATCCAAATACAAGAAGCTCAAAGAACACCCAGGAAATTCATTGCAAAAAGATCATCACCTAGGCACATAATCATCAGGTTATCTAAATTCAAGATAAAGGAAAGCATCTTAAGGGCTGTGAGAAAAAAGTAGCAGGTAACCTATAAAGAAAAACCTATTAGATTAACCGCAAAATTCTCTGCAGAAACCCAACAAGCCAGAAGGGATTGGGATCCTATCTTTAGCTTCCTTAAACAAAATAATTATCAGTCTGTCAGCTCAAAAAACCAATGCTGAAAGATTTTGCCCACTACCAAGCCAGCACTACAAGAACTGAAAAGAATCCTAAATCTTAAAACAAAACCTTGAAATACACCGAAATGAACCCCCTTAAAGCATAAATCTCACAGGGATTATAAAATAATAACAAAATGGGTAAATAAAAAACACACAAAAGGTACACAGGCAACAACTAGCATGATGAATAGAACAATACCTCACATCTCAATATTAACATTGAATGTAAATGGCCTACATGATCCACTTAAAGATACAGAATGGCAGAACAGATAAAAATCTACCAATCATCTGCTGCCTTCAAGAGACTCCCGTGGCAAATAAGGACTCATATAAACCATAGGGAAGTGGGTTGAAAAATATATTTCATGCAAATGGAAACCAAAAGTGAGCAGAAATAGCTCTCCTTATGTCGGACAAAACAAACTTTAAAGCAACAACAGTTAAAAAAGATAAAGAGGGACATTATATAATGATAAAAGGACTAGTCTAACGGGAAAATATCATGATCATAAATATATATGCACCTAACACTGGAGCTCCTAAATTTATGAAACAATTACTACTAGACCTAGGAAATAAGATAAAGAGCAACGCAATAATAGTAGGGGACTAGAGTATACCACTAACAACACTAGACAGGTCATCAAGATAGAAAGTCAACAAAGAAACAATGGAATTAAACTATACACTAGAACAAATGGACTTAACAGATATGTACAGAACATTCTACCCAACAACTACAGAATATATATTCTTTTCATCAGCACTTGAAACATTCTCCAAAATAGACCACATTATAGGCCACAAAACAAGTCTCAATAAATTTAAGACTAAGAGAACCAAAATGTTATCAGGTACTCTCTCAGACCACAGTGAATAAATTGGAAATTAACACCAAGAGGAACTCTTACAACTATGCAAATTATGAAAAATAATCTGCTCCTGAATGATCTTTGGGTCAACAATGAAATTAAGATGGAAATGTAAACATTTTTGAACTGAATGATAACAGTGACAACCTATCAAAACCTCTAGGATAAAGCAAAAGCAGTGCTAAGAAGAAAATTTATAGCATTGCATGCTTACATAAAAAGTTTGAAAGAATACAGATAGACAATCTAAGCTCATACCTCAAGGAACTAGAGAAACAAGAACAAACCAAAACGCAACCCAGCAGAAGAAAAGAAATAACAAAGGTCAGAACAGAACTAAATGAAATTGAAACAAACAAACAAAAAAATACAAAAGAGAAATGAAACAAAAACCTGTTTCTTTGAAAAGATAAAATCAATAGGCCATTAGTGAAATTAACCACAAAAGAAGAGAGAAGATCCAAATAAGCTCAATTAGAAATGAAATGGAAGATATTACAACAAATACCACAGAAATATGAAAAATCATTTAAGGTTATTATGAATACCTTTATACACACAAACTAGAAAACCTCAAGGAGATAGATATATTCCTGGAAATGTACAACCCTCCTAGATTAAACCAGAAAGAAATGGAAATTGAACAGACCAATAACAAGCAGCGAGATTAAAATGGTAATTTAAAAATTGCCAAAAAAGAAAGTCTAGGACCAAATGGATTCACAGCTGAATTCTATCAGACATTCAAAGATGAATTGATACCAATCCTCCTGAAACTATTCCAAATGATAAAGAGGGAATTCTCCCTAAATCATTATATGAAACCAGTACCACCATACTACCAAAACCAGGAAAGAACATAACAACAACAAAAAAGACTACAGACCAATATCCCTAATGAAGATAGATGCAGAAATTCTCAATGAAATACTTGCAAATGGAATACAACAGCATATCAAAAAGATAATATACCATGATCAAGTGGATTTCATACCTGGGATGCAGGGTTGGTTTAACATACACAAGTCAATAAATTTGATACATCACATAAACAGAATGAAAAACAAAATTCATATGATCCTCTCAATTGCAGAAAAACCACTTGGCAAAATCCAGTATTCCCTTATGATTAAAGCCCTCAGCAAAATTGGCACAGAAAGGACATACCTTAAGGTAATAAAAGCCGTCTATGACAAACCCACAGTGAACAGAATGCGGAAAAGTGAAACCATTTCCCCCGAAAACTGGAACAAGACAAGGATGCCCACTTTCACCACTTCTGTTCAATATAATACTGGAAGTCCTCACCAGAGCAATCACACAAGAGAAGGAAATAAAAGGCATCAAAGTTGGTAAAGAGGAAGTCAAACTGTCTCTGTTCACTGGTGATATGATTGTATACCTAGGAAACCCAAAAGACTCGTCCAAAAATCTTCTAGATCTGATCAATGAATTCAGTAAAGTTTCAGGATACAAAATCAATGTACACAAATCAATAGTACTGCTATACACCAAGAGTGACCAAGCTAAGAATGAAATCAAGAACTCAACCCCTTCTACAACAGCTGTAAATAAAATATTTACGAATATACCTAACCAAGGAGGCAAAATATCTCTACAACGAAAACTACTTATTTTTTTTTTTTTGCGGTTATTTCAATACAGGTTTTATTAAAGGTGTTTCTGAATATTTTTCTCAGTGATCCTTGTTCTGATGAATATTACATTTCATCTTTAGTTTTGCTCATTTGATTTTGCTTTAGTGTTTTAAGAATCTTTATTCATTTATCAAATACTTTGCCGTGAATGAAAACACTGATGAAAAAAATCATAGACACCACAAACAAATGGACACACATTCCATGCTCATGGATGAGTAGCATCAATATTGTGAAAATGGCCATACTGCCAAAAGAATTCTATATACTTAATGCAATTCCCATCAAAATACCATCATCATTCTTTACAGAACTAGAAAAAATAGTAGCATAATATTGGCATAAAAATAGGCAGATAGACCAATGGAACAGAATAGAGAATTTAGAAATAAAGCCACTTACTTAAAGCCAACTGATCTTTGACAATGCAAACAAACATAAAATGGGCAAAGGATACCCTATTCAACAAATGGTGCTGGGATAATTGGCAAGCCACATGTAGAAGAATAAAGCTGGATCCTTCTCTCTCACGTTATACAAAAATCAAGATGAATCAAAGACTTGAATCTAAGTCCTATAACCATAAAAATTCTAGAAGATACCATTAGAAAAACTCTTCTAGATATTAGCTTAGGCAAATAGTTCATGACCAAGAACCCAAAAGCAAATGCAACAAAGAACAAAGGTAAATAGATAGGACTTAGTTTAACTATTTCTTCTGCACAGCAAAAGAAATAATCAGCAGAGTAAACATACACTTCACAGAGTAGGAGAAAGTATTTGCAAACTGTGCATCCAACAAAGGACTAACATCCAGAATGTTTAAGGAACTCAAACAAATCAAGAAAAACAATAATCCCATTAAAATTGGTCTAAGGACATGAACAGACAATTCTCAAAGGAAGAATCTACAGATGGCCAATAAACACATGGAAAGAAAGCTATTAATTATCAGGGAAATGCACAGCAAAACGACAATACAATACCACCTTATTCCTACAAAAATGGCCATAATAAAAAAATAAAAAATAGATGTGGCATGGATGTGGTGAAAAGGGAACACTTTTACACTGCTAGTGGGAATGCAAACTAGTACAAGCACTATAGAAAACTGTATGGAGATTTCTTAAAGAACTAAAGGTAGAACTACCATTTGATCCAGCAATCCCACTGCTGGGTATCTATACAGAAGAAAGAAGTCATTGTGTGAAAAAGACAGGTGCACATGCGTGTTTATAGCAGCACTATTTGCAAGTGCAAAAATATGAAACCAGCCTAAATACCCATCAACAAATGAGCATGTAAAATGTTTCTTATATATATACATAAATATAAAAAATGTTACATATATATATATAAAACGTTATATATATTTGCTCATATATAACATTATATATATAACTTTACATATATAATACATATATATAATGTTTATATATATATATATACACATATATATATAAACTCACCTTATATATATAAACACACATATGTATGTATATAAACACATACCTTAGAATAGTATTCAGCCATTAAATGAAACAAAATAATGGCATAATGGCATCTGCAATGACCTGGATCTAGTTGGAGACTATTATTTTATGTTAAGTAACTCAGGAATGGAAAACCAAACATTTGTTCTCACCTGTAAGAGGAAGCTAAGCTATAAAGATGAGAAGGCATAAGAATGATGGACTCTGGGGCCTCGGGGGGACAGTGAGAGGGTAGTGAGGGGTAAAAGACTACATATTGGGTGCAGTGTATACTGCTTTTGATGGGTGCATCAGAATCTCAGAAATTACCACTAAAGAACTTATCCATGTAACTGAACACCACCTGTTCCCCAAAAAAAGTATTGAAATAAAAATAATATAAAAATTAAAAATATATTAACCTTAAAAAAGGACACATTCCTCTTACATGAAGCTTCAAGTATAATAAGCCACTTTAGGTGGTTCTCAGGAAGTCCAGACAACATTTCATGACCACATTGGGGACACTTGCCCTTTGAATTTCACTACCCTGTATGTTCTGTGAAAATATCTGTATTACTTGGGATCACTGGCCCACTGCTATTGAATCTGGAAATTTCTCTTAATTTGATGTAATGATTGTAGAAACAAAGGTAGCTTACTGTCTCTTAAACAAGCATATAAAGTTGGAGTTTACTAGTGTTGAATCCAACAAATTATCTCCCTTTGGTTTCAGGATAATAGAAATAAATTGAGGCCTATAAACTTGGCCTTTCATCAGTTAAGTTCTGGGCTTGCTGTAATTTCATAAACAGAGACTGCTCTCCAGGCTAGGCGGAAAAAAAAAACAAACTTCTACCTGGCATCAGCACCTGACAATATCACCTTCTCATATCTGTGCCTTTTATAAAAATGCCAGACATTAAAATCCAGAAATTATCAAGCTACAAATTAGCAATAATTTGATAATTCAAATTGGATTAAAGGATCATGTCTCAAATATGTGCTAGGTACAGATATGATTACATACTTGGAATCTCTTTAAAGAAAAGCTCTAGAGAAATCTACTTTATCCTTTATGAATTGCCAAAGTAGCAGTGGCCATTCAAAGTCTGCTTGGATGGCATATATACCTAGAAGAGATTGGAAAGCAATCAAAAAGACAAAAATCAAGACACTTGGTAGGTTCCAGCTTTTTTGTTTCATTGCTGGCTTGCCACCCTTTCTCTTTATCAAGGAAGCCTGAGACATGAGAAATATATCTTGTTAGCAAGTACAGTAATTGGCCACAGGGTTCAAACTTTCATTTGCAATGGCATCCTGTGTTAATTCAGAAATGATGAAGAGTTTCTGGTCTCTGATAAATCTATAACACACCTGTGGGGTATGAACAGTGTTCCTTTGCACAGGGCATTAACACAATTTTGGAGTGGCCTCCTAGGACCTCAGAGCTCCACCCTCCAAAGGGTTTTAAAGTTGGCTTAGAGCAATAGTTAAGCAGAAGTTGCTAGGAAGATCAGCATGCCTGGTGTGCAGGTTCTGTTTTAAAGAAATTGATCCAAGGGAAAACTTGCTTCTTCATGGCAAGAAACAAAGTCAGTCATATCTAAGTATGGGAGGAGTGAATTGAAGAGCTTTGCTGAATGCTCTCCGAGTGTTTGGAGGAATGAGCTTTGTGACTTTTTTCTAAATGAGTGGTCAAATTGTTTCAACTACTGCAAAAATTTGATACCATGATTGCAGAAATAAAGGTAGCTTATTGTCTCCTAAACAAGCATATAAAATTATATTTATGCTTAGTAGCATTCTACTAAGTATGAAAAGATTCCAGTGACGGTTGACTGTGTTCATATTGAGAGCAGCAGAAAAAAAATACATATAATCCAGGGAACAATAAATTCTTTAAATATAATTATTTAAATATAAATATATTTATATAATTATCTATGACTTTAAATATAATTATCTATGACTCTGAACCCTTGCAGAGCTGAGAAATAACTTTTCTAAAAACCATTTAAACTATTCAGGGTATAGTAATATCATTATATTTCTTCTAACACTCAAAAGTTTGAGAGATCTTATATGTTGAATGTATGATTTCATATCATAGTTACTTGGATAGTTTAATATTATTTCTGTGAAATAATAAGGTTCTTTTGAACAAGAATTATGTCATATTTATTTTCTTTGAATGTCTTACAGTGTCCAGGTTCAGTGTGTCCATGAACATGATACATTTTTCTTCAGTTGTTTACGGAAAATGTAGTATATCTCACATTGCTATAAAGAACTGCTCAAGACTGGGTAATTTGTAAAGAAAAGAGGCTTAACTCACAATTCCGCATGACCAGGGAGGCCTTAAGAAACTTAAAATCATGGCAAAGGGTGAGAAACTTTCAATCATGGCAAAGCAGCCACATTTTACATGGCAGCAGTTGAGAGCGTGTGTACTGGAAGTGAAGAAGGGAGAGCCCCTTATAAAACCATCAGATCTTGTGAGAACTTACTCCGTATCATGAGAAAAGCATAGGGAAAACTGCCATTGTGATCCAATCACCTCCAACCAGGTCTCTCTCTCTCAACACCTGGGGATTGCAATTCAAGATGAGATTTGGGTGGGGACAGAAAGTCTAATCGTATCACATCTGTTACTGGGTTTCCATGATATCCAGTCTTGGTTAGAAAGAGGGCATCCCCAGAAGAATGTACCCTTGCCTTCAACCGTAGTATTGTCTCAGCTTTGGATTAATCACTTGTGCCATTTTGTTCCGGAGAAAGGAACAAATAAGTATCCATGAGAAGCAAAAGAATTAGTATTTGCAAATCTCTGAACAAGAGCCTTAAGTGAAATCAATGTTCTATCACAAAAGCCAGCCTGAATTATCTTTGCAATGAGTTCTGACAGTGCACTCATAGGAATTATGGGTCTGTATAAAGTCTAGAACTGGTAGTGAGGGCTGGTATTTGTTGCTTCCCCTGCTTGTACCTGGTACCTGCAGAGAGACAGACTCTGCCTCTCACAGCTTCCTGTAGCTAAGAGGAAACATGATCAAACACAACTTAAGGCTGTAAGTGAAGAAAGCCCATCCAGTGCTTCTTTTTATTATTTAGCATTGTTAATTTTGGTACAACTTCTGGCTCAGAGGAGAGAAGAGATGTTTGGAGGAGAATAACTTACCCAAAAGATATGAAATATTTCTGAGTGAAAGTCAAAGACCACAGTCAACAGATGCTATGGAAAAGAATAATTCTCAGATTTCAGAGTACTACTAGAGACTACTTAAGGATGAAAATTCAACAAATGTGACTTTAAGCAATGCCAGGAAACTATCATTTAAAGGATATTGTGCATGAAGGGGTTGTGAATATAATACAAATAATGGTAAAATTCAACTCGTTTTCTTGTTTTAACAAACATTTTTTTGTTTGTTAAATAAACAATCTAGTACTACTAGATTGAGTACTATTTTATGAACCTTTGCAAACCCAGCATGTGGCCTGAGTCAATACCACTGAGAAAATTGTCCCTCTTACTAGAGCTTGTAATCCAGTAGACAGAGGTGAACTTTGTAAGCAGCATACTCTGCATGTGGATTAGATAAGCAAAAACTGCCTTTACCAAAATCTTTTTGTCTTTTTTAAACTATTCTAGTCCAATAGCGTTTAGCAAGTTACAGAAGATACTTATAGTTTGTCCCAATAATGAAATTACTACTATGTTTACTGTGTGTTTTACATGTATTTAATTCTAGATAAAACTTATTGGATAGGACCCCACATTGAGGTAACTAAAACTTAGAAGAAGTTTAATAACTTGCTCAAGTTTGCATGCTAAGTTGAAAAATGAGCTGGAACCTGAACTCAGTCTGAGTCTAGAACCAGTGGTCTAAACCATTAATCTACTGCTGCTGTCATTCAGAAGACAAGGCTATACCCAAAATACAAAGTCAAAATTATAGATCATATAATAGGATAATTTTTGGAAAGATAGATTATACCAGACAACAAGTTCTCCTAAAAAGTAAATATTCATGGCTGGGCATGCTGGCTCACACCCGTAATCCCAGCACGTTGGGAGGCAGAGGCGGGTGGATCACCCGAGGTCAGGAGTTCAAGACTAGCCTGGCCAATATGGTGAAACCCTCTCTCTACTAAAAATACAAAAATTAACTGGGTGCAGTGGCGCGTGCCTGTAATCCCAGCTATGGCAGGCTGAGGCAGCAGAATCACTTGAGCCTGGAGGTAGAGATTGCAGTGAGCCAATATCACACCATCGCATTCCAGCCTGGGCAACAGAGCAAGACTCCACCTCAAAAAAATATTTTATATATATATATATATTCATGAGTATAGGATGTAACAGACACAACATTCCTTTCATGTGCCCCATTGTCTTGAATTCATAGCTCTCAAATCATTTTCCTGCTAGGTCTGAGCCTTACTTTCTTGAGAGACAAAGAAATTGTTTTATGTCCCCATGACTCAGGGACCCAGAGATGATATTTTGCCTGACTCCATTGCATGGTGATTTTCAAGAAAAAACTATGAGTTTTATTCAGTCTGCTTCAACTACCTTTTTTAGCTCTACCCTCATCTCAAGCCAGACCTCAACACTTGCCAACAAACATCAAAAAGGTCTAGGCTTTAGATTCTCTGATGTCTCTACAGGGTGGAAAGTACACAGTCTGCAAACTGCCCATTCATCCTTCCAAGCCCAAGCTAGACCTCACCAATGAATTACAGTGCTATTTCCTACTGCATCTAAATTTGGCCTCAGGGCTCCTTTCAGCACAATTCTTACCATTAGCATTAAAAATGAAGCTTACTTTTTTAATTCCAGAGCATACTGAGGGAAGAACCTATGCTATTCAAGTCTGTCTACTCTGTATTAATCATTTCCAAACTTTAGCCTACCTCAATTAACTGCAGAATGTTAAGTTAATGCAGGTTCCCTGGTTCCATCCCAGAGACCCTGACTCAACATATCTGGCCTGGGACCTTGGAATTTTTGTTTCTAAAGAGTTTCTAGGTGGTGCTGATGTGACTGGACTAGGTGCCACACTTTGAGAATTACTGCTGTTTAATTAGTGCTATTGTGGTTGAGAAAATAGAATCAGGGTCCAGACAGTCTGCTGACATGCCAGTTCTATCGCCTATAAGTTCTGTGGCTTCGGACAAGTTATTGAATTTTTGGGTGACTGCCATCCCTCATCTGTAAAATGTGGTGTAGTTAACCTCTCTCAGGGTATCCTTGTAAGGACCAAGTGAGTTCACAAACGTTAAGTACTTAAAAAAGGACCTGGAACTTAGAAGGTCCACCAAAAAAATGTTAACTAATATTATTTATTTATTGTGGCTATTGACTCAGTTTAGGGCTCTGTACATGGCGGATACCCAAATGCTCAGTCATTGGAATTCAGCATCCAGACATAGAATAACATGTCTGACAGAAGCAGCAGAAGACATTTAAAGAGGTTATAGTAGTTCATATAGCAGTTTACAGCTCTTTTAAGAGTTATTTATTTATTTATTTTTTTGAGACAGCGTCTCAGTCTGTTGCCCAAAATGCTGGAGTGTGGTAGCCCAGTCATGGCTCACTGCAGTCTCCACCTCCTAAGCTCAAGCAGTCTTCCTTCCTCAGACTCCTCAGTAGCTGGGACTACAGAGATGTATTTTTATTTTTGTGGAGATGGGGTCTCACTATGTTGCCCAGGCTGATCTCAAACTCCTGAGCTCAAGCAATCCTTACACCTTGGCATCCCAAAGTGCTGGAATTACAGGCATCATCCACACTGCATCTGGCCTGTTAAAAATATTTATTTGCCGGCCGGGCGTGGTGGCTCAAGCCTGTAATCCCAGCACTTTGGGAGGCCGAGGTGGGTGGATCACGAGATCAAGAGATCGAGACCATCCTGGTCAACATGGTGAAACCCCGTCTCTACTAAAAATACAAAAAAAAATTAGCTGGGCATGGTGGTGAGTGCCTGTAATCCCAGCTACTCAGGAGGCTGAGGCAGGAGAATTGCCTGAACCCAGGAGGCGGAGGTTGCGGTGAGCCGAGATCACGCCATTGCACTCCAGCCTGGGTAACATGAGTGAAACTCCGTCTCAAAAAAAAAAAAAAAAAATAATTTATTTGCATACTGTGGTACCAATTGCTTGATTTTTGTATTATCAAATTGATGCATAAACAGAGGTCGACTGTTGCACAGTTATTGATGCTCAGAAAGGCCAACACTTGTCATAGGGAAGAAAGACTAAACTGCTGACTCTCCTTCAGCAATGTTTTTTAACCATGCAGCAAAATGCTTCCTTTTAGAAATACTGACAAAGCTTTGAATTAATTGTGTTGTCACCAGAGAGTGGCTTGGTTTTATGACTGGCATTTCTCTTGATGATGAGTGAAATCTGTCATCTGAATTACTTTGCTCTTTTTATTGTTCTTTCATGTGTCCAAAATCATAAAGTTGCCACGATATTCCTTCATATTTTTTCTGAGCCCTTAAGCTGGCCACTTGTTGCAGCAAACAGGAAATAAGGTCAAGGAGTTTGGTGCCTGGATGTTAGCGGCTGGAGCTAAGGGGTTGACTGTTGTCTGAACTTAGAACTCTCAAATCGGCAAAAACTCTTTTTCTCTGACTTGTAAAATTATTCATATAAAAAGATATACATGCGTTTAATTGTATATTCATCAAATCATGTCTCTTTTTTTTCCCATTTATTTTATTGCATTTTAGGTTTTGGGGTACATGTGAAGAACATGCAAGATTGTTGCATAGGTACAAACATGGCAGTGTGATTTGCTGCCTTCTTCCCCATCACCTATATCTGGCATTTCTCCAATGCTATCTCTCCCCAACTCCCCACCCCTGGCTGTCCCTCCCCTATTTCCCCCTGACAAACCCCAGTGTGTGACGCTCCCCTACCTGTGTCCATGTGTTCTCATTATTCAACACCCGCCTGTGAGTGAGAACATGCGTGCGGTGTTTGATTTTCTGTTCTTGTCTCTTTAGCTTTTATGTTCAGGAGTACAAGGCCAGGTGTATTACATAGGTAAACTTGTGACGGGGGGGTTTATTGTATAGATCATTCCATCACCTGGGTACTAAGCCTAGTACCCATCAGTTGCTTTTTCTGATGTTCTACCTCTTCCCACCATCCAACCTCTTACAGGACCCAGTGTGTGTTGTTCCTCTCTATGTGTCCATGTGTTCTCATTGTTTATCTCCCACTTATAAGTGAGAACATGCAGTACTTCGTTTTCTATTCCTATGTTAGTTTGCTAAAGATAATGGTCTCCAGCTCCATTCATGTCCCAGCAAAGGACATGATCTTGTTGTTTTTTGTTTTGTTTTGTTTTTTAATGGCTTCATAGTATTCCAGGGTGTATATCATTGGTGGGCATTTAGGTTTAAAAAAAAATAATAAACATTTATTAAAATAGTAATGTCTGCTTTTGAGAAATGCCTATTCAGATAATTTGCCTATTTAGTTGTAAAAAATAAAATAAAATTCTGTTATTCGTGCAACATGGAAGAGCCTGAAGTATAATTGTTAAGTGAAATAAGCCAGGCACAGAAACATAAATATCACATGTTCTCACTGATATGTGGAAACTAAAAATGTTGATTTCACGGTAGGGAGTAGAATAGTGGTTACTTGAGGCTGAGAAGGTTAGGGGAGGGTAGAATAGGGAAGACATTGATTAATGGATACAACATTACAGCTAGGCAGGAGGAGCAAGTTCTGGCGTTCTGTTGCACTTTAGGGTGATTATAGTTAACAGTTCGTTGTATATTTTCAAAAAAATACATGAGGATTTTGAATCTTCCCAACACAAATAATAAATATTTGATGTGATGGATATGCTAATTACCCTGATTTGATCATTACACATTATACACATGTATTCAAGTATCATACCATACCCCATAAATATGTACAGTTGTGTCAATTAAGAATAATTTTTAATTTTTTTATAAAAGATATGATGAATAATCTAGAATGTGTGATTGTTGTAGAGATAAGCTGACCTATTATAGAAATGACATTTGAATTTTCCATTATAAATATCATAGTACTTGATCCGGACTCACATTATATGGGGCTGTCTATAAAATAATGTTAATAATATTGGCTGTGGGTTTGTTGTAAATAGCTTTTATTACTTTTGTGATATGTTCCATCGATATGTAGTCTATGGAGAGTTTTTTTTTTAGCATAAAGCACTGTTAAATTTTGTCAAAGGTCTTCCTTGCATCTATTGAGATAATCATGTGGTTTTTGTCTTTGGTTCTCTTTATGTGATGGATTACATTTATAGATTTGCTTTGCTGAACCAGGCTTGCATCCCAGGGATGAAGCCTACTTGATCATGGTGGATAAGCTTTTTGATGTGCTGTTTCATTCGGTTTGCCAGTCTTTTATTGAAGATTTTTGCATCAATGTTCATCTTGGATATTTGCCTGTAATATTCTTTTTTAGTTGTGTCTCTGCCTGGTTTTGGTATCAGGATGATATTGGTCTCATAAAATGAGTTAGGGAGGATCACCTCTTTTTGTATTGTTTGGAATAGTTTCAGAATGAATGATACCAGCTCCTCTTTGTACATCTGGTAGAAGGCTGTGAACGCGTCTGTACCTGGCCTTTTCTTGATAGGTAGGCTGTTAATTGCTGCCTTAACTTCAGACCTTGTTATTGGTCAATTCAGGGATTCAATTTCTTCCTGGTTTAGTCTTGGGTGGGTGTAAGTGTCCAGGAATTTATCCATTTCTTCTAGATTTACTATGTGCATAGAGGTGTTTATAGTATTCTCTGATGGTAGTTTGTATTTCGATGGAATCCATAGTGATATCCCTTTTATCATTTTTTATTTCATCTACTCGATTCTTCTCTCTTTTCTTTTTTATTATTCTTGTAGTGGTCTATCTTGTTGATCTTTTCAAAAACCGGCTTCTGGATTTATTGATTTTTTGAAGGGTTTTTTTATGTCTGTATCTCTTTCAGTTCTGCTCTGAAATTAGTTATTTCTTGTCTTCTGCTAGCTTTTGAGTTTGTTTGATCTTGCTCCTCTAGTTTTTTTAACTGCGACAATAGGGTGTCAATTTTAGACCTTTCATCACTTCTCATGTGGGCATTTAGTTCTATAAATTTCTCTCTAGACACTGTTTTAAATGTGTTCCAGATATTCTGGTACGTATGTCTTCGTTCTCATTGGTTTCGAAGAACATCTTTATTTCTGCCTTCATTTCATTATTTATCCAGTAGTCATTCAGGAGCAGGTTGTTCAGTTTCCATGTAGTTGTGTGGTTTTGAGTGAGTTTCTTAATCCTGAGTTCCAATGACTGCACTATGATCTGAGAAACTGGTTGTTATGATTTTTGTTCTTTTGCATTTGCTGAGGAGTGATTTACTTCCAATTATGTGGTCAGTTTTAGAGTAAGGGCAATGTGGTGCTGAGAAGAATGTATATTCTGTGGATTTGGGATGGAGAGTTCTGTAGATGTCTATTAGGTCCTCTTGGTCAAGATCTGCACTCAAGTCCTGGATATCCTTGTTGATTTTCTGTCTTGTTGATCTCTCTGGTATTGACAGTGGAGTGTTAAAGTCTCCAACAATTATTGTATGGGAGTGTAAGTCTCTTTGTAGGTCATTAAGAATTTGCTTTATGTATCTGGGTGGTCCTGTATTGGGTGCATATATATTTAGGATAGTTAGCTCTTCTTGTTGCATTGATCCACAGCCAGTATCATACTGAGTGGGCAACAACTGGAAACACTGCCTTTTAAAACTGGCACTACACAAGGATGTGCTCTCTCAGCTCTCCTAGTCAACATAGTATTGGAAGTTCTAGCCATAGCAATCAGGCAAAAAAATAAATAAATAAGTAAAAGGTATTCAATTAGGAAAAGAGGAAGTCAAATTGTCTCTACTTGCAGACAACATGATTGTATATTTAGAAGACCCTATCATCTCAGCCTAAAATCTACTTAAGATGATAAAAATATTCAGAAAAGTCTCAAGATACAAAGTCAATGTGGAAAAATCACAAGCATTCCTATACACCAAAAACAGACAGAGAGCCAAATCATGAACAAACTCCCATTCACAATTGCTACAAAGAGAATAAAATACCCAGGAATACAACTAACAAGTGTTGTGAAGGACCTCTTCAAAGAGAACTACAAACCACTGCTCAAGGAAATAAGAGAGGACACAAACAGATGGAAAAACATTCCATGCTAATGGTTATGAAGAATCAATATTGTGAAAATGGCCATATGGCCCAAAGTAATTTATAGATTCAATGCTATCCCCATCAAGCTACCATTGACCTTCTTCATAGAACTGTGAAAAAAACACCTTAAACTTCATATGGAACAAAAAGAGCACTTTAGCCAAAACAATCCTAAGCAAAAAGAACAAAAGTGGAGGCATAATGTTACCTGACTTCAAACAATACTACAAGGCTACCGTGATCAAAACAGCATGGTACTTGTACCAAAACAGAGATATAGACCAATGGAACAGAACAGAGGCCTTGGAGTTAATGCCACACATCTACAACCATCTGATCTTTGACAAACCTGAAGAAAACAAGCATTGGGGAAAGGACCCCCTGTTTAATAAATGGTGTTGGGAAAACTGGCTAGCTATGTGCAGAAAGCAGAAACTGGACCTCTTCCTTACACCTTATATGAAAATTAACTCCAGATGGATTAAAGATTTAAATATAAGACCTAACACTATAAAAATCCTAGAAGAAAACCTAGGCAAAACCATTCAGGACATAGGCATAGGCAAGGACTTCACGACACCAAAAACAATGGTGACAAAAGCAAAAAGAGACAAATGGGATCTAATTAAACTTATCAGCTTCTGCACAGCAAAAGAAACCATCATCAGAGTAAACTGGCAACCAACAGAATGGGAAAAAATCTTTACAATCTACCCATCTGACAAAGAGCTAATATCCCAAAACTTCAAAGAACTAAAACAAATGTACATGAAAAGAACAACCCCATCAAAAAGTGGGCAAAGGGTATGAACAGATACTTTTCAAAAGAAGACATTTATGCAGCCAACAAACATATGAAAAAATATTCATCTTAAGTGGTCATTAGAGAAATGCAAATCAAAATCATATTGAGATAGCATCTCATGTGAGTTAGAATGGCTATCATTAAAAAATCTGGAGACAACATGCTGGAGAGGATGTGGAGAAATAGGAGTGCTTTTACCCTGTTGGTGGGAGTGTAAATTGGTTCCACCATTGTGTAAAACAGTGTAGCAATTCCCCAAGGATCTAGAAATAGAAATACCATTTGATCTAGCAATCCCATTACTGGGTATATACCCAAAGGTTTATAAATTGTTCTGTTATAAAGACACATGCACATGTATGTTCATTGTGGCACTGTTTACAATAAATAGCAAAGACTTGGAACCAACCCAAATGCCCATCAATGATAGACTGGATAAAGAAAATGTGGCACATATACACTATGGAATACTATGCAGCCATAAAAAAAGGATGAGTTCATGTCCTTTGCAAGGACATGGATGAACCTGGAAACCATCAGTCTCAGCAAACTGACACAAAACAGAAAACCAAATATCACATGTTCTCATTCATAGGCAGGTGGAAAACAATTAGAACACGTGGACACTCGGAGGGGAACATCACACAATGGGGTCTCTTTGGGGGTGGCGAGTTAGGGGAGGAACAGCAGGGGTTGGGAAGTTGGGGAGGGATAATACTGGGAGAAGTACCTAATGTAGGGGACAGGGGGATGGAGGCAGCAAACCACCAAGGCAAGTGTATACCTGTGTAATAGTCCTACAAGTTTTGCACATGTACCCCATAAATTGAAATATAATAAAAATGATGTTAATGATTTTAACTCTGTCTCATATCTTAACAATTATTCCTTTTGTTTTGTTTATTTATTTATTTACTTGAAAGGAGTCTCCCTCTGTTACCCAGGCCGGAAGTATAGTGGCACGTTCTCAGCTAACTGCGACGTCTGCCTCTTGGGTGTTTAAGCAGTTCTCCTGTCTTAGTCTCCCAAATAACTGGGATTACAGGCAACTGCCATCATGCCCTACTAATTTTTGTATATATATATTTTTATAGTAGTAGAGATGGAATTTCATCTTGTTGGCCAGGCTGGTCTCGAACTCTTGACCTCAAGTGATCTTCCAGCCTTGGCCTCCCAAACTGCTGGGATTACAGTCATGAGCCACCATGCCCAGCCCTCTTAACAATTATTCTGACTTTCTGATGCCTGGCAGAAATTGTTTGCAGACTTTTAGGCACATATAATAAATACATATTTGAATAAGTGTCAACTATCTGATTACAGAGTGTTTGGCCAGTCACTAGAATGCGTTAATTAATTCTGTTTTCAGATGCTCCCCATTTTTCATTCCTGTAGTATTTGGGTAAACTTGAGATCTGCAAGAAGCTGAGGGTAAAATGTGTTCATGCTCAAAGAGACTCAAAAAAAAAAAAAGTCAAAATCAATTTGGAACATGTTTTTAAGCTTTAAAAATGTAGATGTATTAATGTAAGTAATGTATGGATGCAGCTTTCAAGCAGAGTATAAAGACGTTATGGTTAGCAATATCAATGCAGACAAGTATTTATAAACTGTGAATCAAACTCTGTTTCTTTCCCCCAAATATGTTGACTTCTAATTGTAAATGGTACAAATTAAGAGTTACCCTCTAATTAAGGTCTATTTATATCTAGGTGACCTGTGGTAAATACTCTCATTGTATTTTATTTGAATTAGGTGACGACAGTCATAGTTGAGAAGGAAAATGTTTATTACACACTTTCACTACTCATGGGCACTTGTCTACTCTATTCGTAGGTAATTTCAGTATTATAGAAGTATTGATCTCAGATTTTAACACCATTAACCAAGTGGTTACCAGCACATCAATTCGATGTGTTCCAGCAGGACCTATATCGATTTTAATAACCCACCCCAGTTTTCCAAATGTTGGTATTTCTGAATTTTAAACGTCATGTGAAGGTCTTCATGTTTTCAGTCTGCTTACAAAGCTGATGGCATGAATTTTTTCTTCTTCAGAGTTAACCTAGTTACCAAAAATACTGAGGAAAACCTGATGAATCTTATTGGGATCACTTCTGTGATTTCTCTGGTGAATCATTTTCCTTGTGAGAAGAATTATACTCCAGTGTGATGCCAAGAGAATGATTACTCCCAGGGATGTCTAGCTATAACTGCAATGGTGTGGGAGAAAAGAGAGAACCAGGTTTTCATTTATGTTTCCTCTGGAAACGAGTAATTGTAAGATTCATGTTTTCTTTACTCTTCCTATTGTAGCACTGCTATTAAGTGAGCAATGAAAGCACCCACTGGAAAATGTACTACCAGTGAACTCAGAATATACATGTTTTAAAAATATATTTTAAAAATTTCTTGTGATCCAAACACTTAAGTACACCTATTAGATCTACTCTGATGCTTTATTGTAGATTGAGAATTTTTAGTGAGCTCTGGCACCTAGAAATACTGTAAGTCTATAACATGAGATTGTGCATCTGTAAGACAGCTCCAAATACCTACTTTGGGACTTCCGACTTAACTTCAGATCATATGAGATTGTGTGCTATGCCTATACTTTCTAAAAGAGGCCAGACAGATAAAATGGTAAGGCAGATTGGTTATGGAGTGAAAACACTGCATTAAAAATAAAAAGAACATCTACCTGGAAAAAATGCCCTTGAGGACTTTTAGTGTTTTAAACTTCAAGTTTTCGATCAACCCAGGTCACTTAGTGAAATTGATAAAATGTCATTGCAGTTTCAGAGAGGCCCTCAAGCATGTTTAGGGAGAAAGATGGCTCTGAAATGTAAATAGAGTGTTGTCACTACAGTGCTAACACAACACGCTTAATACTGTTTCAAGGCTACTCCTTATAATGCCTTAGAGTTTAATAAAACATGCTTAGACCCCTGTCATACTATGTTCTCGAGCAAATGGATATTTGGAACCCTACTCTCCAGCCATAGATAAATCCAACAGGATCCACTTTCTGAACGCTTCTTAGTTCACCTGTGATATTTGCAGATATGCCAGTAAGATTTTCTTGGGAGTGAGCCATTTTAACTAGAAAACTGTTTTTTCAGTGCTGCAAATTAAATTTGGTGTAAAATGTTTCTATCATAGGACCTGTCCAGATTGTCAGGCTGCGAGTTTTTTCAAATAAGTATGCCAACCATAGCATATTTTTGCCATGATTGTTTGGAGAGCTGCAGTATCTCAGGGTCTCAATATTCCATTTTGTTCTAAGGCTTTCCCAAATATGCCTTCCATCAAATGTAAGGCATGCATAAAGAAATTAAAACAAAAGCTTTATTGTCTTCATTATTCTTTCCATGTTCACCATTTATCACTCCTATTCCAATCTTTTCAGACATCCTAGGTTGGAAATATTAATTTTAGTTCCATGTTTCTTCTCCAGCACATGTAATTGATCTTCAAAGTACTTTATGACTTTGTCCCTTGGACTTTTTAGTCTGTTCTCTGGATTCTGTCCTCCTCAATTCTGATCTTTTAGCTAATAGTTACTGTGGGTTTACAGCAAAGCGTTGTGCGGAATGCTTCCTATACACCCTGCACTTAATTATTATAATAACTATGAAAGGCCATTATTTATATTTTATAGAAAGGGAAAGTTAGGCTCTGATTGATCAGATGACTTGTCCCAAGGTCAGCCTAGTGGTAAAATCTGTGTGCTTCTGAGTTATAGCAATGCACTCCTTCCACGTCTTTAGCCCTCAAGTGTAAACAGTGAGTTTTATCCACCTGGGTCATCTCTTGCTTAGGAACTGCCTTTTTGGTTAAATTTTCTACTCAACCTGGCATTCTAGGCCATATATCTATGGACTTCACTTTATGTCTTGACACTTGGATCTCCATTATTTACTAATACAATTTTTCTTCTCCCACCAAGTCCATCTCCTTATTGGCATGCCCCAACAGCTCCAGCATCCTAATTTCCATTGTCACATCTAATTTATTCCTTTTTCCCTTTTCCACTTATGCCCTGCTTATATTTGTTTCTCTACATCACTAGGAAATTTCTTTTATGTTTCTCTCAAGTACCAATTAAATGCTCGTATTATCCCAGAATATTCCTTATTCATTTTCTTTTTCTTATTTGGTGTAATGATAGCTGCTTTACCAAATGGACCCCAAATGTATAAAGTTGCAAATATAGTAGAAGTGTACATCCATGATTAGCAGATGACATTTGTCCACACTATGATTCAAGGACTCAGACTCTCCTGGTCACATGGCTCCCCTATCCCTCAAAGACTGGTCCAATCTCACATCGGCAACATTAGCATCGCCTGGGAACTTATCAGAGATAAATATTATGAGGCTACACCTCAGATCTGCTGAATCAGAAACTGTGGCAATAGCGCCTGGCAATCTGTGTTTGCACATGCCCTCCAAGTGGTTCTGATGCATACTAAAGTTAGAGAGTTACTGTTCTGTAGCTTGCTAGTTCCCTATATCCAGCCTATAGAAATTCAAAGAGAACATGAACAATATGCATGTCCTTCTTTCAGCATCGATCAAGAGGGATCTACATCATTTTCATTCTTATTTTATTGATGAGTACTAATTAGATAGCCATGCCTTTGTGTAAGGAGAGGGGTACAAAACATGGTCCCTGTGGTCCTCCTTTCAATAATATGTAGATACACAAATGTGAACATTGTCCTCGTAAACCGTCTTCCACCCCTGATTTTCATAAAGGTTTTTAGAATGCAGCCTGACAGGCTCTTACACTCTATTTCTGTTCTTCTGTCAGCTTACTTCCTCTCAACGAACATTTTTATTCCTTTTCCCTCCTTGTTGTAGTTGGATTTTCCTCATCATTTTACTTCCTTACAGCTTGACATAAATTTCTTTCTCTATTTGTTAAGAGGCTGGCCACTTCACTTTCTATTTCAGGTTGCTGTAACGTGTCCGCTTATTTTCTATTAGCATAAAGTGGCCCAGCTGATGGGCTTGTCATGCAGATCTCAGGACATAATGGCTAGCTGTTCCTCAAGCACAGTATGAATATTTCTAATTTGGAATTTGTCTTCTCCACATGTATTTTTCCCTGATATTTACTGGTACTCAATCTCGAAGGTACTCATAGATAGAAGAGAGTATATTTTAACTTGTGGTGTCGAAGTAGATAAAGTGCAACATCCCTGGATGTCCTACTCCTGTAAAATTGAATAAGTTAAGTTCATTACCATGACTAGGCCCAGCCCCTGGGGAACTTTAGATTGTGCAGGGGATGGCCAAATCTTTCTGGAACGAGGTGTGTGATTTATTACGTGATATAAAGCAATCATCCCTTTTACCAATAACAAGCTTCAAATAAATTTGTATTTGAGCAATTGCTGTGTAATTATCAAGGGTATAGATAAAATGACTATGTATTCATGAAGTTTAAACTACTAATTATTCCATATATGTATTTATTCATATATGGAATCATAGGTTAGAGTCCTCCTCTTTTTTTTCCTTTTCATACAGCGGTTCTATTCAAATGCTTTGTAAGCATCTTTAAGTCCAATTCTAAAATATACAAGATGATTCAAAGGTAAATCATCTTTGTATATTTTCTTTGAATCATCTTGTATATTTTCTTTACACCTGGTCCCTGGTGTTGTCAGAGATACGGATCTTATTTGATCTGTGTAGAAGGTCATTGCTGGGACTGTTGACCCTCCTGTAAGTACCTAATCACAGAACATAAGGACAATGTTGTTTTGTACTGCTTAAAGTTCACTTTATCCTTTAAGTATTTAGGGTACTTCTCCACAATATGACAATATACTGTATTGTTTTCTAAAAACTGAGAAAAAGTGTTTTTGAGCTTGCTAATTGATATAGCTTGAATCTGTGTCCCCACTCAAATCTCATGATCAGTTGTAATTCCGAATATTGGAGGTGGGGCCTGGTGGGAGGTGATTGGATCTTGGGGGTGGTTTCTCATGATTTGACACCATCCCCATAGGTGCTATCATAGTGATGGTGAGTTCTTGTGAGCTCTGGTTGTCTGAGAACATGTGGTACCTCCCACTTTTCTTTCTTCCTCCTGGCATAGCCATGTAAAATGTGCCTGCTTCCCTTTTGCCTTCCACCATGATTTTAAGTTTCCTGAGTCCTCCCCAGAAGTAGAAGCTGCTATGCTTCAAGTACAGCCTGCAAAACTGTGAGCCAATTAAACCTCTTTTCTTTATAAATTACCCATTCTCAGGTATTTCTTTATAGCAGTGTGAGAATAGATAATGCACTAATACTTATAAAATTTTGATCCTACCACTAAGGATAACCTGTAACTATGTGTTATATTTCATTGGCTCTTTTTTTTCTCCTTCTTTTAATGGAACTTGATAATACCCCAAACTAGCATTGAGGTTGAGTTAGAGTCTTCTCCGATAATGTTCTAATATTCCAAACAAAGTAAACCAGAGAATGTCCTGTCACATGAACAGTTTCATGGGGATTAAATCACGAGCAAGCTTTCTCTGTTATGAGGCATACCGCGCAAGAGGGTATGACCAAATCACAGAACTGGAGGGGTGATCTCTGAGGTTTATAGAAGATCAGAGTAAATCTCCTTCATCATTGAAACTGGTTACTTCTTAGATCAAAAATCTGTGAGAAGGGCATTTCTCGAGGATGCTAAAACCCTAAAACATTAGTAAGTTTCCCAAAGTTCTTTGCCAGTAAAGGATACAGTCAGGACTCACTCTGAAGCCAATTGTATCTGTCTTTTCTCATAGAAAGGAGATCATAATGCAGATAGGTTGTTTCCATCAAACAAAAGTCACATGCCCTTCAGTTGCCAGTGTATACCAGAGTAGATGGAAGACATGCCTGCATCTTGTGTTCCAGAAAATACAAACATAGCAGGGGCTACATGCTGCCCTCTCTCTACTTTCAGGCTGTTTTCTCCCAATATTTTACTCAGTTGCCTTATTCTCACAGGTAAAAAACTGACTTATAAACTGACCCAACCCTCCTCCATCATTGTAAAACGATCATCTTCATATCCTTGCAACCCTATGAAAGCTGTAAGTCACACTGTCTGTGATAGTTAATTTTAGGTATCAATTTGACTGGATTGAAGGTTGCATGGAGGATTGCTTCTGGGTATGCCTGTGAGGGTGTCTCCAAAGGAGACTGACTTATGAATCAGTGGACAAAGAAAGGAAGACATGACCTCAATATGGGTGGATACCATCCTATGGGCCATGGGTATGGCTAAAACAAAGCAGGCAGAAGAAGTAGGGCATTCAGCTTGCTTGGCTTTCTATTTTGCACTACTGCTCTCTCTTCAAGAGCAGAATACCTTTCTTTTCTCTCCTTCTTCCCTTAGACATCAGACTTTTTCATGGCTCATTTTTTTATTTTTTTTTTTTTTGCCTTTGGACTCTGAGACTTGCACCAACAGACTCCTCAGGGCTCTCATGTTTTGGCCTCAGACTGAGGGATGGCTTCCTGCTTTTGAGGCTTTCAAACTTAGACTGAGTTATATTAACAGCTTCCCTGGGAGACACATTACTGGCTTATTCTGCAGCTTGTGAATGGCCTATCACGGGACTTTGCCTTTGTGATTATGTTAACCAATTCCCCTAGTATATCCATTCTCTCTCTCTCTCTCTCTCTCTCTCTCTCTCTCTCTCTCTCTGTTTCTCTCTCTTTCTGTCACACACACAAGTGTGCACACACATACACACTCTATTGATTCTGTCTGGAGAACACTGAATAATATTTGGTGTTTCTGGAATTGGTTTTATAAATTGATGAGACCTAACATGCAAAAGATTCTACTTTTTATAGTACTGAGAGCACTGATAGTTCTTGTTATGAACTCTTTATGGAGATACACAAAACAAATGCATTTGATACTCCTAATCACCACTTAAAAGAGGCAAGGAGTTCAGTGACCCTATACATGATATTTTTAAACCTTTGTGGAAAACCAAGGGATATAATGAAGTCAGTTGGTTTCTTCTAACATCACTGGGCAAAGTAATAAAATAAAATGATGAGCTATGGGATTTGAGCTCCAGGCTCCAGATGCACATACATAGTCTAAATGTTTCTAAGTATGCCCTAATGGAGAGTCTTTTCTCCTGTAACTGTATGGTTGAAACTACTGAAAATCGAACACAAGTCCTTATCATGCAATTGACTGATTACAAGGAAAGGTGAACTCTCAGCCCCACAGGGTGTCTACTGTTAGAGAGGTCATTGATTGGGAAAGAATGGACTCACATAAGAGAATAGGGATGTGGGTGAGGACCTTGATAAAGCCATGAATATTGAGCTCTTAAATTCTTATGAGTCATTTTTGCCTGGGGAAAAACAACTTCCCCACCCCTAGGAACAGCAGCACCTCCACCCACATGGCATCAGTCTTTTCACATCTGTCTGAAGGGATTAACTTTGTGTTGCCTCAAGCCAATATTCCTAGCTTCATCAGTGTCTTCCCACATGTCCCTATCCTAACTTAAAAGATCCCATTCTTTCTCAGTTGGTATCCTCACGTTAACAGTAGGTTGAGTGAGCTGGAGATGCCTGATCTCCCTTGGTTTACTGTAGATAAATTGGTTCACAGGCTTAAGAAGGTTGGAATTACAGTGTTGATTTGTAATATAAAACAAGTCATACTGGGAGGCTAGAGAAGACATAACTTTCTCCAATTCATTGAAAAATAGATTTGGATAGAGAGCACAGACATTCTCGAAGAGCTGTGTGATTGTTCTTGTCTGCATTCTGGACCTTACAGTGGGAGCCCTAGTCACTTAATTGGAAAACATAAATGTGATGAGAATAATTGGATCCTAGGGTGGCAGGTACCAAGTGGCGGCACTCCACCACCAAAAGTGGACATAGTTACTCTAATGGATAGCAGAGGCAAAGCAACAATCAGAATAGTGTGACTTCTGTAGACCTATGGCATTCACTAATTAATCATGGTGTTTCTATAAGTGAAAAAGATAGTACACCTATGACATTATTTTTTGATCTGTATAAGCAGAAAACTTCCAGGTCAAGTAAACAAAAGTGTAATCAAAATAATAAAAACAAATAATGATGACCCCTCAATCAATTTTTAGTCTTGAGTCAGTTTACAGACCCAGAAACCCTGGAATGAAAGGGAAGCCAGTTTCCCTTGAGAAAGGTTCTTGGTATAATACTAAAAATTTGTACTGTGAATCCTTCTGCCGTCCTTCCTCAAAGGAACTCCTTACATTTTCCAGAATAACTGTACTGAGTAAAGTGAAATAATCAGACCTCTGGGGACTACCAGATACTGGATCCGAACTGACATTGATTCCAGTAGGCCTGCAAGGTCCAGTGGCCCTCCAATTAGTAGAGTGCTTATGGGGTTCAGGTGATTACTGAAGTGTTACCTCATATCTGACTTACAGTGGGCCCATGGGTCCCTAAATCCACCTTATGGTCATTTCCCCAGGTCCAGATGCATAATTGGAATAGATGTTCTTAGCTGCTAGTAAAATCTCCACATTGGTCACTGAACAGTGAGGGCTGTTATAATGGGAAAGGCCAAATGGAAGCCGTTAGAGCTGCTTCTACTTAGGAAAATCATAAGACAAAAACAATGCTGCATCCTTGGAGGGACTGTAGAGATTAGTGTCACCATCAAGGACTTGACAGATGCAGGGGTGGTGATCTGCACATCCTCATTCTACTTCACAATTTGGCCTGGGAAGAAGACAGATGGATCCTAAAGAATGGCAGCGAATTGTCAAAGCTTTACCACACGGTGACTCCAATTGCAGCTTCTGTACCAGATGTGGTTTTATTGCTTAAACAAGTTCACATATCTTTTGATACCTGGTATGTCACCACTGATTTGGTAAATGCCTTTTATTCCATATCTGCCTGTAAGGCCCAACAGGAGAAGTTTGCTTTCAAATGGCAAGGCCAGCAATATGCCTTTACTGTCCTGCATATGGATATATCAGCTCTTCCACTCTCTGTCATAGTCTAATTTGCAGGGATCTTGATTGCTTTTACCTTCCACAAGATAACAGTCTATTATATTAATGATATTATGCTGACCGGACACAGTGAGAGTAGAAGCCACTCTGGACTTACTGGTAAAACATTTGCTTATGAGAGGGTGGTAGATAAATCAGGCTAAAAGTCAGGGGTCTTCAGCCTCACTGAAATTTCTAGGGGTCCAGCTGTGTGGGGTCTGCCTAGATATTTCCTGTAAAGTGAAGAATAAGTTGTTGTATCTGGCCCCTCCAACAAAAAAGAAAGAGGCACAACCTGTAGTGGGATTCTTTGGATTTTTGAGGAAACACATTGCTTCTTTGAGGGTGTTACTTAAGCCTGTTTATTGTGTGACCTGAAAAGCTGCTAACTTATAGTGGGGCCCAGAACAGAAAAATCTCTGCAGTAGGTCCAGGCTCCTGTGTAAGCTGTTCTGCCCCTAGGTCCATATGATTCACCAGACCTCATGGTCCTCGTCATGTCAGTGACAGAAGTGTTGCTTGGAGCATTTGGAAGGCTTCTATAGGTGAATCGCAGCAAAGGCTGTTATAATTTCATAGCAAAGAACTGCCATCGTTTGCACATAACTACTCTCCTTTTGAGTGACAGCTTTTGGCACGCTACTAAGTCTTAGTATAGACAGAGCGCATGATCATGGTCTAACAAGTTACCATGAGACCTGAGCTGTTTGCCATGAGCTAGGTGTTACCTAGCCCACCCAAGATATAAAGTTGGGTGTGCACAGCAGGATTCCATCATCAAATGGAAGTAGTGTATCTGTGATCAGGCCTGAGCAGGTTGTGAAGGCACAAGTAAGTTACATGATGAAGTGGCCCAAATGCCCACAGTTCCTATTCCAGCCATGTTGCCTTCTTCATCCCAGACAGCACTTGTGGCTTCATGGGGAGTTTTCTAGATCAGCTGACAGAGAAAGGGAAGACTCGGGTCTTGTTTACTCAGGTGGTTCTGCATGATACGTAGGTGTCACCATTTTCCTAGCTGGTGACAGATCTAAATAGCTTCCTGCAAGAGCGATTATCCTTTGCAGCTCATCCCAGTCCCTGTCCTTTATGGCCTCTCTGATGCTCAAGCTGACAGGTCATCTTGTGTCATAGCTTTTGCATTAACTATTTCCCTATATATATATTTTAAAAAAAACCTTGCTTCATGTCTTTATCAAAAGTGGGAAATGGAAAGACTGGCCAAGAAGATTGCCCATAATAAATAAGCAATTATTTATAGCTATGAAAAAATAATTACTTCTAATTCAATAGCCCAGCACTCAGACTCATGAGTTTAACTCATGTCTGTTACCTGCTTGGTCCCTGCAGGCTTGTGACATTATAATCTTGAATACAAAGCAACAATATTTTTCTACTTTCCTCTCATTCCCTCTTTTCCTCCGTTGCTCCATTTGTCCTCCAACCCATTCTAAGAATACACATGACAAACAGCTTTCCTCAGGGGTTGGGAGTTGAAAATTAGGTTAGCAATGTAGGGATGCTATGTGGAAACTGAGGAAGAAAGCAAGTCTATAAAGATCGAGAAGTAAGAATGGGAGATCTTTAATATGTGGGAAATTACGATTGTAGAATCCAAGTTATGGTAAGACAAGAAAGGACAGACTTTAGATTATTACAAAAGTCTGGTTAATTAGGTCCAGCAAACAACAAGGCATGGACTGAGTCCCAGGAGATCATCAACCATAGTCACTTGACAAATAACAAACATTCATAAGAGTTGAAAAAATTGAATGATCGTGTGAACCAGAGTTTCCTAAGAATGTTTCATGGAACACGAATGTTAAAATGCTCCGCATTAAAAGTATCCCATCTCCAAGTATATTTGGAAAATGTTTTCTATCATTTTTCTGAAAAATTCACAATATATTTTAATATCCTAAAGATTCTGAGGAGTCTCAAAATAAGTAAACCAGTTTAACTTTAATGCAGATCTTGCAAACTTTATTTTACTGAGAGCTCTTTTTTTGCAAATAAAACTGTTTAACTTCCTACAGAATTAATACTTAACTGAATATCTTTTGAGATAATCTTCTCTACTAAATAGAGATTATTTTTTATAGGTGACTGTCCATTTTTATAATTTATTTTTTATGACTCTGTCCTTCTCTATAGTATGTAAATATGTTATAAACTTAGAGAATTTCCTGGATGGGCACAGTGGCTCACACGTATAATTCCAGCACTTTGGGAAACAGAGGTGGGTGGATCACTTGAGGTCAGGGGTTTGAGACCAACCTAAGCAACATGGTGAAACCCCATTTCTACTAAAAATACCAAAAATTCCCTGGGCAAGGTTGCACATACCTGTAATCCCTGCTACTCTGGAAGGTGAGACAGGAGAATCACTTGAACCAGGAAGTTGCAGTGAACCAAGATCATGCCACTGCACACCAGCCTGAGCAATAGAGTGAGACTCTATCTCAAAAACAAACAAACGGGCCAGGCGCGGTGGCTCACGCCTATAATCCCAGCACTTTGGGAGGCCAAGGCAGGTGGAACACGAGGTCAAGAGATCGAGACCATCCTGGTCAACATGGTGAAACTCTGTCTCTACTAAAAATAAAAATTAGCCAGGCATGGTGGCGTGCGCCTGTAGTCCCAGCTACTCGGGAAGCTGAGGCAGGAGAATT
>NW_022436963.1:33404582-33464563 GCF_009761245.1 Sapajus apella
CAAACAAACAAAAGAATGCAATTGCCTTAGGTCTAGGTCTGTGTATTTTAATTTAAAATAATTTCTTTGCCTTTACCATTTGGTAGGGTCTGTGTATGGGGGCGGCTTGATTTTAGACTCAGGTTTTCTCTTTTATTAGGCACCTCACAAAAAATGACTGAATCATATTCTTCACCCCGCCCCCAACATTTTTTTTTTTTTTTTTTTGAAACCGTTGTTCTCTTTTGCCTATGGCTGGGGTGCAGTGGCACAATTTTGGTTCACTGCAAACTCCGCCTCCCGGGGTCAAGTGGTTCTCTTGCCTCAGCCTCCGGAGTAGCTGGGATTACAGGCATGTGCAACAGTACCTGGCTGAATTTTGTATTTTAGTAGAGATGGGGTTTCACCATGTTAGCCAGTCTGGTCTCGAACTCCTGACCTCAAGTAATTCACCTGCCTTGGACTCCCAAAGTGCTGGGATTACAGGCATGAGCCATGCCAGGCCAATCCTATTCTCTTTAAATGTCTCTATCTAGGGAACAGACATTTTTCTTCTCTTTCTTTTGTTGTAATCCAATTTTTTAAAGTTAACTCTGCATTATGGTAAATGAGTATAGCACATGGCACATGATAGGTGTACCAAAAACGTTTGTGAAATTGTGTAAAACAAAGCATAAACTTATTGTTAAGCAAAGTACTTATCAAGACAATTCTTGTTTTCTTATTATTGGTCATTTCATTTTAAGAATTAGGTCTCATACAGGTTGTTCTTGAGATTTCTAATCAATGAGAAGTAAATTAGCAGGATAAGTGAAGACTATCAGTTATTAAGCTCGTTAGCAGACATAAATTACCAGCAAAAGTTTGCTATTGTTAGAGCAATGTTTAACCATCATTGTTTCACTCTGATGTTAGGGAAAACTCATTTGAATCCTGAAATCTCAAATTTGTAATTTGGCAAGCATGAGGACATTTCTTTCTCTCTCTCTCTTTCTCTCTCAATTTGTGTGCACCTGTGTGTGTGAAAGAGAGAGAATGTGTGTGAAGAGAGAATAGATAAATGAGTATGTCTTTGGATAAACCTAAATTTGTTTATTCACAATCCATTTTTATTAGGAAATAGAATATTGGCAGATATTCAGAAAATAATGTCTGAAGTCTGTGATTTTAAAAGTCTATTTATTTGGACTTTTAAGGAAGAAAGACAATTAAAATTAGTAAAAAGTCATAAAAACATATGCTTTAAGGAAACAAAACATGACAATTACCTTTTGAACTATTATGCATCAGGTAAAAAAATAATTGGGATTACCATAACAATTAAGATTATGTAAATTATCCCCAAATTTCTATAAAACACTACTGTTTTGTTTATAGTTGCAAAATATATTTCTAGTATTGTTCTCATCAGTATCTTTATTACTCATTTCTCAACTTCAGGAACTCCAGTCCAGCTGTGATCAATAATATTCTAGTGAAATAAATAAAATTTGCTTAACCATTTCTCCACATAAATGAATAAGGTTGGAACGGTATTTCAGGCTGGTTTTATCAATCTGTGGGACACATGTCATGGCTAGATAATATTTGCCTGATTATGGGCAAATAATCAGCAAAATGTGATAAAGAATATTCAAGCATAGTATACTGAGTTGAACTAAATTATTAATCATTACAGGTTTGATTTTCTTCCTTTCTTTCTTTATTCTTTTTTTTTTTTTTTCTTTCTCATGAAATCTTATGTTTTTAAAGACCAGGTTTTCCTGCATTCATGTTCAACAACAGTCCCATCTTGGACATTCTTGTTCGGGGGTTCTGAAATTCTCTGCCTAATCTGTGGTTTCTGTCTTGATGCCTAATTCCAAAAATTATCAATAAAATAATTGAATTATTTTAGTGATTAATTAGTACTTCCAAGTGCCATTATATAACCAGTGTTAATGGTTATTTATATTTATATTTCTTTTCTTACTCACTTATGTATTACCTTCTGACCCAAAAAGAGATTTGACATTCCAAAATGTCAGTTTAGATTTATAAACAATAAGTGATTTTTTTTGGATTTTTTTTTAAAGTTGAAACTAGCTTCTCTGAATTTTATCTGTAGTCACCTCTACTCTATGCATTTAGATTATCCTGAATTGCAAACACCAGCCTGCAAAAAAGAACAAAACACATCTGGACAGAAGGTCGCTCCAGGTCATCTTTGCTTTACTTCCTCACCATATTCTGTTGCAAACTAGTGTCCTCTTGACTCCTACCGCCTTACCATTTTCTGCACATAGTTTTATTCCTTTTCTTTTTACATGGCATAACCATTTGGTTTTCCAGTTTCCTAAACAGTTCTTGCTAAGACTCACATTTCTGTTGTATTTGTTACTTGTGTTTTCTTGTGGTTCAGAGGCCACCCTGAAGGTTACCTTGTCCTGTTTCTGGAAATTTGAGCCACTTCAGGTCTCCTGTATCATTCAGCCAGGAGTCTGGGCAACGTAGCAAGACCCCATGTCTGCAAATAAATAAATAAATAAAAAGTTAGCCAGGCATGGAGGAACATGCCTGTAGTCCCAGCTGTTCAGAAGACTGAGGTGGGATGATCTCTTGAGCCCATGCAGTGAGCTATATGATCACACCACTGCACTTCATCCTGGGCTATAGAGTAAGACTCTGTCTCTAAAATAAATAAAATATTAAAAAAAGGAGAAATAATTTAAAAATAAAAATATATAGATATAAAAACCAATAAAGTGTAAATAGTGATAAAATGTATCACTCAGAGTTACTGTGGTGTTTAAATTACAGTCTTTGTGAGTTACAAAGCCATGGTTGCTATGTTGCTTAAAAATGATTTGTCTTGAATGAACCATTTAAAAGTTCATGACCTCACAAGAAGTCACCTGGCAATAGTCAATCTAGAGATCAAGGCAAAGCAAAGTTAGAGAAAAATTTGTTTTTTAACACTTGAATCAGCATTACCAAAGGAGCAGGCCACACAGTATAACAAACACTATTTAATAACCAAAATAATGGTTCACTTTAGGAAACCTGACCATTTATTTTGCTCATTTTAATTATTGCTTATGATTATATATAAATGTATATCATTAATGGAAGTATATTTAGTGTATTTCCAAATATTTCATTTTAACACTTATAAAGATTATGAACATCTATGTATATACATAAGACAGTTTCTCTAGTATAAATCACATAAAAGGAGAATTACTAGGTCTCACCCAACATGAGCACCTTCCCCAATATGAGCATACTCAACTTAATTGACACTGTTAGATGATTCACTCCACTGACAATTAATAAGAATTCTTCAAATTCTATATCTTTAACACTTGATATCATTAGATTTTTGGATTTTTACCGTTCTGATGGGTAAAATTATTACTATTTTAGTTTGTACTACCTAATCAGTTTCCATCTTTGTTATTCTAATTTTCTCTTCTGCAAACTTACTATTTACATTCTTTGTCAACTTTTCTGTTGATAGATTAGCTACTCAGGATTAAAAAAAAAAAGTTTATTCTCCAACTGATAAAAGTTGGGTGCTATGTATTTTATGGATAAATCTTGTAAACTGTGCCACTTCTTTACCCTTAATAGATTTAACTCTATTTCATCTGCATGT
This sequence comes from Sapajus apella, assembly GCF_009761245.1. Classification (NCBI taxonomy): domain Eukaryota; kingdom Metazoa; phylum Chordata; class Mammalia; order Primates; family Cebidae; genus Sapajus; species Sapajus apella. The sequence goes on from NW_022436963.1 coordinate 33,408,199, forward strand.
TTTTGAAAAAAGTGTATTAAAATGTTCTGCCTTATGTTTGTTTTTTATTTCTCTATGTAATTTTATAAAGTATTGAGAGAAAGAATTGCTTCGTTAGATATATATATATCACATTCAGAATTGATATCTTTCTTCCTGGGTTTTCCCTTTCTTAATGTTTCAGTGACTTCTTTACCCCATTAAGACCTTTTGTACTCACAGACTCTCCATCTCCATGCCTAGTTATATAAGTTATTTCATTTTCTCTTCTGTTTATCACTTTGGGCTAAATTCTATGAAATGTTCTCAAATGGTCTTCCAGTTCACTGATTTTCTCTTTACGTATATCCAGTCTGATTTTTAACTAATAGATTCCTTCATTTAGATAATCTTTATTTCTTTTTCTTTCTTTTTTTTTTTTTTTTTTTTTTTGAGACAGAGTCTCACTCTGTCACCAGGTGCCAGGCTGGAGTGCAGTGTTGTGACCTTGGCTCACTGCAACCTCCGCCTCTCAGGTTCAAGCAATGCTCCTGCCTTAGCCTCCCAAGCAGCTGGGACTAGAGGCACGTGCCACCATGCCCAGCTAATTTTTTTTGTATTTTTAGTAGAGATGGGGTTTCACCATGTTGGCCAGGATGGTCTCGATCTCTTGACCTCGTGACCTGCCTGCCTCAGCCTCCCAAAATGCTGGGATTATAGGCGTGAGCCACCGAGCCTGGCTGATAATCTTTATTTCTTATATTTATCATTTCAGATAATTATCTTTATAAAAATTTGTCTTTCATGGTCCCTACTGTATTCTGGTTTAATATGTATGTAGATTGTACCTATACTTTATCTCTTTAGTCATTTTAATTCAGTATTTTATATCCTCTTTCACAGTATTTTGTAGTTTCTTTCACACTTGGGATTTATAATTTGGCTTGCAGACTTCTCTTTGGAGGAGGTTGCTCTTTCTGTAAAGGACCTGGATGCCCTCCTCTGTGGAATTGTGGCTACAAAGCCAATTACTGTTTAATTTTCCAAGAGACTGGGAGTTTCACCATTCTGGGCCAGCTTTATGTTAAATTTTCAGTGTGACAATCCCATACTATACTAATAGAATGCATTTAGGCTACAAAACCATGTATGGTCCAAGTTTGAAATGTTTTTCCATTGTTACTTTTGTAGACTGTAAGGTCAAATTGTTTTGTTTCATTGGATAGGAGGCAGCTACCTTTCCTGAGCTCTAGCTTTATGCAGAGACCCCCTTACTTCCTCTAGATCTAAAGTCATATCTTCCATTCCCAAGAGGACTTTGACAGCCAACCCTCACCTATTATAGCCTAGATCTGGATTCTACTTTCTCCTGTAGCTCTTTTCTGTCCTCTGCAGAATGACAAGTCTGACTTTAATTTTTCTCTTTATTTTTGACACCTTGACACTTTCCATTTACTCTCTCAAAATTATTTATGTATTTAAAGAATGTTAAATTTCATGTTATCCACACTTACCAAGTTTTTAAAATCATAATAATTGGAAAGTTTGCATTTCTTCAGTCTACCATGTTGCTGGAAATAGAAGCAGAGGTCTTTTCAATGTCTTTATACTTTTTGAGGGGAAGTATATTAACACCTTTAATTTAGATTTAAGTAATAAATTTGGAAATTGTTATTTTCTTATTAATTTCTAATAATATGGCTTGAAATTATTTAAATGATTCTCTTTATTTTTCTATAAGTGCGTACCATTTAATAGCCTAATCTTTCTCTGGTATTGAAAGTTCTTATAGTGTCTCATATATGCCATTTGCAATATCTCACTGTATTAAAAGAGATGCAGAAAACTATGTGAGAGATGGCTGTATGTATTCTGAATCACAGAAACTAGGATTTCTCTATATTAATTATCCCTCTACTCTCTTACATTTAGTTTTTCTTATAAAAGTAATATATTATGAAAGGCATGGGTCATTGAAATTTCCATTTAATAAAAATAAATTTTAATAGTAACTGGTAAGATAAATTATAATTCTTGGTTATATTATACTTTTTAATGAATTATTTAATGAATCTTAAAATTAACTTGGAATTCCATTTTCTTACTCTTACTATTAATTACCCTTAGGATTCTTGTAGGAATATAATAAAGTTATGTTCTCAATGGCTTATGGGTCATCTCTGCAATTGTGCTACTTAAGGTTTTCTTGGAATTAGTTTGTCAGTTTTTACGTCATATTTATCTCTTTACTTCAAAACCGTTGATATTTGTTTTCCACATTCTCTCTAGGTGAGAATCCTAAAATCATCTAAAAGTGTGTTAGAGAAGGATCAAGAATAAAATGTAGTGCTTTTTTCCCCTTCACGCTTTTTTTCTAACAGAAAAAATATTTATTCTGTATGTATACATCATTGCTATATTTTCAGTGATTTTTTTGTCCTTATTTTATCTGGAAAATGGATTTTAATATCATTGAATTCTTTTTGTTGGAGGTATGTTGTTTGTAAGAATGGTAACGGTCTAAAACCTAAATAGATCCAACAAAAAGAAATATTTCCTATATTCCAACTGCCTCAATAAACAAAATATGTTTAGTTATTGATTAGATACTAAAAAGGATGTTTTTGAATTTTTAATAAAATATAAATATTACTTAGTAAAACATTATTTAGTAAAATATGAATATTATTATTTCCCTTTTCCTCTTCTATTTTCTTTATACCAAGTTGAACTGCTATAGAAGAAGAAATGTGGGAGGGATGAAGGCCCTGCATAATAATAATATCTGACCCTCCAAAAAATAATTCTTCCAATATCTTATTAAGAAACTCATATGTTTTAACAGTGTAATGTGGAATAGTAGTTCTAGGAAAGAACAAGAAAAAGAAAAGCTCATACTCAAAGTTGAAAAATGTTCTGAAAAGAGTCCAGAGAATAAAATTCCCTTGTGATCTCTCTGTCAGCCATCTAGATGGGGCCGTGTGTACAGCTGATCGAAGCATTCATTGGAAACCTTACATTCCACATTCTTGCCTTTGCCATAAGTATTTCCCAAATCTGACTGTTTAGGGAAAAGAAACATTAATCCTCAAATAAAAAACCCACAGAGAAATGAAAAATACAATGAAACAGATCCCCCAGAAAAAAATTCTAAGAGTTCTTAAGAGAATCCAAGAAATAATGTTTATTTGGAGGAAATAGAACAAGTATAAGAGATGCCTATTAAGTGTAAGAACATCATACCTTAAGAAAATATTTAAGCTGTGTGGACTTATTATCTGCCCTAGAGACTGGTTTACAAAGACTAAGAAGGCATTTCTGAAACTTGTTTCCTGGGATACAGAGGTGAGATAGTCAAGCTGGAACTGATAATTGTGCCACTAATTAAAAAATGAAGGCGATATGGAAAACTGGAGTGATATTATCTTTCCTCACCACATCACAAAATGAGCTAGATTTTTCTTTAAACACTATTTAAATGTCAAGTTTATTTTTTAATACACTTTTTTTTCAGTAATAAAATTCTTAGAGATTATGCCTTAGGCAGTAGGTAAAATGAGACCCACATAATTTCGTTGATGGAAATGGATAATTTACTTTATATAATTCATTGTTTTTCTATTTAAAATGTAGTTCATGCCTTTGGATTGCTTTAGCATTCACTGTTGAAAACAGGGAGTATGTGTTTTATTTGTTTTATGGTATTCCTCAGGGAGCTGCATGATTCAGTTGAGAGAGGATGAGCTTTAACAACAAACAAGCCAGATTTAGATCAAGTTACTTAAAAATTGTCTGAGCCTTAGTCTCCTAACATGTAAATGTCTTATTATAGTGAGCACTACTGTTTGGTTGTGTTGACAATCAGATGGACCGCACAGAGGGCAGGACTGTTTTTGGCATAGTAGTCCCTTAATCTCCTGGCCTCATACTGTCAGGGACTACACTTGTTCTTGATTCCCATTGTATCTCTAACATCCAATACAGTGCTCAGCACATAATAGTTGACAATTACAAACATGTTGAATTTTTAAAAATCAGGGGTAGTAATCAGTGTTTTTCATGCACACTCTGAATCCACCTATTTGATCCTATTACTTTTCAAAAATTTTACTAAGTTCCTGTCATCTTTAATTCTTTAGTTTGTTGTTGCTATCATACTCCTCTGCCTCCCTGTTGCACATCACAACCTGAGAAATCTTTCTTTTTCTCTCTTAAGAGGCAGGGTCTTTCTCTGTCACCCTAGAGTATGGTGCCATGATCATAATTCACTACAACCCTGAACTCCTGGGCTCAAGTGATCCTCCTGCCACAGCTTCCGGTGTAGCCAGGACTACAGGTGCATGCTACCAGGCCAACTAGTAGTTGGTGTGACGGACAGGATCTCATTATGTTTCCCAACCTATTCTTGAACTCTTGGCCTCAAGTGATTCTAAAAAGATGGCTCTGATGTTGTCACCATGTGTCTTCCATATATGGGCAGGTCTCATCCTGAGTCAGGAGGAGGGAGAACAGAGGCCTAGGCCAGGGAGGTGTGTGGACACATGCATTCTTTTTTCCAAAAAGATGAGTCTCACTTCTCATATTTCTTTGGCTATAACTTTGCCAGATGGACACAATCAATTGCAAGGGAAGCTGAGAAGTGTAACTTTTAGTTGGTTAGACATATCTGTAGCTTAAAACTTTGGAGTTCTGTTGTGAAATAAGGGGAATGGATGGTAGAGAACAATGAGCAGTTATTGCCATATGAGTTTTCGTAATTTTCCTTGTAAAACTGTTCTCCCAGAAAAGTCATTGCCAATTTATTTTGTTCTCATTTTCCAACTAAAGTCTGAAGTTTTTGAAGGCAGGAAATATGTTTCATTCATCATTCTATTACTGATGCTGATCATACTCCCTGACACAGACTAGGTATTCGGTTAATAATTGTTAAATGCATGAAAAATCCCAGAATCCATGGTAAATTAACATTTTTTGAATAACATAACAGTATTCTGGTTTACAATATTTTTCTTCTATTGATTCTGATCCAGTCGAGGATCCTACAGATAACAGAAACAGCTAAGTAGATGCAAGCATCCCTCATGGGAAATGGCTCTGGGAAAAATAATAGCAAGGCAAGGGTTGATTCCAGCCACTTTGCAACGCCCAGGCCATTGGATAACTGCATAATGTATAAAATAAATTCTGTTGAAAGTGCCTACTTTCCAGGGTTAAAAATAATTTCCAATTAGCTTTCTAAGAGTACTAAAAGGTTTTTTGGTATCTGAAGCTAAGGCTTAAATAAATGATACTGAGAATTTTTTACTACAAACTAGTAAATTAAAAGTCCTTTAATAAGCTTCCCAATGCCTATCAATATCAAGTGTTGATGCAATTCTTCCTTAGACGCTTTCCTCTTATCCAGGTACCCCATAGGCTTGGATGATAGGGATCTAGGTTGGAGAAAGGTAATATGGTTTAGTTGTGTCTCCACCCAAATCTCGTCTTGAATTGTAGCTCCCATAATTCCCACATGTTGTGTGAGGGACCTAGTAGGAGATAATTGAATCATGGGGGCAGTTCCCCCATTTCTCATGCTCATGGTAGTGAATAAGTCTCACAAGATTTGGTAGTCTTTTCCTTGGCTCTCATTCTCTCTTGTCTGCTGCCATGTAAGATGTGCCTTTCACCTTCCACCGTGGTCATGAGACCTCCACAGCCATGAGGAGCTGTGAGTTCATTAAACCTCCTTTTCTTTATAAATCACTCAGGCAGGTTCAGGTATGACTGTATCAGCAGCGTGAACATTGACTAATACAAAAGGAAAGGGATAAAGATGTCTCCAGAAATATCTAGAAACTGAAGGACATAAAATATGAAATATGAAAATTAAAAATATGACTAGAAATGATTCCCCTCCTTCCCTGCCTTCAGCCCTCACCCTCCCTCATAGAAGATACCATGTGCATCAGTGTCAGGGTTGGTACTTTAGCTAATACGTTTGGTGTAAGAGAAATTAAAAATCAGAATTCGTGTTTCCACTTCCATTCTCAGTCAGCAGTGTGATAATGTGTCTGAACTGTGGTAGAAGATGTTTTAAAACTTTTTTACAGTTTATGAAGTTTAGGACTCAATAAATTAATATATGCTTACATTTCCTCAAGTCTTGAATTTGATTTTAGGAGCCTGATTCATTGGTTATCTATATATATTGCTAACTTGAACAAGTGCAAAATTTCCCAGTAAAACACTATTTTCAGTATTTTTTCTTTGTACAGAGACTATTGAATATTCAGGGGGCATCTACTGTAGGTCACTGCTTAGGCTATATATTCTAGGAAAGTGTAACTCAAATTCTATAGTAAAGGACTATTTAAAAAAAACAAAAACAGCTGAATACATTACAGACCAAAATAGAATGACATAGAAGAAAAATGTAACCATGGCAGATTGCTATGGAAGCTTCTAAAAACTGACTCAAATTCTGAAGTTAGCTGGCCATGGACACCTGTAGCAGGCAGTTTGCAGACAGACCACACTTAGAAAGCACTCTTCTAGGAGATGTAAAAAGTAAAATATTTCACCTCTCAAATAGCTTGCAGCTTGGTGAGAGACTTAGGCATAATTAAATCATAACCAAAATAGATAATAATTGTAATAGATGGTTTACAACACTTAGGATAGAAAAAGGCAACGAAATGGAGGTTGGTTAATCTAGATGCTATTAATAGTGACAGCTAATAATTCTTGATTGTTTATGATGTGCTAGGGCCAATGCTAAGTACATGTATAAAGTAATTTAATTCCAAGCAATGCACGATTATGTACATTCTGTGAATAAACACTTTGTTCGGTCTCTCTTTTCTATTTCTGTCTCTCTGACACCCTTTCTTTTCCTCCATGGACGTATTTATTAAGTAGTAGAGCTGGGATTTGCACCCAGGTTTGTGACTTGAACAGCCCATGAGTTTAATCCCTTTCTTTGCTATAATGATTTAAAAGAAGAATCCAATTGTGAAAAAAGAATTCTTTTCTAACAGGCACAACAAACAGAATGAGCAGAGTCAGTGAGTGGGTGGGTTTGGTGGGTGTAGACCCTTGTTCTAAAACAGGGAACTGTAAAGATACAGTTGGAGATAATCTTAAAGAAGTAAGATGCTCAAAGGGAGCGAGACGGGTTAAGTTTGCTGGAGGAGGGGCTGTGTGCAGAGACATCAGGGTCTGATAGAAGAGAGGCCCCGTGAGACACTCTGTACCTATTGATGAGGGCCTCAACTCTTGCTACAGTCTAAGTTATAAAAGTAGGGCAGGAGAGGTGGGTGGAAGCCTGGGCACTGTGGGAGGGAGTGCCTGCCAACTAGTTAAGAAATAACTAGGTAAGGAGGAACGGTTTCTGGCAGAAGATGCTATTCGCACTGGGATTTGTCAAGTTTTAGATGTTAGCAAAACAATCATGTAAGGATGTTTATGTGTATTTTCTGGAGCCCTTAGTTGTGGCAGGCAGTGCTAGGTGCTGGCAGTATCCACCTTGTGTCCTCAGGTTGTGTACAATCTTACAACAGTGAGTAAACACTGGATAACTCACATGTAAAGTTATAAGCGAAGAACACTTAAGACCTGCTGGATTTTGGAACCAGAATTGTAGAGAGCAGCTGCATGCATAAAATATTCTCCTAATTAGCCTTGGGGTACAGACAACTTTGTAGGTCTTAGCTATATGCCATTCACTTCAGCCGCAGTTTAGACTCCATGATATTTCAACCTCTGATCATCCTTATCATCTATTGCAGAAGGTCTCAGAATAAAAGGTCCCTGGAAGTAACAGGTTTTAGAATTTTGCGCTTTAGCACCAAACAGGTAACAGGTTGATACTTGTCATCTTTGTCAAGGACAATGAAGAATGCATCATTTTATTTTAAGCCATGTTATATCTTATTACAGGAATTTGACCAACATCAAATTTTATATGTGGTGTATAGGACAGGTGTGTGTCAAGGGAGAGACAGGAGGGCGTAAGGGAAGCAAACAGCAGAAAGCTTATTTTTAAATGTTTTTTTTTTAATAGGAATTTTATCATTGGCAGTAGAAAGCCATTATATTTTCTCTCTTTATTTATTTTTCTTGAAAAATGAGAAGCCTCATATAATATATCAGTAAGCCAGTGTAGTACCATTTAGGAAGCACAGTTACACAGTTAGAGCAGCATATTTGAAATCTTTTTGAAATTTGGAATTATGATCCAGTTATTTAAAAATTTGAAGGCACTCAAATGGTTTTATCTTCTTTCAAGGACACTCGGCATGAAGGTATATAGTTCAAAGAAAAGCTACCACTATCTGCTTAATACCTTAATTATTTGTGGTGCCTTATCTTGGTCACCACTGATATACACTGCTCTCTAAATCCTATTTGCCAAGTTTTTCTTTCAGGATCACAAGTTGCTTTTATAATCAGTACCCAGTAGTTGGGTCACTAATTTTCTAGAACTGCCTAATTTAGTTAGCCCAGGTTTATTTATGACATTATTCCAAATGATTTTAATCTTGGATAATTGTATTTTATTTTATTTCTGTACATGTGGACGTATGAATAAATCAGATTATGTGGATGCTTAGGCTAAGCTTTAATCCTCCTTCTGGTGCCTGCTAGGTCTAGCTTCTTTATCAGCCTTCTCCAGTTAATCTCCAGTTTCTATTAAACTACATTAATAAACACAGCACCAAGAAGCCAGTCCCCACAAGGAAGGTCCAGAGAATCTTCGCTGAAGCCCTTACTTATTTCTCCCATTCTTTCTCCTTGTTTTAAGATGGAACTTTTGTGTCCTTAAATGGGTCTGGAACAACTACTGAGGGGTAAAGAGAAAGAAAACGAAATGACAGCTAATCTCCATTGCTCTGGGCTTGTGACGGAAAATTCTGCTCCAAGTTTCTACTTTGATAGTTTTGAATTGTGGCCAACATCTTTGGGATTTAATATTCTGAAGTAGCCAAACTGTTCAATAGACCTTTCTGTGATGACGAATAGTCAGTATCTGTGCTGCGCAATATGGTAGCTACCAGCCACGTGTAGTTATCAAACCTTGGACGTGTCACTTGTATAATAGAGGAACTGCATTTTTATTTAACCTTAACTTTAATTAGATTTAAATAACCATCTGTGGCTAGCGGCGACTGTGTTGGGGAAGCGCAGTTCTGAAGAGTGATTATGCCAAGGACATGTTCCATGGGATAGGCAGCATACTGTCATGGAAACCCAGCCTCTTCCATTTTGATCTCTGGGACCTTAGTTATGTTAGACAAGTCTTTGGGCCACAGTTTCCACACTACACAAAGTCCAAGTGGCAACACTTACTTGCATGAGATATTAGTAAGCTATAACATGAATGAAACTGGCTTTTTCAAGGTCCAGCACTTATATTCTGTGAATATTAGTTAAACGTGTGTGTGTGTGTGTGTGTGTGTGTGTGTGTGTTTTATTAATTATGTATGTTTTATGCTGTTCAAGCAATTCTCCTACCTCAGTCTCTACTCTAGCTGGATCTACAGTCCAATGTACCACCCCTGACTAATAATATTTTTATTGAGGATGTATCCTGCTTTGTTGCCCAGGCTGGTATAGAAATCCTGGCCTCTAGCAATCATCCCACCTCAGCCTCTCAGAGTTCTGGGATTACGGATGTGAGCTATTTTATTTTATTATTATTAATTTTTGAGATGGAGTTTCATTCTTGTTGACTAGGCTGGAGTGCAATGGTTTGATCTCGGCTCACTGCAACCTCTGCCTCTTGGGTTCAAGTGATTCTCCTGCTTTAGCCTCCCAAGTAGCTGGGATTACAGGCATGCATCACCATGAAGGCTAATTTTTTTTTTTTTTTTGTATTTTTAGTAGAGATGGGGTTTCACCATGTTGGCCAGGTGGTCTTGAACTCCTAACCTCAGGTAATCCACCCCCCTCAGCCTCCCAAAGTGCTGGGATTACAGACCTTTGCCATGGTTGCCTGGCTGATGTGAGCTATTTTAATAAACATAAGATAAAGAATTTGGAGTAAACCTAAGCTTCCTTAATTGAGATAGTGAACTAATGATTTCAGCTTTCTGAGTTTGTGTCCTCATTTGTAAAATGGAGATTATAATTCCTGTGCTGCCTATTTTAGGAGATGACCAAACTCTGACATTGACCTCCTAAATGTTTCTTGAGTTTATTTCCTTTTCTTCACCCATAATGACTGCCTCATCTTTCAGGTGGATGACATATCAGCTTCCTAACAGGTCTCCTTGCCTTTACTCTTCTCAAATATGGACTTTGCATCACAACTTGAATTTTGAAATTTGGCTTCTATATTCTCCATCACTAAATAATCAAATCCATACTCCTTAGAATGGTAACCAAGGCCAAACTATAAACTTGGTGTCATCTAAACATCCCTTTTTACTTATGTTTCCTTCTCTGAATTTGCTGTCAGGCTTCCCCAGACTTCTTGTCATTCTCCTATCACATGTCCGTGCCCTGCTGTTCCTCACCTCCACGGCTTTTCTTTTCCTTTGCCTGCAATTTTCTTTCTCTCCACTTTCATTCAACCCCATCTCTGGATTGACTAATTCTTCATATACCCCTCCCTGCAAAACTTCACCCTCATCCTTAATTCTAGTTTCATTCTCCTCTGTTTCAGCACTCACTCAAGCAAAATAACCTCAGAAATATGTCCTTGCCTATGATTTCCCCTAGCCTAATTCCCAAACAGCGCAAGTTTCCAGCCTCTTCCAGGTGCAGATCTTTCAGTGAATACATGCTGATGTTGGGCTTCTCTGCTTCCTTATATCTGTGTTCCCACTAGACCAACATCTCCCTGTGAGGAAAGCACGCATCTCACTTGCTCTATAATCCAAGCACCTATGAGTTATAACTCAGAGAGGCTTATTGAGTAGGTGATATTGTCCCAGGTATACCATGAAACAATGTAGGTGAAAGCATTTTCAAAATGGCAAAGTACTCCCGAGATATAAGGTGGCGATGTTTTAATTAAATTTTTCTGCTGACTTAGTGTCTGCGTCTTGCTGACCCAACTTTGTGACAAGCAGTGTTCTCATGCCCGTGGTTCTAGCTGACTGCATGTTTCTCACTATGTGATCCAAACATCTTCATTTCAAACAAAATGTTGCTTCTCCTCTCTGTATTCTCACTTACTAGTTTCTGCTCTGTTACTGCAGGTACTCTGATAACTGTTCACTCTTATAGATGCTATATCATTCTGAGACACAGCTATTCTCCTCTTGAATGCTCTGCATGTACCCCACACCCATGCAAAATACCTTTAAGTTTCTTAAGGAAAACACAATTGAGGGCTAAAAACAGGCTAGGAGCCCTGCTCTCTAGTGACTACCTGGTTATTTACAAAATATGTCTTCCTGAGAACAAATATATAGAGCTTTCAACAACTTGTGGGTTGAGGTTGAACAGCTTCGGAGGCACTCTAGACCAGAAGTTTGCAATGTGCAGATCTCAGGATGGATGTGACCCATTGTCCTGCATGCATGTGTATGTCAATAAGGTTTTATTGGACCATGCTCATTTGTTTATGTATTGCTTGTGGATACTTCTACCCTACAATATTGTACAAGAGACTGTGTGACTTGTAAGCCCTAAAATATTTACTATGTGGCTCTTTACTGAAAAAAAAAAAAATTGCTGACCTCTGTTCTGAGGTGGAACTATTGCCATTAGAAGCGGAATTATTTGCTGGATAAGCGGGCAAAGAGGGATTTCTGCACAATGTGGGACATTTAGCAGCATCCCCTGACTCTGCCCACTACTACAAATACGGTAATAACCACCTCTCCACTTGTGACAACCAAAAATGTCACTAGATATTCCCAAATGTCCCTTGGGGAACAAAATCACTTTCAGTTGAGAACCACTGCTTGAGACAAAGTAGACCCAAATACATTGTAGAAGAAAGCAAGGAAAAATCAGTTACTGAAAAATGTGAGGATGTCAGATGCACCAACAACTTGCTTTCCTTTGGCAAACTCATTGTACAAATTTTACTGTCCTAAATGCAATACTGTTCAATCTGCATGGTCAGGAAAGGAGAACATTTGAGATGTACCGGCTGGGTTCCTAATATTTTCCTTCCACCATAAATTCAAGTCAAATATGTAGAGTGGCAGTATGACCACAGGGGTGTGGAGCACAGCCTGTGTGACACCTGCCTGAACTAAGCTTAAGTCTGAGCCTTGTCAACATACTACTCTATAAATGTGGGTACACTATTTTGTTTCTTTGAATCTGAACCTTCTTGTTCGTAAAATGTTCGGATTAAATGAGAGCATGTTCTTCTAAACCATCTGGCATCAATAGTGAATACTTATGGGATAGCAGTGATGAGAGTGGTGGTAATGGAGGTGGAAAGGAGGAAAAGAGAGGAGAGAAGTAAAAAACTGATATTCACAAAGCACCCTGTGGGGTGATAGAAAGAAACATTAAAATCGTATGTGTTAAGGTTGAAAAAACATTAAGGTGACCTCAGATGTTGGTATCTTTGATGTCTCCTTCAGGGATTGCTGTGCTTCTATTCCCTGCAAGACGTGAACTACATCTTTTAGTAAAAGTCACCACCTCTTCAAGCAGCAACTTGAAGAGAAAAAATAAAAATATTTACATAACAGGAAATTATATGAGTTCAAAATGCTGAATACTAGTGTTCACAGAACATAAACATCATGCATTTAGTCTTAAAGTTATTGGAGGTTGCTGCTTAGTTAACTAAGCAACGCTAGAAGGTCTTTGCAGAAAGATCCCTGATAGTTCCGTGTGTCTGTAGAAGCAAACAAGATGGTTGTCAGCCACGTGGAATTACTATGCCTTTCATTTCCCAGAATCCAGTCACCAACATCTGTCTCTCACTAGGAAGTCCCCCCGAATCCTAGTTCATGTAGTTTTATTGGAGCTGACTCTAATCTCAATTCTAGACAAAAGCATATGACTTTAAAGCTAAGCCATTCCACACAGCCTCTTGGTTACTGGGTGTGGGATGGCTGCACAGCCCAGGAAGAGACAGTAGACTCCTAGATTTCTAGAGAACAATATTATCTTCTAGTTCTCGAACAAGTTGTAGGAGCTGGAATGGATGCCTTGACTTTGGTACCACATGAGGTTTGAGTCTGAAATTCCAAAGAAAAAGATGAAGATAAAAAATAGAGAAACACTAATTTTTTTTACAGTATTTTGTATCTAGAATCTACCAAGCCTGAAAATAACTGGACATCTAGATATGTGTATTTATATGAAGTAATATTTTTCTATTTGCTTAAGCTAAACTGGGTTGGATATTCCACCACTTGAAAGACAGAAGTCCTAAGTATTACAAGTCTTGGGAGTTAAGGGAGTCCTGTGTCATTCAGATGAAGCAACTGGCAGCTGCTCAGATGGACTCTTCTTGACCTTCTCTTTACAGAAAATGCCATGGGAAAATTCATGCCATGTCATAATACTTTTTGTGACAAGAGAGTTTATATATTAGAGACTTCTAAAAACCAGTTGTTTATTTAGAAAACATTGTATTCACTAACATTAAATATTAGTATAAAATATTCATTAAAATATATATGAATATCAAAACTCCTGATTTTTATTATGAAAACTTATGAAGACCACCATGTATACAGTACCTGCTTTCAACACTTATCAGGATTTTGCCACATTTGATTCATCTATCTTTTAAAATTTTCTTACTTCAGCATTTGAAAAAAAATCCCAGACATCCTACTTTTTCTCTTTTACATGTTTCAGTCTGCTTCTCCAAGGATTAGCAGTGTCATCCAGTGCATGCCTGCAATGCCATTATCACACTCAACAGAAACACTATCCAGTCCATTATCACATTTCCTTGATTGGCTACAAAATATCTTTATAACATCAGCTATAAATAATGCATATTAAGTGCCAGGCATCTTCTGGACATTTTACTTTTTTATTTTTACTTTTTCTGGAGACGGACTCTCACTCTGCCATCCAGGCTGGAGTGCAGTGGTGCGATCTCTGCTCACTGCAGCCTCCGCCTCCCAAGTTCAAGCAATTCTCCTACTTTAGCCTCCCGCACTACAGGTACCCACCTCCTCACCTGGCTAATTTTTTGTATTGTAGTAAAGACTGGGTTTTGCCATGTTGCCCAGGCTGGTCTCGGACTCCTGAGCTAAGGCAATCTGCCTGACTAGGCCTCCTGAAGTGTTAGAATTACAGGCGTGAGCCACTGCGCCTAGCTGCTTCTGGGCATTTCACAAGTGACATCGTAAGAACCTCTAAAGATCAGAGATATTTAATGACTTGCCTAAGACTTATCGAACTCAGTATCCTGAGCCTTGGTCTGCTAACAATAACATCTCATTTCTTCCAAAACCTTTATTAGTAAAGTTTTATTCTTTAATTTCTTACAAATTATGAAACAGATAATTCTGTTTTCCTTACATAGTTTTTCATATCTTTTTGGTGTAAAATTGACCAATTTTTTTTACAAATCTGTAAAGAATACAAGTATGTTCAGTTTTGGGGCAAACATATACCCTTAGTGGAGATTTTAAATAACCACTTTTGGAAACATGTTTCTCATATGTTCCTTCTGTATCTAGGAATATGAGGTTGCCTTACATCCTTGCTTGGCTCCTTCTTGCCACCTGTATTTTTAGTTGCACAGAGTACAGTATTCCCACAGGGGCTGAAACTGATTCTTCTTCCTTATCTACTTCCTCAGGGTCACCTCAAACTCTGCTGCCTTCCCTTCATCATCACCCTGGGTCTCCAATTTTCCAAATCTTCTTCCTGCCTTTATTTTCCACTGGCAGATAACCCTGTACTAAGGCAACTTACATGTGTTTTTGTTGCTCCTACTCTATCTCTAAATGATATTTCAAAACTATTCAAAGCCACTGGAACAACAAGCAGTTCTAGAATGGCTTGACTTGGCCTGAAATATGGGAGGTTCATATTTACGTGCTAGGAAAAAAAAAAAAAAAAAACGCTGGTGGCATTTCAGGAGAAATAAATAATTGTTCAGAGAAGTCTTGAATGTGTCTCTCATGACTGTATAACATGGTTTAAATGACCTAGTTTGGCCATGCCCTCAAGTTTTAACATTTCCATTTTGGAATATCTGTGTTATTAAGGCAGTAAGATTAGTTTGGAACAATAGGACAACACAGAAGTTGTCCTCTGCACATTCTGTTTAGTTCAGAGGGCATTATTTTTCTGTTCATAAGATATTTTTGTCACCATAAGCATTAACTGGAGTTGAAATATTGAATTTCCTGATGGAGAATGAATGAGTGCATCATTGGTTGATCCTGTGCACATTTATTTTCTCTCAACCCTGTTCTTTGACTTGAGATTGAGCACATATTGGCAGTATAAACAGCTTCTTTGGAAATCAGTGAACTGTTTGGCTGTGAGATACTAAACCAAGGTGAGCAAGAAGGAGGTAATGAGGGCTCCAGCCCCTCCTAGCCTACCAGGTGGTAAAATACAACCTTTTAAGACTTGCCCAATTGAACATACTAACTATCCTGAAGCAGGTGAAGTTAAAACTAAGGAAATGTGTCCTCTGTATTCTTCCAGCTCATGAAGATTCAGCACTGAGATAAGAATTCCCTATAGTCTATTAGAACTGCTTAGCCAAATCCACTTCTGCTCCTCTGTTTACATATTCCTTCCAGTATATAACCCTGGGGAAACTGGTGTTTTTCCATTGTAACATCCAAGTCTCTGAAAAATTTCTATTAAAGTGGAGAATGTAAAAGGAAGACAGTGTGTTTTGTAGTCATAAGACAAGTTGAACAAAAATAAGGAATTATGATAAGAGAGGGATTATGGGATGGAGAAACTCAAATTTGGAAGCAGAAGAAATTTATTTTTTCTTTTAGCTTTGCTCAGTAGAGGGCTCAAAGCCAATGATGCTTTTCCCAAGTACATTTGAGTTTCATCTACTTCTTTGATTTAATGCTATTATTTATTTTTATGTTCAACTTTTTTACTTTTAAAATATTTTTATTGTTTTTACTTATTTTATAACTTCATTTACAGTATATGGGGCTCTGAAGGCATGGAATTCTGGACAAAAATCCAGGCTTTTCTACTCAAAAGCTACACAATTTTGCATAGGTTTATTCATAATTCATTCATGCTTTCCCCTACTCATTAATTTATTCTGTCAGTATTTATTGAGTGATAACTAAGTCCTGTATCATGTGCCTGTAGTGGGGTTACATTGGTGAAGGAAACTCATTAAGGTCTCTGTTCTTGGAGTTTATGGATCACTGGGGAGGCAAGCGTTAAGCATGTATACTAAGGTGTATATAAATATAAACTGAGATACATTTTGTAGAAAAAAGCAAATATGACACATCAATTGGTTTTATGAAAATATGTATACCCAAGGAGCCTGACCACATTGAAGTGTGGAATTACTTGACCTCTTTGAACCTCCGTTTTCTCATCTATACATTGGGAATAATACTAGTGACTACACTATTATCAATTTGTTGTGAGCATTACATGTGATAATGTAATAAAAGTGCTTAGGAGAGTGCCTTGAAAATTGTAGGATCTCATTAATTTAAACATTTACTACTATTTTGGTTTTGATTTTATCCTACCAATGTGATCTTAAAGTGATAATAAGGGAAGAATCAATCATTTTAGAGTTGGAGGCACATTTGAGGTTATCTAGCTCTGGGTAAGTGGGCTTATGTACTAGGCAGTCTCACACACTGCAGTGTTTTATGCGTGTGCAGTTGTTTCTAAGATGATTACCCATTCCTTGCATAAAAATCATGTTTGTTTTATTTAAAGTCCATTACCCAAAGTGTGTTAAGTCACCATCAAATGCTGCACAAGACAAGAAAAGCAACAGCCATTTATCAATAATGTTTTATGAAATTCTTTATAATGATACTTTGTTTCTCTCTTTAAAAACATTTTTTCCTGATTACCTTGTGTTTTTTTTTTAATTGGATTTTTTTTTTGCAAATATTAGAGTGTTCTTACAATCAGTGAAAGCTGTTTATTTCTGTACCAAGTTGTTGATAATTACCAAATAATCTTATGAACTCTGATTGCCTTTAGATTATCAAGGATTTTCTATGTATATTGGCCTATTAAATGTGAAGTATGAAGATTCTGTATCTTCAGTTCTATTCCATGTCTTTTGTTGCTTTTTCTTCTTTGTTTTGATAGAGAAGCTCTTCATCATTGTGCAGAACAGGGCTGTGATGGTGTGTATCTTGGCTTTATTCCTGAAATTTACTGGGAATGCTCCTCGAACCATCAGAGTTTTATTATAGCAAGTAACAAAACCCATTTCTGACTCATTAAGGGGAATGTAAACTCTGCAAGGCATAAATGTTCATGTTTTGTTTGCTCATGTTTGAGTTCACTCTGAACAATAACTGGAACATTGAAGACACTTCATAAAAGCGTGTTGAATAAAAAGAGGAAACAATAGAATAAATAGGAAGAGTAGGGATTGAAAAGAAAAAAAATAAATTAGTCTGATAGTGTGTTTATATATTGTGTTTAATTAGTTTATATGTGGCTAACTGAAAACGACATTTGATGAAAGTTGGGAAAACTGCCCTCTTAGCTATATTAAAGAAGCAAACCTTGGAGATGGGAGAAATTAATGAATCTGAGTACCAAACCACCATCCACAATCTCAGTCGCCTCTGGACTTTGGAGCGTACCATTTACATCTCACTTCACACATACTTTACCTTAATACACTGGATGCCTCACCCTCAATATCCACAGACTGTGACTGCAAGGAGAAGAAATTTAGATTTTTTTTTAACCATACCAAGTAGGCAATGTGTTTGTATTGATTTTTCTTGTGCTACTTATTGACTGATCTTGAATATCAGTACAACCCAGATCCACAGTCTAGCCCCCACCTCCAAATTTCAGAGTGAAGCTATTGGGTGTCAAGGCATTAATCCTGCAGAAAATATCATATTCTCTTATTTTTCATAGGTTCTCATGGAAAATTATATAAGGTGTCTCATTTAAGTATAATAAATATCTGGATGCCTACAATTGCTGTTGCAGTGCCTTATACCTAAGAGGTGCGCAGACTATTGAGTAGGTACCTGTGTGTCATCTTTTCCCTGGCTTTTTGGTTTATAGAGCTGTGGTATCTGAGAGGAGATAACAAATCGGGGATGGGCATAAAGATGGCTCATGGAGGGATAGAAATTAAGCTTTGTGATCCAAACATATTTTTAAAAGTGAACTTGTAGGCCATTTTCATGTTATTAGAAAAAATACTTTGTATACATAACCATGCCAAAAAAGGACACAAAATCAGTTACTGTTTATTTACCTACTTCTCTATGGAATTATTACAGGTTAATATTTACCTATCAAATAAGATGCTCTAAAGACTAACACACTTTAATATATTACTTTAAGATATACCATTAATGGCAGTTTAATGTGAAATGTCATAGATTCCCCCCTAGAGTCCACTTAAACTAATCTTCTGGCTTTCCCTACTACACTGGAAGGCAAGGATGTAAAAATGTAAACAACTGCCTTCAAGTCATCCAAATATTAACCCACTGAAATATATAAAAATATATCCATACCATCCTGGCACATATGAAATCTATCTTAAGATTTATTTTAATTAACTTTAATGTTTACCTTTTTAAGTAGAACTATAATTTTTCTAGTCCCTTTTTACCTTCCTGAAGTTTACCTTTTTAGCCTAAGTACATTTAAAATTCTCATTAGGTATAAACAAGCCAGCTAAGTCAGCGGGACCCTCCTCTAAATGTAAAATGAAATTTTAATGAATTTTAGGCCAAAAATAAATAATACATACATACATTCATTCATTCATTCATTTATTTGAGACAGAGTCTTGTTCTGTTGCCCAGGCTGGAGTGCAGTGGCTCCATTTCTGCTTGCCACAACCTCAGCCTCCTGGGCAGTTCTTGTGCCTCAGCCTCTGGGTAGCTGAAACAACAGGTGTGCACCACCATGTCCAGCTAATTTTTACATTTTTATTAAAGATAGGGTTTTGCCATGTTGGCCAGGCTGGTCTCAAACTCCTGACCTCAGTTGATCTACCCACCTTGACTTTCCAAAGTGCTTGGGTTACAGAGATGAGGCACTGTACCTTGCCAAATAATACATTTATATCAATTTTTGGAGTAATATAAATTAAATATTTGGGTCATTGAAAAAACATCCACCAACATTTGGAATCTTGGAATTGTTAGTATCAATGCTGTCCAATAGAAATATAATTCAGTAATACATGCAAATTCATATTTTCTAGTAGCCGTATTTTTAAAATGTAAAAGTAAATAGATAAAATTAATTTTAAAATTTATTTAACCCAGTGTATCCAAAATATTATCGTCTCAACATATAATCAATATAAAATTACGAAAGAGATATTTTACATTTTTTTCCACTAAGTCTTCAAAATCCTGGATGTCTTTTACATTTAGAGCATCTTAAATTGATCAAGACACATTTCATTTGCTCAATGGCCACATGGAGCTGGTGGCTACCAAGTAGAATGGAGCAGGTGTATGTATAATCACAAAACACTTTAGCTCTACCTGGCTGCAGAGAGACTGGGGAGCCTTTACAAGGGAATCTATCAGCTTTGCCTGATCAAAGAAACCTGATTGCCCACAATTCTCTTCTCTCTTTCTTCCAATACGTGTCAGAAACTTAAGAAATATGCTATGGAGATCAAATATCTTACAAAAACATTTTAAACAATAGATGTAATACTGTAAAAAAAAGATAACATTTTTACTTTCTCTTGTAAACTGCCTTTAAATGAAATCTATTTCATTTGGAAAAGCTCCAAGTAATATCCAGCGTATACATTTCCCCTTATGGCTAAAGAAGGAATTAAAGCGTCCTTTTAAAATATGTAAACAATACCTCGAAAAATCTTTCTCATCAAAATAAGGGAAAATGTATTTCTAGGAGATTAAATAATATATTTTATCATATAGAATGTGACATTTCTTTTAATATAATTTATATATTTTTAAAAGAAATATTTTAGACATATTGATTTTAAAAAAGCACTTATTTGTGGTCAAGATGGATTGCTGAACCTGAATTCATACAAAAGAGATTCAGCTATTACCATTAAAGTTTCTTGAATCTTATTTCTGTGTGGATTTTTAAATACGGAAGTATCAAAGCAATAGATTTAACTTGTATAAATTAAATTATATCTGTTTGGCAAAGTGCAATATAGAAAAATAATCTGGATAGTAACTTTAATATATTTTGAGAATACTCTTTCATGCATACACAAATGCACTGCAAGACAAGAACAAAGACATTCATAGTATTCTTGTTGGCAGAAGCCAAAAATTAACAGCAACCTAATATCTCAACAGTGATAGAATGGATAAAGGCATTGTGGTATATTCATATCCTGCAAACTACCAGCAATGACAATGAATGAATCCTGATGAAATGCATTCATAGGAATGATGCTTCATACTGAAAGAAAATGTTGAGCAAAAGATGCAAAGCAAAAAGTGCATACAGCCTGATTGCATTTACACAAAGTCAACAAATTTACTATACTGTTTAGCTATGTATATAATGGGCTTAAAGTATAAAGGAAACAAAACAAAACAAAACATTGAGCTGATTACCATGCAAGCCAAAATAATGACTGAGGCAGGAATTTGATGGTAAAGGAATAGCTCTTGTGGGGAAATCTATTTTTTGATCTAAGTGTTGGTTACATGGATTTTATTTATTTTTTTTAAATTGTTAATTGTGCCAGCAATTAAGTTGTACATAATTAATGTTTTAAAGCTCTTTTTTAAATTTAGATTTTGGGGTACATGTGCAGGTTTGTTGCTTGGGTATACTGCATGATGCTTAGGTTTGGGCTCCTAATTCACCCATCACTGAAGTAGCAAACATAGTACCCAATAGTTAGATTTTCAAATCTTGTTTCGTTTCCATCTCCTCCCTTTTGGAATCTCCAGTGTCTATTTTTCTCATCTTTCTGTTAATGTTTACCCAATGTTTAGCTCCTACTTATAAGTGAGGATATATGGTATTTGGTTTTCTGTTGCTGTATTAATTGCTTATGATACTGGCTTCCAACTACATCCATGTTACTGCAAAGAACATGATTTCATTCTTCTTTATGGCTACACCGTATTCCATGGTGTACATGTACCACATTGTCCAATTCACCACTAATGGGAAGCCGTACTGATTGGATGTCTCTGCTATTGTTAATAATGCTGTGATAAACATTCAAGTGCAGCTGTCTTTTTAGTAAAATGATTTATTTTCCTTTGGGTATATACCAAATAATGGGACTGCTTGGTCCAATGGTAACTCTGTTTCATGTTCTCTGAAAAATTTTCAAGCAACTATCCACAGTGGCTGAAGTAATTTACATTTCCACCAACAGTGCATAAGTGTTCCCTTTTCTCTGCAACCTCACTAATATCTGCCGTTTTGATTTTTCAATCATAGTCATCTGATGGGTGTGAAATTGTATTTCATTGTGGTTTTTATTTGCATTTCTCTAAAGATTAGTGATTTGGGGCATTTTTTATAAGTTAGTTGGTCATGTTTATGTCTTCTTTTGAGAAATGTCTACCCATGTCCTTTGACTACGTTTTAATGGTCACCATTTAATGGTTACACTTTTTTTCTTGTTGATTTATTTAAGTTTTTCATACATTCTGCATATTTGTCCTCTGTCGGATGCACAGTTTCCAAATATTTTCTCCCATTTTATAGGTTGCCTGTTTATTCTGCTGATGGGGCTCTTTAGTTAAGTCCCATTTGTTTATTTTTAAATTTTGTTTCATTTCCTTTTGGGAAGTGGACTTAAATGAACATAAATTCTTGGCCTAGACCAATGCCTAAAATAATTTTTTTCTAGTTTACTTGCTAAGATTTTTATAGATTTAGGTCTTACTTTTAAGTCTTTAATTCATCTTCAGCTTATTTTTGTCATGGTGAGAGGTAGGGATCAAGTTTCATTCTGCCACATATGGTTATCCACTTTCCCTTGTACTATTTATTGGCTAGGATTTATTCTCTCTATTGTTAATTTGCTGACATTGTCAAAGATCAGTTATTTGTAGGTATGCACCTTTATTTTCAGGGGTCTGTATTCTGTTCCATTGGTCTATGTTTATTTTTCTAACAGTACCATGCTGTTTTGGTTACTATAGCCTTGCAGTATAGCTTAAAGTCAGGTAATGTGATGCGTATAGCTTTATTCTTTTTCCTTAGGATTGCCTTAGCTATTCAGGATGTTTTTTGTTTTAAATGCATTTTAGAATACTTTTTTTCTAATTCTGTGAAAAATGATTGATAATTTGATAGGAAGGATGTTTAATTTATAGATTGCTTTGGGCAGTTAAGAAATTTTAACAATATTGATTCTTACAACCTACGAGCATGGAATGCTTTTCCATTTGTTGGTGTAATCTGTGATTTCTTTAAGTAGTGTTTTATAGTTTTCCTCATATAGATCTTTAATCTCCTTTCTTAGATGTATTCCTAGGTATCTTACTGTTTTTGTGACCATTATAAATGGAATTGTGTTCTTGATGTCTTGCTCAGCTTGAATGTTATTGGTATATGATATTCTACTACTTTTTCTATTCTGATGTTTTATTCTGAGATATTACTGAAGTCGTTTATTAGGTTTAAAAGCCTTTTAGCAGAGCCTTTTGGGGTTTTTTATAGGTAAAATCATATCACCAGTGAAGAGAAAGTGTTTGACTTCCTCTTTTCCTACTTGGATGCCTTTTATTTCTTTCTTTTGCCTGATTGCTCTGGCTAGGACTTCCAGATGTGCTGCTGAATTCAGTTTGCTAGTATTTTGTTAAGGATTTTTGGGTTTGTGTTCATCAGTGATATTGCCCTATAGTTTACCTTTTTGTTGTTTCTTTGCCAAATTTAAGTGTCAGGATGACACTGATTTTGTAGAATGTGTTAGGGAGAAGTCTCTCCTCAAGTTTTTGGAGTGTTTTTGGTAGAAATGGTACCAGCTTTTCTGTGGACATCTCATAGCATTTGGCTTTGAATCTGTCTCAGCCAGGGCTTTTTTTTTTTTTGTTTTTTTTTTTTTGGTTCATAGATTTTTTAGTACTGCTTCAATTGTGTTACTCATTATTGATCTGTTCTGGATTTCTATTCCTGGTTCAATTTTGGGAGGTTGTGTGTTTCCAGATATATATCTATTTTCTTTAGATTTTCTACTTTGTTTAGATAGAAATGTTCATAGTAGTCTCTGAAGACCTTTTGTATTTCTTTGGGATTGGTTGTAATGCTACCGTTGTCATTTCTGAGTGTGCTTTTGGGGTATTCTTTTTTACTTTGTTAATCTAGCCAGCAGTCTATCAATCTTGTTTATATTTTTAAAGAAGCAATTTTTCATTTCATTGATCCTTTGTATGGTCACAATTCCATTTAGTTCTCTTTGATTGTAGTTATTTCTTTTCTTCTGCCAGCTTTGGGAGTAGTTCTTGTTTTTATAGTTCCTTTAACTGTGGGATTAGGTTGTCAATTTGAGATCTTTCTATATTCTTAATGTAGGCTTTTCATACTATAAACTTTCCTCTTAACACCATTTTTGCCATGTGCCAGGGGTTTTGATATGTTGTGTCTATTTTCATTTGTTTCAAATAATTTTTCTGTCTTAATTTTATTGTTTACCCATAAGTCCTTCAGTAGCAAGATATTTACTTTCCACGAATTTGTGTGGTTTTGAGAGTTCCTCTTGATACGGATTTCAATATTTATTCTACTGCAGTCTGAGAAGATGCTTGATATGATTTTGATTTTGTTGAACTTACTTGTAATTGCCTTATGACTGAGAAAATGGTCAGTGTTAGAATATGTTTTATGGGCAGATGACAAGATATATTCAGTGGTTGTCTGGTGGAGTATTCTGCAGGTATTTATTAGGTTCAATTGGTCAAGTGTGGAATTTAAGTCCAGAATTTCTTAGTTTTCTGCTTTGATGACTTATATAATGCTTTACGGGGTGTGTTGAAGTTTCCCACTCTTACTTTGTTGCTGTGGAATTCTTAGGTATAGATGTAATTGTTTTATGAATTCGGGTGCTCCAATATTGGATGTGTGTACATTTTGGATAGTTAAGTCTTGTTGAATTACACAGTTTATTATAATATAATGTCCTTCTTTGTTCTTTTTTCTGTTGTTTGTTTAAAGTCTATTTTATATAATACAAGAATAACAACCCCTGCTTTTTGTTTTACATTTGCATGACAAATCTTCATCCCTTTACTTTAAGTCTATGAGTGTCATTACATGTGAGATTGATGTCTTGAAGAAGCATGAATCTTTTTTTTTTTTTAATCCAATTTACCACTCTATTATTTAAGGGGAATGTTTTGATCATTTGCTTTCAAGGTTAATTTTGATGTGTCAGGATTTGTTCTTGTCATGATGTTGTTAGTATTTGTTTCATAGTATTGATCTGTAGTTACTTTTTAGTATTGATCGCTTGTGCAGTTGGGTTCCATGGGCTATGTTCTTGCATGTAGCTGGTATTGTTTTTACATTTTCATGTTTATAAGTTCCTTAAGCATCTCTTTCTGGATGGGACTGGTAGTGATTAATTCCTAGTGATTGCTTGTCTGGGAAATTCTTTATTTATCCTTCATTTATGAAGTTTAATTTGGTGGGAAATGAAGTTCTTGGCTGGCATTATTTTTTTCTTTAAGAATGCTAAAAATAACCCCCTGTTTCTTCTGGATTATGAGGTTCTGCTGAGAAGTCCACTGTTATTCTGATGGGTTATGTTTATAGGAACATGACCATTTTCTCCAGGTGCTTTTAAGGTTTTTTTGTTTGTTGACCTTGGATTCTTTGATGATTATGTGCCATGGGGTTGATTATCTTGTGTCTCACAGGGGTTCTCTGGATATTTTAGATCTACAGGTTGCTTTCTATAGCAAGGTTAAAGAAATTTTCTTAAATTATATTCTCATATCTGATTTCTAAATTGTTTGCTTTTTCTTAGGAATGCCAATAAATCATAGATTTGGTCAAACTATATAATCTCATATTTCTTGAAGCCTTTGCTCATCTTTTAAAAGTATTTTTTCTTTTTATTTTTTTCTTACGTTGGTCTGATTGGGTTGATTTGAAAGACTGGTCTTTGAGCTCTAAAATTCTTTCTTCTGCTTCACTTAGTCTGTTAAGGTTTCCAATTGTATTTTTAAATTCCTGTAGTGAATTTTTTAATTCCAGAAGTTCTGTTTAGTTCTTTCTTAATATAGCCATGTCATCTTTCAAATCTTGGATCTTTTTCTGTCTTTTTTGTGTTGGATTTCAACTTTTTCTTGGTTCCGGTTGAGTTTCTTTGCCATCCAAATTCTATATCTGTCATTCCAGACATTTTATTCTGATTAGGATCCATTACTTCAGAGCTACTGGGATCTTTTGGAGGTGACAAAACACTCTGGCTTTTTTTTTTTTATTGCCAACATTCTTGTGTTGGTTTCTTTTCATGTGAGTGAGCTGAACACTTTTTTGGGGGGAGTTTTTTGGTTTTTTGAATCCGCTATCATGTGGATGGGACTTCTTGATTTTTTTATTGTTTTTTTCCCCCTTGGAGGTATGATTATGTCGTATATTGTATATGATCGATTGGCTTCATTTCTGGGTGCTTTCAGGGTGCCAAGGAGCTATACAGGTTCCTCGGCAGTGGCTTTCTCAGATGTTGCCTGCTGTGACTTAATTCTATTTAGTGGTATAATTCAGGCTGCAGTCCAGCAGATGGTATTTAAGAGTAAGAGCTGGCAGGTAGGGGTCAGGGGAGGGGTAATAAAGAAAGATGAAAACCACCCACCCTCAGAGTATGTTCACCTTCAGTGGGAATGGAGCCTCTGGAGAAGCCGGAAAAGCAAACTGTCTTAGCTCAGGCTCCCCAGGCCCTGATGGGAAGAGACACTGCCAAGTCTGTGACAATGAACTGAGGGGTGTAGGCAAGAGATGATCCCCTCTCTACATCTATTCTTGGGTTTTGATGGTGCCACCTTCAGTAGCTGGTGCAGGTTCACATTTTCTTTGACCCAAAAGGACCTTTGGTGGGCTGTGCTGTCCCCTCCTTTGGGGTGGTTTGCACTGAGGATTAGATCTCCAGGTGAGTGGAGTCTGCTTCCCTTCTGCCCCTCAGAGCTGGTAGGCACTGTCCCCCAACTGACCAAGGAGCAGACTAGGGCACTGAGCAGTGACACTCACAGACCTGTTCCAGGTCGCAAAGCTGTCTCTAGCTGCATGTCTCGTCGCCCAGAAGAAACCTTGGCTTCAGCAACTCTCCTCCCACTCTAGTCCTGAAACAGGGATGAGTCTAATTCCAGCACCTACTGCTGTGGGTGTTCTCCGTACTTGCTGCTCAGTTTTGGCTATGAAAGCCCTTCCCACACTCCAGAGCAATCTCTGATGGAAGACTAAAATGCCTGCTGTGGCTGCTGCTGCCAGGTTGTTAAATCATGTCTCTAGACTCCGCAAATAGTGTCAGCTGTGGGCTTGTGGCCAGAGGAGGGCGGAGCGCCTCTCAGGTGAGAAATATGGGCGAAGTACTATGGTGAGTGCCGTCTGCTTGAGTCTTGATCTCCCAGCAGCTGGTAGGAAGGTATCAGATATTGTCCTAGATACGTGTAGAAGAGCCTGGCGTTCCCGCTCCTCCTTGGTTGAGCGGTGGCTGCATCTGTATCAGTCTGACTCAGGCCAAGGTAAGAGGAGTTTTGCATTAAACTATCAAAATATATCTTGGGCCTATGATCCAGAAAGGCAGGGTGCTACCTAGGCAAACTTTGTGGGCATGTAGCTGTGAGAAATGCGGTCCGCTTGCATCTTAGTCTCACAGCAGCCTGTTGCAGAACGGTCGATATAGTCCTAGACATACTTGGAGTAGCCAGGTTTCCGCTTGAATCCTTGCTGGACAGTGGCCATAGACACATCAGCCTGAACTCAGGCCAAGGTCGGGGTGCAGCCCAGACTTAAACTCTCAATATGTACCTTGGGCCAAGACGAGAGAGGGCAGGCTACCACTCAGGCAAGTAGAGTGAGCAGAAAGCTGTGTGGTGGGGAGTGAGGTCTACTCATGTCTCATTCTCCAAAGCACCTCATAGTAAGGTGGCAAGTACCCTCCAAGGACTGCATGGCCATCCCCCTTTTCCCCCTCTCTCCTTGAGGCGCTGCAGTGACTGCAGCTGTGTCTATAGTTTCCCAGTATCTAGGCACTTAAAATGGTTCCCAGCTGAGGCTAATCCAGGCTCAGGTGCCTGTGGAATTCTGTGTGGGTTTTCTTTCTAGAGCATCATCTCTGTGTGAGGTTTAGGTGGCTCTTTATATCAGGTTTGAGGCCCTAGTGAGTCAAGGGTTTCTCCCATAGCCAAGATCGTAAAAGCCCATGTTGGATCTCCGGGTGTTTCTCTCTTACTGTTTCCCTGTGTCTAAGGGTCTCTCTCAGATCTCAATTGGTTTCTGGCTGGATAAGCTACCTGGAACCTCTCCTTATTTCTGGTGCTTCCTGTCTTTTCTCTGATGAATCCAAGCATTCTCTCCTGCACAATGTGTTTGGAATATGAGAATCTAGTTAGTATTCGGCTCTTTTCTGTGGAGGAGGCACATACTACCTGAGTGTAGTTGGCCCTCGTGATTGTCTCTTAGGCATAAAAATGGTTTTACATATACACACAGTTGCTCCAATAAATTTCATCTCATTTATTGCAGACTTTTATGTGTCTCTTATCACTAGCAGCTTTCTTCTGAAAGTTTGAGTTGTGTGGGAAACTGGTAAGTGTATCAACTAAGTCTTCATTCAATAAGCTGTTGATTAGAATTTTAAAGAGATCAGCATCACCTGCTGTATGAAGAGCCTTCCCATCAGATTCTTGTTGAAGTGGTAATGTTACCAGTCGTAATTATAACAGTTAAGTGGTACGATTTTCTCAGCTTAGGCACTCTGTATGCATTTTACCTGTGTCATCTTGTATAATCTTTACCATAGCATCATTATGTTAAACCCTTTTTAAGTCATTACCATTCTTTGAATCTTAAGAGATAAACCTCGGCTTAGAAAATTTAAATAGCATGCCCAAGCCCACACAGCTATAAGAGACAAGAACCTAAATGTGAACCCACATATGCCTGATTTCAAAAACTGTTCTTCCTTTCTCTTGTCCTAACTTCTTGTTCTGTTTTGAACCATTATTTAACAGTCTTCAGTTAGGTCTGCTGTAAATCCTCCTACTCACATAGGTGAGTAGTACCATTCACATAGTGAATGGTAGATTCACAAAACATTTCTTCTGCTCGTTCACAAAGATACTGTAAAAGATTGCAGAGAAATAGACATCCAGAGAGGACATGCAAGGTGTTCTAGATCTTTTGTGAGATCTGGCCTGGTCACTGAAGGAGAAACTTGATGTCAACTTGTTTTTCTAAAGACATACAGTTTTCTCTGAGAGATTATTACATACTTTACTTGTGCTCCTATACTAATTGTTATACAAATATATAGAAATTTGTTGAGGATTATATAAAGATTTTTTTCACGTTTTATCTTCTTTTTATTCTCCCATTTTTAAAATAGGAAAAATACTTTTCCATGTAAGAGCTTGCAGCAGCACTCAAATTCTTATGATTTTCAGCAACTTCTTCTTGTCTTGTTTATAGTATAATTGGTCTGGACCTGAGTTTGAACTCATTAAAAGCTATAAGCACAGTGGGCGTGGCTCACACCTGTAGTCCCAGCACTTTGGGAGGCTGAAGCAGGCAGATTATCTGAGGCCAGGAGTTCAAGACCAGACTGGCCAACATGGTGAAGCCCCGTCTTTACTAAAAATACAAAAATTAGCTGGATATGGTGGAGGGCACCCATAATCCCAGCTACTCAGGAGGCTGAGTCAGGAGAATCACTTAAATCCAGGAAGCAGAGGTTGCAGTCAGCTGAGATTGCACCATTGCACTGTAGCCTGGGCAACAAGAGTGAAACTCCTTGCCAAAAAAAAAAAAAAAAAAAAAAAAAGTTATAAGGGTATCTTATAACTTAGAAATTACAGCTGGAGATTCCGTTCCCATGTTATGATTTTTTTTTCTTCCTTTCCACTTTAAATGTGTTTCTTGAACCAAAATATGGAGCCAAAATAAACTTTGAACAGCTCCATTTACTCCGTCATCCATTTGTTACATCTATGATGTGTTATTTACCAAATTGTATTTATGTATCTATGATGATGTATCTATGATGATTCACATGTATCTACATTCACATGTATCTATGATGATATATTCACCAAATTGGATAGGCATTTATTTTCATAATAAATTTAAAATAATTGTTTTACTTTACTAGTTTGCTTTTCCAAGTCTAGTATGGGGTTCTACTTCAAATAGCATGTCCTCTCACCATTTCTGCTAGGGAGGAGGAATAATCTCTAGTATTATATAATGATATGGTTTGGCTACGTCCCCACCCAAACCTCACCTTGAATTGTAATAATTCCCACATGTCAAGGGTGGGGTCAGGTGGAGATAATTAAATCATAGGGGCAGTTTTCTTCATACTGTTCTCCTAGTAGTGAATAAGTCTCACAAGATCTGATGGTTTTATAAATGGGAGTTCCCTCCCACAAGCTCTCTTGCCTGCTGTCATGTAAGACATGACTTTGCTTCTCATTTGCCTTCTATCATGATTATGAGGCCTCCCCAGCCATGTAGAACTGTAAGTCAATTAAACTTCTTTACTTTATAAATTACCCAGTATTGGGTATGTCTGTCTTAGCAGTGTGAGAACAAACTAATACATATACCATTGTAGGATGACTGTAGTTAACAATAATATATTTTTACAGTTTCAAATAGCTAGAAAGAGATTGTTCAATTTTCTCACACAGACAATTAATACATGTTTGAGATGATAGATATGCCAATTACCCTGATCGGATAATTATGCATTACATGTATCAAAACATCACTATGGATCCCATGAATCTAAAACCTTTAAAAAATCCTCATAATAACATGTTGAGTTTAACATGACCTATATTTTCAAGCTATAATAAATGAAGTGAAATTGCATACCTGTATCATATCACATATACCTCGTAAATATATTCAACTACTGTGCACTCATAATAATTAAAAATTTTAAAAACATTGAATCAGTTGTTCTCAAGGGAGGTTTTCCTGTAGGTAGACACTTGGCAATATACGGAGTTATTTTTCATTGTCACAACTTGGGGGTTGGATGTGGTACATTTATTACTTGCTAATTTTTTAAACTTGAAAAAATTAAAAGCAATATTTTATACTTTCTCTTTATTCATGGTTTTTGTCTCTGACATTGTTCATTTGGTCAAAATTATATCAAAATCATCAATGAGACCCAAGTACACCTGGGAGAAATTTTTGGACAAAACAGTAAGAACCTTAAAAAAAAAGTCCTCATAATGACATGTTGGGTTTACCATGATCTATATTTTCAAGCTGTAATAATTGAAGTGAAAGTGCAGCCACACACTCTAAAAAGGTGAATCTGAAGAGAGATTTCTGAGGTAGAGAAAAAAAGAAGTGTCCCTTGAATGCCTTTGCTATTTTATTTTTGCTTCCTTTTTAAGAAATACTTTACAAACTAAGAAGACATCTGTTAAATCCTCTCCAGTTAGCCTACCCTAAAATTCAGTACATTTTCATCTTAATTTTAAATTAACATATGTTGGAAACATTCTGATTTGCCCATAATTTATATTTTTATTGCTATTATTTTAGTATGAATGTCTGTAGGAAGCATTTGGATGTGCACAAACAGTGTTTTGGGCAATTTTTCTCTTCTTTGTGTCATTAAGACTGGAAATAGCAGTTATTTAAGAATTGCATTTGGGATGGAGGGGTAGCTGGGCGTATAAGACGAGCTCAGTCCAGCGGCGTATTTCATGAGAAATGCATAAACCCTCTTTGTGCATGTTATCTGATGTAAGAGGTGCCATTATTAGTCTTCCTTCGGAATAACTGTATTTGGTTTTATCCACTTCATTTTAAAGTGCTACCTCTAGCTTATTATATTGTATATTAAAATAGTTTTGTATCATCAAATAGAAGCACTTTATGGCACCTAATATAATTCTCTCTTCCCATAAATTATAAGATATGGGTTTTTGAGGAAGAAAACAAAGTACTCCAAGAGCCTTTGTTGTGACTCTCCCTTGGATGTTTCTATGCCCATGGGCTCCATTTGCTTACCACTCACATGTGCATTGTCTGATTTCAAAATGAAAGCACTATTTTACTCTGATTATAAAAGATATTCATTCTGATTGTTAATACTGGAAAGAGTGTAAAAAGTGTGAATGAGTAACTAAGTAAACAAAACAAGATAAAGAAGAAACAAACTTATCTCCCAGGAAAGTTTATCATATTGAAATTTTGTTGACTCGTCATCAAGACATCTTAATACTCATACACAACTTAATACTCACACACAACTCATACACTGTGTCATAAAATATGCATGACTTTTTTCATCGATTTTTCACCGTTAGAAGAAAGTTCCATAATTCAGTGAAGGAAACATTGTCCCTTTACTTAAAGCCGTCATGTAGAGTTGCTTTACTAGAGGATGAGAAGGGTAGTGGGAAGAGGGAGATGAAGTGGGGATAATTAATGAGTATAAAAATACAAATATAATTAATAAGACCTAATATTCAGTAGCATAATTGGGTGACTATAGTTAATAATTTATTATATATTTTGAAATGACTAAAAGAGTAGATTGTTCTTAATATACACCAAAAAATGATAAATGCTTAAGGTAATGGATAATCCCATTACCCTAATTTGATCATTACACAATGCATACCTGTATCACATCACATATACCCCGTAAATATATTCAACTATTATGCACTCATAATAATTAAAAATTAAAAAGCATTAAATCAGTTGTTCTCACTTAATGTAGATTTTCCTCTAGGTAGACACTTGACAATGTATGGAGATACTTTTCATTGCCAGAACTTGGGGGCTGGTGGTGGTACAGCTAGGGAATCTAGTGGGTGGAGGCCAGCAATGCTGCTGAACATCTTTAATGCATCTCCAGAATAGAGTTTTCTGGCCACGAAGTTAATAGTGCTGAGGTTGAGAAACACTGCTTTAAGGGGAACCAAAACATAGATGCATCCGAATTACAATTGATCCATGTGATATAAACCAAAAACAAACAAAAAATACCTTATAATTTTAGGAAAAGATGAAAAAAAAAGAACGTTCAATGAGGCGTAACTTCTGAAAGTTTTCATGGTTGTCATGTGGGAATGACTTTAAAAATGACTGCATATTCAGAATTATTGAGTTGAGGGACTTAGGCTATAAGTAAATTTTATAATGTCTTTTCTGAAAGTGAGAAAGTACTTAGGAAATATGGTTCAGAATTGCCTCAATGCATCAGTATTTACTGAGTGCCTACTATGTGCTAACCACATTCTTGGCAGTTGGCACTAAACAGTTTGTCAGTTCCATGGAACAAAAGTTTGAAATCATTTAATTTATGGAAGTTATAGAGAACATATAAGTATAATTATACTTAACTCTGTGTTATCATTAAGAGGGGAACCAGGATGAATGCACAGAAATGAAATTACAGAGAAAGAAATTTAAGCTTACTATAGGAAGAGCTCCTAAAGTTTAGATCTGATAATGCAATGGGCTATCCCTAAGATATGGCAAGTTTCTTGTAATAGATGCCATATAGAGAAATTTGGTAGCCTATGCATGGAAAAATTTTAAAGGCAATTGGGAGAAAGATGATTCCCAAATCTTGCTAGGACTGGCTGTACACACACACACATATGTATGTATATGTATATATTTATATACTTGTTTTTGTGCTGGGGGAATAGTGCAAAAGAAAAATATGAGGGTATTTGATTTGTTCAAAAATTGAGAGTTTCAAGAGTGACATTAAAGCCTTAAACCTATGTGCAGGGGCCTTTCTGAACTTGGGGGCCCCTGTGAGTGCTGAGAGCCCATGACCATGAAGCCAACTCTGGTTGTTACTAAGCTTTGAGACTCTGTGATTCTGTACCGTCTGGTCTTTTTCTACTTCTCTGACAAGTCCTTTCTATATCCATTGATGGCTCCTTTTTTTTCGCTTTGACATCTTCAAATGTGGGCATTTCTCAATAGCTCTTCCCTTCATGCATCATTCTTCTTTCTTTACACATTTTCCACTGATAATTTTATCCTTTTAATTCCCAGCATCATAGGCATTTGCTTGGCTTCTGAATCTACAGCTTTAACATTCAGAGCATTTTCTTTAATGTTTCCACCATCCCCTTAAACTTAGTGATTTGGAAATCATACCACCTTCCTATTTAAAAAACAACATTAGAAGTAATACCTATTGCAGATGATGGGGGCATAGATGCAGCAAACCACCAAAGCATGTGCATACCTATGTAACAAACCTGTAAGTTCTGCACACGTACCCCAGAACTTAAAGTATTTTAAAAAACACTAAAATGTTAATAATAATAATAAATGTCCTCAACTTTTTCTGGAATCCACTCTCTACCTTGTGCTCTAAAATCTAAATTCAATCACCCCATCTTACATTTTTTCTTTATCAAGATCCTCATTTTTTGTCCGTTATAAAATTTTCAACTAGTCTGTAGGTGTCACACTTATTACTTCTTAGCCAAATGCTGCCGTAGTTGAGGGACTCAGAGCAGAAACATGAGCCCAGGCTCTGGGTCCAAAGATCTGAATGAAATCTCATTTCCTCTGGTAATGAGCAAATGACCCATGCTGTTTCTGCCTCATTTTTCTCACCTGTGAAATGGGGATAATGTAGTACTGCTATGGTTTGGATATGGTTTGATTGGCTCCACCAAGTCTCATGTTGAAATTTGATCCTTAGTGTTTGAGATGGGGCCTAATGGGAGGTGCTTAGATTACAGGGGGCAGATCCCTCATGAGTGGCTTGGTATCATCTTTACTGTAATGAATGAATTCTTACTCTATTAGTTCCCTCAGAATTCTCATAAGAGCTGGTTTTAAAAAGAGCTGGGCACCTTCCCACTGCCCCTGCTCCCACTTGCTCTCACCATGTGACCTCTGCATACCAGCTCCCCCTACCTTCTTGCCATGAGTGGAAGCTGACTGCAACCCTCACCATAAGCAAATGCTGGAGCCATGCTATTTGTACAGGCTGCAGAACCATGAGCCAAATAAACATTTTTTTATTTATGATTTGCACAGCCTCAGGAATTCCTTTACAGCATCACAACCATGCACAAAGACAAGTACCTATCTCAGGGATATCAGAAAGTTTATGTAAGTTATTGCATGCAAATTTCTTAGAACCTAGAAGTAGTTAAGGCTCAATATTTGCAGTATCTCTCTACTACTTTTGTTCTTCACATTGAATTGTTAAGAGTACGGGCTTTGAAGTAAACAGACTAGGACAAAAATACTGTGTCCATCTTTTCCATCTGGTGAACAGGCATCTTCCCTGACAGAACCTCAGCTCATTCATCTAAGCATGGACATGGTGGTTCTACATTTCCAAGTGTTGTGGCATTATAAAAAGTGTCATACATGATTATAAAAAGCTTCTATAGCAATGTCACTCAACAAACAGGAACCTTCCTCCCAGTCCGGCTAGTATATTCTTTCTCAAATGCAGCTCTTATCACGGTATCCATTCATAAGAGCCAACCCTCAATGACTTCACAATGCCTGTAAGATAACATCCTGACTCTTTATCCTGCAGGCCCTCTACAATCTAGTTCCTATACATCAAACATCCACTGTTGTCAAATCAGTCCATTCATTATCCGGAAACACACCTGACATAACCAGCTCCCACTTTGTGCTTGCTGTAATCTTCCACTCTCTCCAGTCCTTCCTATCTATAGGAACTCTGCATTTTCTAGGCTGAACTCAAATCACGGCTCTTCCATGGCATAAATGCATATCATTCTATCCTGGCATTTTTCTTCATCCCTGAAATCCTGTTAACATTCATAAGCTACCTTTGAATTTTTAGATGGCTTTGTTCTCTTGATTTCTTCTTGCATTGTGGCTTTCCATTTGGAATCAGGTAGACTGCGTTCAGATTCTGCTTTTTAGCTATGAGCCTTTGAGCTAATTACTTATTCCTTGAGTGTCAGTGTGCACATTCACCAAATGTGGATAATAATAATGGTTATTTCCTAGGATGTTTGTGAGAATTGAAGTAACACATCATTCTTAGCCCAGTATAATCATTTAATTTTTCTTCGGTAAGCAGTAGCCAGAATAATTGGCATTGTTTTTGTTTTTATTTTCTTATCTACCCTCAAACACTGAAAGTGTATTGGAGCAGAAGTTGTATGTTATATGCTTTCAGAATCTCTCTACCATGGGGCCTTTTGCTTTAATTAATTTCTGCTATAATTAATTGCTGTATTATGCCATTTTCTAATTTCATCCAAGACACACTTTAAATGTGTACGACAAAGAAGCAAGCCCTGGTGGCTAAAATGAGACTGCATTTCCTTTGGATACTGTTAGTGACCCAGGTAGCAAGCACAGGGTCAGCAACTGTATCCAGTAACTGCCATAACTGCCACAAAACTCGTCTGACACTCAGTATGCTACCTGCTCCTTAGAGGAACAGAAAGTTGTCAGTGGGGCTGCAGTGCGAATAGTGTTGACCATGTTTTGTTGTTGGAAACATCATGTCCGAGGCAAGATTATATTTATGATGTTGCCATATGGCTTGAATACCAAGTCCAACCCATTGCTCTGTATAAAACAAAGAGCATGAAGCACTCCTACTAACAGCACTCCACGCTGAGATAAAAGCAAGGATTTCTGTGTCTGTACCAATCTGGCAGCAGATTGAAGTTATATTTCTGCAACACCAATTACCTAGGAAAAAAAACTTTGAAAGAAAAAAATAAAGCATTAGTCATCATTTTAAACATTTCCAAATATACTGAATATCACTGCCTCCAAAAACTTTTTGCACTCACCTTGTTCAGAGTCAGGAATGTTTGCTTCTTACTGTGAAACTTCCATCATTACCTCTCTATAACTTCTGAGTCTCTTCCCTTTCTGTTAAAATTGTATGTGTATGTCCTACTTCTTGGCCATCTCTCTGAGAACAGGATCCATATCTGACTTATCCCCACATCAATATTAGTTATGACCGTTACAGTGGCCAATGACAAACATTGGGATTTCCCTAAGGTAAAAAAGGAGGGGTGTTAGTTTATTATAAGAATAAATTGATGTCTTATAGAACCCAAGGGCAAGGAATATATCAGAACTTAGAAACAGATTGGAACCAGGTACTTGAACATTATTGAAAATGTTCAAGTAAAAGACTCTTCTCCTTTCATGTTTTTTCTTTCTAGGCCTTTAATAGACTCATCTCCCCATGCAAACTGAATTTTTCTACTTCTTAGTCTATGTGGCTGCTATCAGCAACTTCTGAGTTTACATGTTGTATTAAAGGGAGGAGTCCTGGTTGACAGGAATTCATTATTTCCAGCTTCAGATGACCAAGGAAGAGAATCTGATTGGCAAAATTAGGGCTAGGTGCTCACTTCCAACCCAGTCAGTTGGTACCCACTACAAGTCTATAAGTAAGTCATTGTTTTCCTAGAAAACAAGATGTGGTTGTCTAAAAGTATAAGAGGTCAGAAGTGAGGGCAATTTACTTTTCCTATTATCACACTTAATGCAATGTCTCCCTCTCAGAAATATCTTAGTAACTCAGGTAGTGAGAGAATGAATATAATCTGAATTTGCTGCTTGAACTTTATCCTACATGAAGATATTTATTTACATGAGCCATCTATTCTCATCTTATTTTTATATTTCTGCAAATACGATGTCTTAATATTTCAGAAAGCCATGGAGAAATAACATACATCAAAATAGCATGTTTTAGAATGTTAGAGAGTTCTTCTCAAACCTGAAAATACCTGCAAATAAAAGTGACCTTGTAAAAATATTTTACAATGTGAAATTGTAAAATATTTTAAATATTAATTTAAGCTTCTCTAGGTGTCCAAAACATTTCTTCTTTTGATTTATATGTTCACGGGACTTCAAATACTAAGTGGTCCTGCATTTGGGACAGTCGTATTATTTTCTTTGGGTTTATTTTCCTTTTTTTTTTTTAAAGATTGTTTTTTTCCCTCTCAGATCTGCATATGAAAAGTCTTTCCTTCAAAAGTTTACTTTTTCCCCCTCAATCATTAGGTGGTGACTGAATCTGTGATTAGGAAGAAAATGAAATATCATTTTGGTAAAATTCCTTTTCAATTGTTATAGATGTTTGATTATGTAAGTTTAGATGTTGAGCTCACTGAAAACTTCTGGCTGCTGAGACATTTTTAGATCAGACTACAAAACGAAGCTGGTAACTAAGCAACATGATTCTTGTATAGTTATTAAAAATAAAATGTGAAGCTTCCACAATGCAGAATAATTCTCTGACAAGTTTGCCTGGTTTTCTTTCTGTCATTGCCTGGAAAAATTGGTAGGTCCCATTTGCTGAATTGATTAATAATTTATATGCATTAAATACATTATTCTGTAAGATTGTGATTCATGGACAGTGATATACACATGAAAGTGATTATTATAATTTACTATAATTTCTAAAAGAATCCTCTTTAGACATTTCTACACAAAAAATTATATACTACAAATGTATGATTGTGTACATTGTAATAGCTACAATATCCATGATCTATAGAAACATGAATTTCATTCTACATTAATTAGGATAACATCAAGCTGAAATTATCATGCGTATAATCTTTATGTAGCAGAATATTATTCATTAAATCTTGGAAAATTTTCATGTAATAAATGATATTCAAAGAATAGCAACAAGATTCAGTCAGCTATGGCAAATGTATATCCATTATTTGATGTTTCCAAAGACATATGAACGTTATATTATCTGAATAATTCCGATATATATGTATATATAAACACATACATTCACATAAATATATACACACATATATTCTTATATATGTATATATACACATATAAGAATGTATATGAGAATATATGTGTGTATATTATGTGTATACGTGTGAATATATTTGTATATATAAGAATATATATACATGTGGGTATATATGTACATATACATATATATGAGTGTGTGTGTGTATATATATATATATGTATATGTGTATATATATACACACAGGTATGCTCAAAGTAAAGGGACCTTGTCTCTCGTGTTTTTGCTACTCCTTGGACAGCTCTTTCAGGGCTAAGTATAAAATGGATATATGAGTGATTAAATTGCATCATATTATAGAGTAGATGATGTTTACCGTGACGGCATGTCTGAATCACCTGGAAAGCTAAAAACATGGATGTTCAGGCCCAACAATAGAGTCTCTGATTTAGCTGGTCTGGTTTGGAATCCAAGCAAATGTAATTTTAAAAATTCCGTACATAATTCCAGTGTTTAGACCGGAGTGTAAACTGTTCTAGGTAAAAGTATTCTGCATATACTTCCTTTATGTCAGGGATAAATTCCTACAAAGAGGGTCTCTATACAAATCAGTAGTTGTGGATTGTTCTAGCACTCTCCTGGGGAGGAGCATTTGGAGGCAGGCATCAGGTCTAGGCGAGCACTTCTCTTCTAATCTAAAGGCTGTCTTCTAAGAAAGGCAGATCTCACTTGGGAATTCCCTGGTAGATTCTTGGTGATTGGTTTATATTTCCTATGGTCTTCTCCAACTAGTTAGTTAGGCTGACAGCCTTTCTGGCAACTAAGCATCAGGCTTCTTCCTGGAAGTTGAAGAATATACAGAAATTAAGAGTTCAGGGAGCAGAGAAGAGAAACTCTGGTGGATGACAGATTCTTTGAGGCCTGGCTTTTATAAAAAGGAGTTTAAAA
Source organism: Sapajus apella (assembly GCF_009761245.1). Classification (NCBI taxonomy): domain Eukaryota; kingdom Metazoa; phylum Chordata; class Mammalia; order Primates; family Cebidae; genus Sapajus; species Sapajus apella. Next base: position 33,447,110 of record NW_022436963.1, read on the forward strand.
ATAGTGTCTTGGAATCTACCAATTCTACGGTAAGCTTTAAACCCTTGTTGGCAGCAGGAGTATAGTACCAAGATGTGTGCTCTGTGCAGTTTAGCATAGGGAAATAACAACTGTGTGTTCCGGATACTCTCCCTTTAAAATCTTGACCATCTCTTCCACCAGAAAGCCTCTTGTTGGCCTGGTTGGAGATCATAGAAAGTTCTGAACTCTTTTGAGTCCTACAAAAAAAAAAAAAAAAAAAAAGCAAACAAGATTAAGTCAAAGACATTCTGTAATCAATAAACAATATTTGCAACACACCCTACTGGTCTTGTTTTATTTGGTAAGCAATCTACCACCTACCACATTTCTTTTATGAAGATCCTGAACATATTATATCAAGTTAAAGCACCATGAGTTTTGCTTTGGTGTCTTCCAAGAGCGCTTTTTGAACTGGGACTTCTAGGAGAGGCAGAGAACAGTACATTTATGTTCAATAGTTAAAATCCATGCAAAGCATTTAAACCAAAGCGCTGGGCGTGGTAGTCACCTATACAGTAGGAGATTATGTTGCCATTAATTTATTTAAATGTTTCTATCTGAAAATACCACTTTATATATAATAAATTTTTCGGAATCATTTCTTAAAAATATGTCATATCAAGGATAGTGTATAAGTTGTATGTTTTAAAAAGTTAGATAAAAATTAACTTTTCAAAACACTAAGCTGGAAAGGGACTGGAGATCAGGTTTGTTAAGACTGATTAATTATCATTTCATTATTTCTATAATTGACACATAATACTTGTCCATATTTTGGGGTATGTAGTGATATTTTGATACACATGATATGTAGTGACCAATCAGTAATTAGCATATTCATCACCTCAAATGTATCATTTCTTTATACTGGGAAGATTTAAAATTGATTATTGATGTCTGCTATGGTTGTAGATGTCGGGAGTGGTGACATGAGTATATTTACTATACCTACTTCGGATAGTTATAAATAATAGATTTATAGATTTGTGAAAATTATGTGTGTTTAGAAATAGGAATTAATGTATCTTGGAGATTAACAGCTCTTCCACAAAATTTTACTATTTGCAAAAGACTGAATATTTATTGAATGGCATTTATTTTGGAGAGAGAAATATTTTATATACATGTTTTTTGTTTTATGTTGCATGTGGCTGTGTTTTGCTTTATAGATGTATAAGATTAAAATTTTAATCAAGTTACATGAATGAGCTGAAGGTAAAATAAACACTGCCTATCTTCTATCTATTCATCACATCATCTAATATGTCAACAGTGGGTTATTGCTATTGACATATTGATTATCGACATATTGACATTATTGACATATTCATTATTACTATTGACATGTTGATATTAATGTGTTGACTATGATATATGTAGTATACATATATCAGTCATACTATCAAAGTATTGTTAACTTTTAAAATAGAACATGCAAACAGGAATTTTTTGAGTTCTAGCATATACTTTCTGTAGCCTGATGGCTGCATGCTACTTCAATACATAGGTTCAATTATGTGTTTTGGGGATTTGCAATGATTTTATAGTTTAATTGTTATAAATAGTGTTCAAAGGATTTTCCTTACAACTACTTTTAAAAGAATCAGTCATAAAAATTATTAAACATACATAAAAATAGAATCGTATAATCAACTCATGTGAATAGAAAACACCGTTTCAAAAATTATCAATATTTTGCTATCAGGCTGTAACTTTCTCTCCTGAATTTTTGTTGTGATGGGTCATTTTATTTTTTATTTATTTATTTTATCACATTTTAGGCTTTGGGGTACATGTGAAGAACATGCAAGATTGTTGCATAGGTACACACGTGGTAGTGTGATTTGCTGCCTTCCTCCCCTTCACCTATATCTGGCATTTCTCCCCATGCTATCTCTCCCCAACTCCCCACCCACTGCTGTACCTCCCCTGTTTACCCCCAACAGACCCCAGTGTGTGACGCTCCCCTCCCTGTGTCCATGTGTTCTCATTGTTTAACACCCGCCTATAAGTGAGAACATGTGGTGTTTGATTTTCTGCTCTTGTGTCAGTTTGCTGAGAATGATGAAGACATATATGAGGCCAACAAACATATGAAAAAATGCTCATCATCATTGGTTATTAGAGAAATGCAAATCAAAACTGCACTGAGATACCATCTCACTCCAGTTAGAATGGTGATCATTAAAAAATCTGGAGACAACAGATGCGGGAGAGGATGCGGAGAAATAGGAACATTTTTACACTGTTGGTGGGAGTGTAAATTAGTTCAACCATTGTGGAAGACAGTGTGGCAATTCCTCAAGGATCTAGAAATAGAAATTCCATTTGACCCAGCAATCCCATTACTGGGTATCTATCCAAAGGATTATAAATTGTTCTACTGTAAGGACACATGCAAACGAATGTTCATTGCAGCACAGTTTACAATAGCAAAGACCTGGAACCAACCAAAATGCCCATCGATGATAGACTGGACAGGGAAAATGTGGCATGTATACACCATGGAATATTATGCAGCCATCAAAAACGATGAGTTCATGTCCTTTGTAGGGACATGGATGAACCTGGAAACCATCATTCTCAGCAAAGTGATGGGGCATTTTAGATCAAATATGCGACATTAAGTTTTCTTAATTAAAATATTTTGAATGTATCTCTAACTGATGGGAACCTATTCTTTTATATCACCATGCTATTATATCTGGTAAAATTAGTTGTTTTTTTTTTTTTAATCATCTAGTACTTTAAATGCCTTTTAAAAAATGCGTATACTTTTTCCGTTAGGATAAATGCTTTGAAATATACTGCTAGACCAAAAAGTTTGCATATATTTTATGGCTTTCGATCTATGTTGGCAAGTGGCAATATGTACTGCAGTCAAGATTGCACAATTTAGTGTGACAATTACACTCATTGTTACTAGAGGGGAAATAGGATATGAAAATATGGGATATCATTAAAACAACATCGTATGGAAAGAGGAAGGATAGAAAACTAAGAGATTAGAAAGACAATAAATTATAGCAACAACTAAAGCCCAAGCCTGGAAGTAATATTGTAATACTGTGAGGGATCAGTGCTCTTGAGTGAAACCCTCACCACATTTCTGCACAGAATATATAACCACTAAAGCAGAGGTTCAAGTTGGCATTGTCATGATGTGGGATAGAAGGAAGGATAATGGGAGCCTCCACCGAGGGCTGATCCATCACCCATTCCACACCCTATTGAAGCAGCCTGTGGCCTCCAGGTACATGCCTCTTCAAGCCTCACCTCTTAAACCATCTACTATAGGGATGGTCTTTTCATCTTTCATCTCTACTGACGTTGTGCATCCTCAAAACAATACATATCCGGGGCATTAAGCTCACATGGCTGCACATAGCATAGGAAAATGATAAGAGGCTTTCAGCAGTAGAGGGCAGTTGCTTTACAGTGCCTGGAATTAATATTAAAACTGCTTACCTTAACAAGAGGAAAGAAACCTGTATTTACTGAACAATTTTAAAATGTTGTTTTATGTTTGATACTGAAAATTCTAAAAATCATTTGTAAGGTAGGTACTGCTATATTTAATTTATAAATGAGAAAAAGTAGATGCCCCTTTAAGTCTTATTTGGAATATGTGAAGAAATGAATGAATAAATGAATAAAATCATAAGCAAATTAAAATTTGTAGTTTGATAGCAAAACAAAAGCAGCAGAAATCTAGGTGATAGACTTAGTGTAAGACAGGTTAAATAAGACAGCTAGTAGTTTACAGAGGCAGGATTCAAACTCAGGTCTATCTGACTGCAAAGCAGGGCTTTTAATAGCTGAATATTTCATGCATACTTCCTAGTGTTAAAGCACAAAGTTTCTTAAAATTTTTATTATTGTTCTCTCCCTTTTTCTCACCTTACATGTATGTCAAATTTTCTATTAAGTTAGCTTATCTTTACACACTTAGGCGCTGGGCACTGTTCTAAGAACAACATATATTAGCACATTGAATAGTTGCAACAGTCCTGTGAAGTCTGTATTATCATAATCATTCTCATTTTATCAGTTGAAAATTTAAACTGGTTATCCCGTTTGCTCAAGGTCATCTAGCTAGCAAGTGTCAAAGCTAGGAATTGAACCCTAGAATTCTAGTTTCAGAGTCTGCTCTTAATTATTAAACTATCAGTTTAATATGTATCATTTATATCTATATTCCCATATAAGTATATTCAGATTACATAAATGCCCTTCTGTTTCCCAGGCAGTTTAAAGGAATAAAAAATGACAGGCACTGTGGTATTATATAACATGCAACAGCCCTTTGGAGACATTTTGTGCAGTAACATTGCAGACATTATTTTCTCTACCTCATCCATAAGCACTTCCCGTGAGATTTCTGTTCTTTGTGGAATAATTTTCACTGCAATAATTCTTATCTGTTTTCTCAAAGATAACGTCTGATTTCCACCTCTCTCATCAATAGACACAGCCAGATAATTAGTTGGTACCTAATTTCTAGGAGACCCTAGACTCCTCTCATTACATCAGTAATGACCTTCTAGCCAAGCCAATTTACACATCTTTAACTTCAATTTACAACAGTTAATGTTTATAGGAACTGAAATGGGGAAGGGGAAGTGAGTGGCACACAGTCTCTGGCCTCCACGACCTCAAAGATTCTCAAGAGAGGCAGACAAAAAACTGACACCTGTAACACTGTGCAAGTGCTAACAAGTCTACCTACAAAACACGTCCTGAGAACACAGCACATGGCATAGAATCAAGGGTGAAGGACAGCCGATTCCTACAACCATGTACAATTCATCATTTTGCTGAGACAGAAAACCCAAATGCACTTGCTGTGGTTGAATCCATGCAATGCTTCCTCATATTTTTTGTGGGATTAGATGTTAAATTCCTAACTGAGATCCAACTTGATTATTTTCCAGGTATCTAACTGGTTGCTGTTTATTAGACAGTTGTTAAAAGCGCATTGTTTCGTTAATGATTTGAAATACTACCTTTATTCTCCACTATATTAAATTCCCATATGCAATTGGATCTAGTTCTAGACTTTCTGTTCTGTTCTAATGATGATTTGATTTCTTTATTCATGTGCCAGGACTACCATTTTTCAGTAATAGTTAATTTAAAATCTGAATTTAAAACCTTCTGGTGCTTGCTATCCTTTTTTTCACTTCCTTTCCCCAAACTACCAAACGCGTATGTATACTTGCTCTTCATTTTCAGTGTTTTCTTGGTTCTGATATTTTTTCATATGAACTTTAAAAGCAACTTGTCTGTCTCCAGGAAAGAAAAGTTTGTAATGAGATCATGTAAAATCTATAAATTAACTTGAAGGGAATTGGCATAAGAGAAACCTTCAACCTTTCCTGAAAGGCAAAAGTCCTGATAAATGGAAAGTTATCACCTGTTCTTGGATAGGTATTCTCTCTCTTTTTTTGGGGGGTGGGGGATAGCTGTTTTAATTGTACCCCTTTTCACTATGTCTCTAAGTGGTTATTGTTTGTGTATATAAAGATGGATGATCTCTCTGTGTAAATTTTATATCCTGCTCCTTTCCCAACATCTCTGCGTTTAGTAGCTTTTTCAAGGATATATTCTTAGGGGCCTGAAATGGTATTTCTCATTTCAGTGAAGTTTTTAGATTACTCAAATTATAGCAAAGGCATATTAAAGAGAGAGATGTGTTTCTCAGTGATGGAAAGCTGGCGTCTACCCTGACAACCACGTATATCTCAAAAATGAGAAATGTAACGCAGGTTAAAGGCAGTCAGGAGTGGTGAGAAAATACTGTGAGCTGAAGAGTTCAGGACTACCTACAGGGAATCGTTATTTTTTGAACACCTGCTGCCACATGGGGTTTGGAGTCTGTGTTACTAGATCTTCTAGCTTTATAAGCAAAGCTGGAAATCTGGACTTTCAAGTAAAATCTTCTGACTTTTAAGTTGGTTTTAAAAATATTTGGGTCTGGCCACAGTGGCTGACGCCTGTAATCCCAACACTTTGGGAGGCTGAGGCAGGTAGATCATTTAAATCTGGGGGTTTGAGATCAGCCTGGGAAACATGGCGAGATCCTGTCTCTACAAAAATAATCTAGGCATGGTGGCATCCACCTGTAGCCCCAGCTACCCAGGAGGCTGAGATGGGAGCATCACTTGAGCCTGGCAGGTTGAGGCTGCAGTGTGCCATGTTTGAGCCACTGCACTCCAGCCTAGGCACAGAGCAAGACCCTGTCTCAAAAATACACACACACACACACACACACACACACACACACACACACACACTCTCTCTCTCTCTCTCTCCCTCTCTCTCTCTCTCTCTCTCTCTCCACACATACACACATACATTTTGTGGCAAAAGAGAAAGGACAAGACACGTCTATATGTTAAATATGTCCTGCAAGCCGTCACTTTATGACATCTGAGAACAATATTATCATTTGCACCAAAGAGAAGCTAGTAAGGTATACCACAACAGGATTTTTTATTTACTAAGATGTATTCATTTCCTAAGCGTAACATAAAAAATGGCTACAAACTCGGTGCTTTAAAACAATAGAAATTTATTCTCTTATGGTTCTGGGGCCAGAAATCCAAAGTCAATATGTCAGCTGGGGGTGCTGCCGTCTGAAGGCTTTAGGCAGAGAAGCCTTTCCTGTTTCTTCCAGGTTCTGCTGGTTCCGAGCATTCCTTGGCTTGTGGCTGCAATACACCTTCTGTGTTCATCTTCACATCTTCTTGCAGCCTTCTTGTGTGTCTCTCTTCTGTATGCCACTTATAAGGACTCTTGTCATTGGATTTGCAGCCCTCATGAGTAATCCAGGATCATCCCAACTAGAAATCCCTAAATTAATTTTATTTGTGATGTAACATATTATACAATACAAATATATTTTCCAAATGATGTCATATTTATAAGTTCAGGGGGTTAGGACATTGACATTTTTTAAGAGCTAAATTTAAACCACTGCTATAGGTCATATTATAGAAATATAAAAGGGCATGACACAACAATGTAGGGTTTAAAAATAGTTATAACATTACCACCAAGTCAAGAATGCTAGCAGAATGATAGATGCCCCTACACCTTGTTCTTGTCCGTCATATGTCTTTCCTCTCTTGTACCACCAGAAATAATCTATTTTTTTAAGAATATCCTACTTTCACTGCAATATTTTTATTGTTTTTCCTTCGTAGTTGAACCACGTATGACTGCCTCATTAAATGATGTGTCTTAGTTCTGCCCCATTTTGAACTTTATGTGACATAAATGATAATGAATGCATTCTTTTGTTCCTGGTGTGCACATTTGTTATGAGATTCATACACGTTTTTGTGAACAGCATTTTTTTCTGTGTATTTCATAGACATTTGTATTGTTTCAGATTTTAGTTATTGCAGGTGTTACCACACTGTACTTTCTTGAATGTATATTGTGGTGCATGTGTGTAAACTTTCCCTAGTTCATGTACCTAGCAGTAGAATGGCTGGTCTTTAAAGTATGCATATTAACAGTGTTAATAGATAATGCTGACCTATTTCCAAAATTTTATACTAACAGGGAATTCCCTGTTTCTCACCCTAATCAATGCCTCTCCCTTGTATCTTCTCTCTTCTTTCCTCTCCTCTCCCCTTTCCTACATCACCTCTTTTCCCTTTTCTCTTTCTCTTCTCTCTTCTCTCTCTCTCCCTGCTGTCCTTTCCTTTTTTCTTTTTATTAATTGCTTCATTTACTGATTCCATTAGTGTCATATGCCTATGATGTGCTAGGAGCTTTATTTTTCTGAATCATTGGGCCATTCTTCCTAAGAAGGAAGCAGACTCTCTGTTTATAGGCTGGTGAAATGAAGCCTTGGGTGCCCCCTGGCACCTAGACCAACAGGGATGTTCTAGTTTCCAATACATGACTAGTGTTGAGAAGGCAGCCATTAAGAATCCTGGTCATTTTCTGATATTGATGGGCCCCAAGAAGCGCCATCAATATCTGTCAGCTCCCATCACCCTGGCAGAGCAGGCAGCTGTGTCCTCTGACCCCCTGTTGACATTCCGACAGGTTTCCCTTCATACTGCACACTTAAAAGAGCCTTTTCTCTCTCTCACCTGGAAAGGTCACCTCCCAAACATGCCTCCTGGGATGAATTATGTTTCTATTGATTTGTACTCTTTTGTCTCAACCACAAATTTCATGGAGTGTTTGAGGGCAGCAACCCAGTTAAAAGAGGAAAGAACCAGATTGGTATGGCCTTAACACCAGCTAAATTCCATTTCATTTTCTCTTTGTTGTTCTAAGTTTAGTTTCAAGATTACAGGAATATTGCTCAACATGTAACCAATGGGGCATGTGCTTCAGAAGCACCTGGAAGTTAATTTTTGAAATTAAAATTTGTCTAATATAAGGAGCAATTTCATACTAAAAATACCATCTGCCCCATATAAAAGAATGAGCTTCTTCCTTTAACCTGACTCTGATTCTGTTTCCAGTGAACTAAAGCTCTAGTCTTGGTGCCTTGGTTTACATTTAAATACTCTGACAATTTAATAGTAATGGGATATGTGCTCGGATGACTTTTCTTTTTGGCTCTAACAGGAAGTTTGGAAGAAAATCTCAATTCAGTATGACACACACACACACACGCACATATATTAATAGTTAGTCTAATTTCTGCTTCTACCCCTGATTTTCCCTCTGTTCCACCTTAGTAACTGTATATCTTGTATTGGACAGCCTGTTTCTAAAACAAGGTAGGTAGAATCTTTAGGCTGCAGAAACTGTAATGAATGACAAGCCAAGAGTGATGTCTTGGTAACTTCAGCCAAAGGGAAAACTTTAAAGCATTCTGTATCAGAAGCTCTATAGCCATTAATAAAGAAGAGGGATGGTGTGTGCCTAACCCAGAGAGCTGCCAAGTACATTCCAAGGCATTGTAAATACATGGCTACAACAAGATCTCTCTTAAAAACTTAAGTCTCTCATGGATAATTTTATTCTTTGTGAATGAAATTGAACATAGGTAAACTTCAAGACTTAATTTATTTTTTGCCCTAGCTAGAAGAATAAATACTCTTAGATACTAAAAGAATCTGACTCAGCTAAGAAGAGGCACGTCAGCAAGAAGTAACTTAATAGAATAATATCCATTTGACCTCTGCTTCTGCTTCTTTGAATTATTTCAAGAGGAGCTCCATTTTCTGAAATTGGCTTTGGCTCAGGGATGTCTGATTGTGTAGTGGGTTTTACCATTTTGATGGACTTATTCATTTCAAAACCTGAACACATGATGGTTTTGCTCTTCTTACAACTGCTCTTGTAAGAACTGTTGCTGATACAGTAAGTTGGCGACAGGGCATGTAGCAGAGAAAGAGAAGTGGTTTGGTAAGTGGACCAGAGAAGAGCTTTATAACAGTAGTTCTCAGCCTTTGGTAGCTAAGGGAATCTGCTAGGGAATTTGAGAGAAAAAAAAAGTCTCAGATACTGCCTATCTCAATGAGCCTGGACTCTGCATTCTTTATCAGATCTCTAAATGATTGCAATGCCCGCCAAGATGTGAGACTCACTGCCCTATAGCATGGGTGTCAGAAACCAGGTTCTGGAATTAGACAGATGTGGGTTGAAATTCTTCTCTAAGCCTTCATTTCTAACTTTAGAGTGTGAACCTGAGACAACCTACTTTCTATGTTTGATGTGATGTTTCATGAGAAAATGTACATAAAATATTTCTTATTTTTGTAATTGTAACAATTATTCAATTTTATGGCCTTACAGATAAGGGAAAACTTTGAATAATTTAAGTAATCTGGAAGTAAGTTCATTTTCTTTCCCTCTGGTTCTTGCTCATAGAACTCAACTTTGTAAGTTTCCAAAATCTTTCCATTGCCACAAACAAGATACTGTAGGGAAAGGAGATGGTGTAATCTTCATTGTTGCAGATGGATAAAAGGAAAATTGGATAGGTTAAGTGTGTACCTGCTCATGTTTCCATGATTGAGTGAGATTGATAGATTTGGGATTTGAGCATAGGCCTTGGGACACTGAATCTAATCTCTTTTTCCACTCTGTCTCTTGCAAGGTCTTATGACCTCATAGGAACATTTAAAGTTACGCTGTCCTAAAGTGGAAGCCAGAGAGTTTCCTGGGGCTTGGCCTCCTCATTCCTGCTCATCTGGACCCTCTTTGTACTTAGGATTGAGGTTTATATTGGGCTCAGTTCACCTACAGTCTCTTCAAAAACTTTTTCTTCATATTTGACCAGAAAGTCAATTATATAATGGAATATTGCTAAGCGAAAGAAGGTTCTTAACATAATATGGATCAGGAGCTGACATGGTCAGGATGCAGAGTGAGGCATAATGGTTGACCTTAGGCATGTTACTATTTCTTATAACCATCTGTTTTCTCATCTACAAATGAATATTATATTAGTAACTACCTACCTGTCAGATTGAACTAGAAATTTAATCATAGATTAATGCAGTTAGAATATTTTTCCTTCTTCTGTCAATTTTTTTTGACACACAAGAGTATCCAGTCCACTAAAACAAAGAAAAAAAAATCACTTTTATTTTTATTCCTGAATGTGCCAGCAGTGCCCTGCAAGCACTGATCTTTTAATTTAACTCTGTTTAGGGTTTGATGCCTACTTTACGTCCCGCACACTTGAAAACAACAGAAGAAATGTATGGTTTGCCGAATACTGGGAGGAAAACTTCAACTGCAAGTTGACGATTAGTGGGTCAAAAAAAGAAGACACAGATCGCAAATGCACAGGTAATTTAATTCTCATTGTCCTTCTCCTATTACTCTACTTGGCTAGCATGAAATGCCTGCATAGTTGACAGAAGGAAGCTTGGCTGGAGACAAATTGAAAAAGTAAATTAAATTTTACTAGATTATTCAGAAAATGGAACAGGAGCATACATCTTGCAGGACAAAAGAAGGACAGATAAGAATGTATTCTTTTCTGCCTGTCTGTCTAGCAGTAATTGACATATTCAGTGATTCTTTGAATTCAGAAGGGGTCATGTTGCTTTGAATGCTCTCATTCATAAATATTAGTTCACGTTCCAGCGAGGGGTATGAAGTCTTTGTCACATAGACAAAAATCTCTAACAAATCCCATGCCATTGCTGGATTTAACTGTTACCATGGACAGTGTACTTAATTAAAGAAACAGAGTGATTGGGTTTAGAATAATGAGAATTCCAAATAATTTTTGCAACGTCTAAGTAAATGAGTTACCTGCTATTTAAAATATTCACAGCTCCTTATATGTAACCTTTCAAGTGAAAATATTTGTGTTTAAGTTAGAAGAAAAATCACGTGCTCATTCGTTTATTCACTCACAAATATTTACTGGATGACTGACTCCTTTCTCCTATGTACTGTGCCAGGCACTGGTGGTCTGGTGGTGAGCAAAGTGAGAGCTCTGCTTCTATGTTGCTCAGAGTCTGGTGAAAGGAATTTGACTTTATTCCAGTGATATCCCAAACAAATTCATAATTATAAACTGCAGTCCATGTTATGAGTGTTATGAGGGTATATAACTAAGGAATTTTACTCATGTTGAAGGTAGAAGCTGTCTCAAAAGACCCTTTTGAGAGAATGATACCTGAGTCAAGAAAAAAATGAAGGAATAGGCATTGGCTTGTCAGGGAAGGAAAAGAAGTTAGATAATTCTGATTAAACATGGTAAATGGCTTGCAGTAGGAGGAATTTTTATGCTTCTGAGGATGTGAAAAACAGAAAAAAACATGACCGAAGTACACAGTTAGAGAGAATGTACTAGCCAAGGCTGCAGATGTAGAGAGATAGTCAGGAACTAAGTCGTTTTAGGATGTATGTAGGCTGTGGCTTTTATCCTAAGAGTAGTGGCAACCATGAAAGAGTGTTACACAGAGTATGGCGTGATCTACCTTCTTATCAACTAGACCTCTTTAAATAGCATTTAAGATTTGTAATGATGACTTATAGGTATAATAAGGTAACTGGGCTGAAATGTTTTATGTATGATCAAGAAAGATACATACATTCATGTGGGACATGCTTTCTGCCTCTGGTCCGTCTTTGCATTGTAGCTGTTTGAATACCCGTCACCCACACGTTGTAGATTAATCCACTCAACAAGCATCTATTAATCAGGTAATGCATGGTATTAGGAACACCATGAAATCTATGAGGATACTTAAATGTAGTCTCAATGAGGTTTCCAAGAAACAGGAGCAATACATAAGATATGACCAGAAACATGAATAAAAATAATGGTACAAAATCAATATGATACATATATTAAAGATATCATTCAGTTAACTGGAATGTCAAATTAACCATGTTTTCCAGATCATGCTGTATAGCAATAGTTCAGAGTTATGGTCCTTAGAATAGTGGAGGAAAAGGGAAAATATTAATTTAATGTTGAATAGACCTGGGTGACACAAAGCTTTCAAGTAGAAAACTGCAAAAATTAGTTTGACATCTGGATAATTTGTCTATATGACAGGAGTTACATTCACGTGTACCAGAAGTATGTAGATGATTGATGGCAGTTTTCCTGGGTTCTTTCTGACATTTCGTTTCCTGTAGAGTGTCTGGAAGGTGGAATCGATAGATGGATGTTAGAATTGTCCCAATCTGAGAACATACCCCTGACTTTTATGAGTTTTAACACAGGCTGTTTCATATGGAGCCATGTTTTAGGGTTGATCATTGAGAATTTGGGTTTATACAAACTAGTAAGGTCATTATGCAAACCTCTACCTTACAAAAATGGAAATGGAAGTGTTTGTGTCTTCCTAACTAACATGCTTCCTCCATGTGGATATTTATAATCATTCACTAAATTACCGTTGGCCCCAAATTATTTGTCTGTTCTCCCCTTTCTTCTTTCCTCCTCATTACCTTCTTGGTGATGAGCTCTGCCATACGGAATGGAGTTAGATACTGTTATCATCACTGTATCTCTTACTTTTCCACCTATTGGTATGGTGGTCATGTTTTGTTTTTCTTGTCCTTCCTTTTTCCAAATCCAACCATATGTATATCATTCTTTGATAGTGTTCCAAAAAATACTGTTTAAAAAATCATTGCATTTATGTATACTTCAATTTGGAAGTGAAGAATCAGAGGGACAGGTAACCTGGTTACGCGCTTTGGTAACTGGATTTTAAGACACCAGAACAGTCACGTTAGAAAAGGCAATCAGATGAGGAGGCTAGTAGTTTGGCACTGAAGATCTGCACCGTGAAGACAATGAATGTTTTGATCTGAGGACTGCAGAACATAGCTCCATTCACAGAGCTCTCTCTGGGACTTGGCTCTGCTAAAGAATAAGGAAGTCTTACTAATACAACATTCATTCTTAAGATGTGAACACAACTTAAAATGTAAACCTTTTTTTTTTCTTTTGGGCTGGGTAGCCTCCTTAGCCATACCAAACTACAATTGTTATATATTAGCTATAAGTAGACCAGCACTGAATCAGCCATTTGACAAATTTTAAAGATGAGAAATGTGACACATACTATTTGGAGAGAGTAAATTCCTGAGGTCAGAGTATAACAATGAGTTCTAAAATCACAAGAAAATGCAAAGTCATGAGAGGAATAATAATTATTGAAAAATATTCATTAAAAATATGAGATAAGCTGTTCATACATCATAATTTTACTTGGGGCTAGATGCGAATGAATTATTATAGAAAAGGACCTGGAAAACTATGTAATCTTTATTTCTATAAAGTATCCATGTTCGCACTTAAAGTTTCCTCCAAGCAAGGGATTTTATCACATTCTTTAGTATTTCAAGAACATCCCCAATTTCCTTGATACTGAATCCCAGAGTGTGCCAGCCCGAGAGCTAGACATTCTTCCTCTTACCTTCCTTCTGAGTAGCCTAATAACCGCTGATGTAGATCGAGCATTGGCAGTGAGCCATCCTACTCATGGGATATGTTGGCTGTCATCACAGTGTGAAATGCAGTTCAGCAAGTATATGGTTGTCCAAGCTGTCACAGAAAACACGACCTCCATTTGACAGTCACTAATACCATTCATGCTACTTTGTGGAAGAGCTACATTTTCTCATGGAGACAGTGCTAGCTATACACACAGTCATCTCTTCTAGAGAGTTTGCCACATACCATTTGTCATTTGCAAGCAGAAATATTAGATGTGATTTTTTTTTCTGGGTTGTATTTATGTTCCCCTACCCACAGCCCACCAGCTAAGTGTGTCCACCCTTGAGACTTGCCAGGGTGCTGCTGGCACAAAGATCAGTTTAGAGTATGACCTCTTTGAGAATAACATGTTTCTATGGAGATACTAATGGTCAAGGAAAGCAGGAACATTACACAAATGAAGTGACATTTCTGAAAAAAGAGATTGAGGCCACCTTGGAGTAAGAAAAATCATTATACCACAGTGGTTAAGAAACCATAGGTTTTGTAATAGAAAAGACCTCGCTTCTGTTCTAAGGACATCCATGACCTCTCATGCCTGTGAGTGCTTGGATAACGTCTCTTTTTTTAACCTCTCAAAGCCATTTTTTAATCTTTGAAATGAGAATAGCAAACTTTACATTCGAAATTGTTGAGTGGATTAAATAATTTATATAAAGGGTCTGAAATTTTTTTAGCACACAGTAATAGCTAACAATGGAAATTGCTTTCTGCTGTTCTGAGCTGAATTCAGTGGCCTGTGAGGAATTCATGAAGATCCTCTCATCTGTCACTCCGTAGAGATCAGGATGTTTATCAACTCCAATAAGAAAACAAATACATACGTATAGACAAGAATGTTTACTGGGGTGCACATTATAGGGTGAGGTATTGAGTATCAAAAAGTTTGCAGATAGGCATCATACAATGTTATGCTATGAGTGAAACATGAAGCTCAAGGCTTAAGGAATTTTAGTGCTGTAACACAGAGTGGGTGCCCAAGGTTCAATGACACTAGGACACAAACTCTGCATTATAGAAAGTGTTATATTCCAAAGTTTCCTCATTTTCTTCTGATGAGCTGTATCCTTACATAGATAATGGCATTTATAAGATTTTAACACTCAACCTATCTTATCGCAAAGTTTACTCATTTTCTGAGAAGATTTATCCTTACACAGCTAATAGCATAGAATATCTTAGCTCCCAAATGCATTCTTTAAGCTCAGAAGAAGCTTCTGAGAACATGAATATGTTTGCCTCTGACTGGGCAACATCTTATGACGTATCAATCATAACTCATGACTGAGCCAGAACATTTGTCTAACTAATATCATTGTTGTCTGAAATGCCACTTGAATACTGATTTATTAGAGTTACCTCCTTGCTGAAAAGTAGGAACTCACCATTTACAAACCCATCATCTAATGATGGGACAATTTAACGTTCAGAGATTTGTTTTCCTTTTGAGATGACAGAAGGTGAATGAAATGGTGACTTTTTTTGTAACAATCCTTCATGTTTCATTGCTAGGGCTTTCAAGCCACACAAGAAGCAAATTCAGTTTTGATTTGTGTCCGTAATCAACCCCTGTTTACTGTTGAAAGATACCAAGGGCTAAAGAGTGTACTCTGATAAATGTCTACAGTTTGGAAGTGCAGTATTCTTAAGCTGTGTTTTTCTTTACACCTCACTTCTCGGAGCTAATAGTTTAAGTTCTCGTTTTCAGTGGAGCTAAAAACAAGCCTGTTGATAAACACTGTTAATGAATAAGCCATGTATTTCTTATCATTTCTTTTCACCAGGACCCAGGCTCATTAGAGCCTATATAATTCGTTAACAAGACTATCAAGACAAAGGAATTACACTTAAAGTCAAGTGCTCAGAATATATGTGCAGAAATAATTGATGATTATACTCATTAGTTTTTATACTCAGTCATTTTATTATTCTATTTTGAATTGACCTTTAATTGTCACATAGGCGTTTTATTGCTAATTTACTTAGCATGATTGAAAAATCCACAACAAAATGTCTAACCGTTTGGTACTCTAGACTTTTTGAAACCTTTTTGATGAGAAGCAATGCCAAACGCATTTTTACACCTTTGTGCTTTCTTAAACAGAGGCTTGTCAGAGACTAATTATGATTTAATCTCTGGGAGTATGCATTATAGGAATATGTGTTAATATGGCCCTTTGTTAAATTTTTTATTCTAGTACTCATCTCTAAATATCAGAGTCTTGGTTGACATCTCTCTTACTGCCATTACCCTTAAATCTTCCCCTACATACCTCCATAAATTGCTGGTTTCTAATTGTGGGAACTGGAAATGTGACAAATTATTAAGAATTTTTGCTTGTTAATTCATTTATTTAAAAATGAATGCTAAATAAATACTAAATCCTCATAGAAAGGCTAATGTATATAACTTTGTGGATTTAGTAAGATATTCTACAGCAAATGTTTGGGTAAGTTTGCTAATAACACTTAGATACATGGAATACCAAGTAACATAGGATTCTTCAAATTAAAATGGTCTGAATGTCACATCTAAAATCCCCATTGTTTTTGGAAAACCTCTTTAAATGCTTTTTGGAACATAAGATATTGAATAAAAATTCCATGCCCATAAAAGGTGATTATATTTCTAGACTTTAGCTTTTCATAAATAATTGTTAAAAATAGACTTTATTGTAATATTAAATCATATTAAATATCATGCTAGCTCTATGGCTTTGCTTTTAAGTCACTTAAATATGAAAGTTTATCTTCTTGTGTTATTTAAAAATCAATAAAATTTTTTAAAGGCATTTAACAACAAAAATTTAACCTCTTTGCAAGGGAAACATATCGCCACCTATGTTAATTGTCAATTCTTCCACTGGATATGTCTAGGAGAAAATAGCAAGATGATCAGACAATTCTTAATTCTGAGAGCAATAATTAGCATAGCCTTCTGTATGGTTGTGTATTGTAATAGATACAAATCTCAGGTCATAATATTACAGGTCCAAAAAATTGAACTTTTTGTTGTTTTCTATAATTTCACTTTGTTTTTCAAATATCCATTCCAATATTTATTAGAAATGTAATCAATCTTTTTAAAATTCTTTATCTTACATAGTCTGCAAGCCTGGATCTTAGTTACAAAGAGATTTTTTTTAAAGCCCATGGCATGAACATTTTCTATGAGGCTTTGCTCTGAGCCTTTGGCATGCATGATTTTTCATTGGCCATGAATCCATCTCCAGGAATGCATCTTGTCCATTCCTGCCCTTAGTAGTGAAGATGTGAAGGTTACTGTATCATGGATTCTTGGTCCCGACCTCAGAGCCTCTCCAGGTACAGCTAAGGTTTTGATGACCTCTAGGTCCTTCCTATGACCAAGGTTGCTGGAGGTCCTGGAGCCTAGGAGCTCTTCAGTTTTTTGTTTTTTTAAAGGAGTAAAATACTTTTTTACTTTTTTTTTTTTTTCTTTTTTTTTTTTTTTT
>NW_022436963.1:33464663-33486819 GCF_009761245.1 Sapajus apella
TATTTATAGTAGAGACAGGGTTTCTCCATGTTGGTCAGGCTGGTCTCAAACTTCCGACCTCAAGTGATATGCCCCCCTTGGCTTCCCAAAGTGTTGGGATTACAGGTGTGAGCCACTGTGCCCAGCCTAAAATATCTTTTTAATATTGTATTTAAAAAATAGAGTCAAAGCTCAGGCAACATAGTAAGACTCTGCCTCTACAAACAGTAAAAAATTAGCCAGAAGTGGTGACACCCATCTGTGGTCCCAGCTACTTACATTAGGAGGCTGAGGTGGGAGGATAAATTGAGCCCAAGTAGTTGAGACTGCAGTGAGCTGTGATCATGCCACTGCACGTTAGCCTGGGTGACCCAGCAAGACCTTGTCTCCAACACACAAAAAATAGGGCCATCACCGTAAAACTTTTGCTCAATGTGCTATCCCTTTAGATCAGGTCAGTGAACTTTCCCTGTCAAGAACAGGAAGTAAATATTTTAGGCTTCGTGAATCAGACTGTTTCTGACATAACTACTCTGTTCCCATAACACAAGGTAGCCACAATATATAAACAAGTGAACAATAAATAAATGATCCCTTTCTTTAAACCAGCATTGGCCAATGGAAACTTTTACAATGATAGAAATTTTTTATCTGACTGTTGAGCCCTTGAAACATGACTAGTGCAACTAAGGAACTGACCTTTTAAATTATTTAAAATGTAAACAGCCACGTGTGCCTAGTGGCAACTGTACTGACCAACTCTGCAGAGACTAGGAGCTCTTCAGGAGCTTATGCCAGCATTTAAGTTTTACATAACCCCTTAGTTTTCTCTTCTCATCGGTGGCCCCTGAATGTCTTGATTACAGGCTTGGAGAGGAGACTAATTTAGATTCGATCATATTCTTCCAAATTTTTTGTATATGGCATATACTTCATGTACTGAATACTTCAGTATTTTTGAAGTGCAGAGCCAAGTACTGACCACATGACACTAGCTTTTAGAACACAAGTGTCACTCCTTTTTAAATTATTATTATTTCCTTTTTATTTCCATTGTTCTTCTGTGTTTTATTATAACCTTTTTTCCCGAAGGCAATGACAAAGAGTTCTGAAACTACCATGGTTAGAAAATAAATAGTGGAGAGGAAATAAAAGGCACATTTGCTGATATATTAATATGTTAAAATGTTGCCATATGACACTAACCAAAGTACCACCAAAGTAGATGGATGGCAAGCGAGATCCTTGATTTACTCACAAACTTAGTTTTCCCAAATCTTGACCAGATGCCCAAGTGGAGACTGATTATCTTCAGCCTTATGGAATAGAGGTTTATAGATGGACCCTGCATTTTTTTCCTTCTGCCATCAATACTTCAAAGCATAAAAAGGGGTCTCTACTGAATACTTTTTTAATTCAGAGCACATCCCTCAGTTTTTTTCTTGCCATACAGCACTTTAAGTCGCCCATGGCAACTGTGTTTAATTCTGTGCAGAATCAAGCCAAGCAGTGGAACACCAACTTGAAAGCCTGGGAGTATTCAGGCAAAGCTCTTTCCATAAATGCTAGAAGCCGTAATTATTTGAGCTGTGTGTCATTTCTTTCTCATTAACTCCAACAGGCAACGTCTTTAAAATTGGGAGTTATGGCCTTTCCATATTCAGAAAGTCTGTCAGGCTTGGCTGTTAATGAGAAGGAATTCCTGAACTAGGGGAATTAATGCATATGCGTATTTTCAGCAACAGTTCTTGTAAACAAAGTGCCTCTTATAAGCAATAGAAATATTATAAATTGGATGTTTAGAGTCATTTTAGTAGGTATAAGAAAGTGTTGTGGAATGACTTATCAAGTATCATCAAGCAAGTTAGAATAGATTATAGCCTTCCTTAGAAAAGTTTCTAGCAATAGAGGTTTTCTCCTCCCACCCCCACCCACCAAAGAGAAATATGGATACTGAAAGCATTTTAGGTTTGTATGATGTGTGCAGCATTAAAATTCATTTTCCTACAGAATAAAATGTGATCACAAAATAAATATCAACTATATATATAAACCCAGATGAAAGCTTTCTAGAGCCTCTTCTAACTTTGTCTCCCTGATTTTGTGAAGAGGAGATTCAGGTATGTGGGCGAACACATATGGAGGCTGCTAATTTTTTCATTTTCATCCTCAAATAGTATTTATTGTTTACCATCCTGGGCACTGAAAGCTGGGTGCTGGCTTTAAGTACGGCCTCTCTGGTGTAGAAAGATTGTGTTCAAGCTGCCTACTTCAGTATCACTAATTGGTTCATGAAAGAAGTTAAGACTCCAGTCAGGTTGCCTGGGTTTGAATCCCAGCTGTTTCTGCTGCAGTGTCACCATGGGCAAGTTACTCAGGCAGTTCTCAATGGTCTTTCCCATCCCCTCATCTGTAAAGCAGGGATAACAACAGTCACTGCTATATGGGCTCATTCAGAAGAATTAAATAGAGCAATATCTGGTAGGGACAGAGGGTGCTCAGTGGGTTTAGGTGCCATTGTTGTGGTTGTCTTTGTTGATAGTGGTGACTGATCCTACTTTTGGCTTTTGTTTAAAGAAAAAAAAAAGACAGGCCCCTTCATGATTTAAATAGACCATGTTTCCTATAAAACATTATTTTCATATAAAACATGATCCTTCCTTTACCTTAAATACCTGTTGCCTTATAACAAAGACACTTGAATATGTTTATGCTATTCTTCTTGATCCCCATATCAGCCTTGTGAGATAGTCAGAGTAAGTAATGCCCTCTTTTTTACAGGTAAATACAAAAGACAACAACCTTGGAGACACTTTATGACTTCTCTGAGTATAGCTACCATCAAGAAAAATTTAATGATTCCAACAACCAATTGCATACATCCATTTAATTATGTACTCTGTCACTCATTTGATTACCCAGCAAGTGAATGACAAGTGAGCTGCACTGGGCTAGTGTCTATGCTGAGCCAGACAACACAGGCAAGGTTTTTGCTTTCAGGAAGCTTTTATTCCAGTATAGGAGGCAGAAGAAAAAACCAAACGCAGATGTGCAAAATAATTACAAGAAAAAGTAAGAGGCTGAGCTAGAAAATAACAGTAAACAATTTTTCCAGGAATATGTAGTCAGCAGAGATGATCACAGCAGCCCTGACTGTCCATGAGAGCTTCTTATTTCCATTATATATATGATGAAATTGTGGTTTGGATGGATCAACCCACTGGTACATAGAGCTTATTTCTCCCTATGCTGTTTCTCCTCTCATGCCTAGTTGCCTCCCGAGATCCTTGAAATACTGAACACAAATAGGTACTTTCTCATTTTTCATTATCTTCGTGGTTTTGCTTTTATAGCAATTTTTTTCAGTCTGTGACACCAGGCACCTAAAGGCTCTTAGTAGAACATATTTGATAATGATCCTGGATGGACCCCTTTGGGTTCGCACTGATAAACAGCTGTTGTGGAGAAGCGAGCTGACCTTGTTTCTTCTCTCCTTTCCTGAAATTGAAATAGGGCAGTATTTTCCAGTTTATGTTCAAACTTTGTTATATTGATAAAAAGCTGGCAGTTTGTACAAAGAGAAAAGACAGAGCTCAAACCCCTTGTCTCAGAGGCAGGGAATTGTAGCGCTGACTGTGAAATTCTATCTGAATATATCTCATTCCCTTGGGACTTTCTGCCCATTTAGGGTAGGGCAGACACAGGCCAGCAGCCTTGTTAAAGCAGATGGTGGAGACTGAAATAGTGTGAAACCAAGGTGGTACAAAATAATACCTTTAAGGAAACTCATAGCAGTTTTGGAGTAGCAGTTGTAAATTGAGCTACCAAAGTGGTCCAATGCACTGGCAGAAGTGGACAATTTACTATGGAAGGAAAATGTTGGATTACAAGATGCTATTGCTTTTTTCTTGGAGGAAAAAATGCGGCTGTCACACACAAGTTATGGTCAAGTTTATAACAGTTACATCTTTAAAAAAATACAAAAGAGTACAAAGAAAAAGATGCCAAGAACCAAGCTGAAACAGTTCTCCTTTCATGCTGAAGTTTACAGAAATCACTACGACAAGTAGTTATTGGACTTCTAATGTCTGACTGTGTGGCTTTTAAGGTGACTATAAATCACTCCTCTTCTTTCTTTCCTTGGATGAATTTTGAGATTGACAAATAATTGTTACTTAGTTTTAAGAAGCACTAAAAATCTAGATTGGTGCTATTTTTAACATGTAAAACTAATTCCTCAATATTTAAGACATTTCAGTGGTCATACATTGTTTCTACAAGACTAAAACCTCAGCATGGTCTGTAGGGCACCTGGTAGCAAGGCCCTATCTCATACTCCTGAGACTCTATGGCCTAGTTCTCTGAAGGCATCTGGATTTTTCTTGCCACAGGGCCTTTGTGTATGCTATTTCTCTGCCTGGATTTTTTTTTTCCCAATACAGCTTTTGACAACCACTCACCCTTCACATCTCAGTGTCACCTCTTTAAGGAAGTCTCCACTGAAGCTCCTTCAGGTCTAGGATCTAGGCCTGAGAGTGTAGCTACCAATAAGAAAAATTTAATAATCCCAACGACTAATCACCTACATTCATTTAATCATGTACTCTCTTGCTCATTTAATTACTCAACAAGTGAATGGTAAGCGAGCTGCCCTGAGCCAGTCATGGCAGGCAGGTTCTTAACTATCTGCTCTCCCACCTTCCTTTCCTTCTGAGAGACACATGCCTGTTTGTGACACTGTGCTCCTTAGTGTGCACATGAGGTGAATGTCTCTTTCCAGCACCTGGCTTCAAGCTCCATAAAATCAGCTGTTCACATCTCCATTTATCCCCATCTTCACATCCATACCCCTAGGCCAGTATCAGGCTTAGAGTAGGAGTTTAACAAGTAGTTGGTGAGAAGCTACTTGTTTTCGAACTACAAGTGATTGTTGAGAAACTACCAATTTTACTATTTCACGCTTAAAATCAAAAATCTGCTTTTCATAAAACATTTCAATGCAATTGATCAGACTGAAGGAGGAGGAGCAGGTGATTTGTGCTTATGTTTTCCGGAAGGTGCTCAGCTTGCTGCACTTACAAGCACTGAAGTGTCGTCTTTTGTTTGAAGACTATCTGGGCAAATGGATTCAATCAGAGGCTTTGTAGGATCTTTTGGGCTGCATGTGATAAATGTTTCATAAGCCCATTATGTCCTTTTCTGCAAGACACAAAAAGAAATGAACAACATCTGCATATATTTGAGTTGACAAGTGTTCCACTTTAAGGAAAAATGTGAAAATCCCAAAATTCAATAAACTGTAATATATTAGCCATTTGTGTCTTTAAAATGAATTTGCAAGAATAGAGGACTAAGAAATGTATCAGCCTCTCAGTTTTGACCACATTTTTTCCGCACTGATCATTTTTTATGCTCGTAAGTGAATAATTATTGCATTTTAGGTGTTACAAAGAAAAAATTACATACACGGTTAAAAATCTAATAGTAAAAATAATAAAATAACCCATGCCTACTAGGTTATTCCTTAAATGATGATGTTTCTTCCTGTAAGCAGCTATTCCTGTAGGTGAATACAAATCAAAGTAAATAAAAATTTTATATTTTTACAAGTTTTACACTGAAGATTATAATGTTGTGCATCTTTTTAAAAAGCGCAGTAAGCACTATTTGTTGAACACTTTGCTATGTGTCAGTCACTTAAGCACTTTGCACAGATGATAGTGATCTTCAAAAGTCCCATTTTTAGCCACAATTTTTAGTTGAGAAAAATGAAACCCATTTGAACTATTTTACTCCTCACAGCACCCCTCTGAGATTATGTTTGCTATTTTATAAATGAGTAAATGGAAGCTCAGGAAGGCATAGCAATCTGCACGAGGATCATACAGCACAAAATGGCAGCTCAGGCTCAGGGAGGTTAATGACATGACATGCTTATGGTTGGTCGCCAGTTAGAAAGTAGGAGAGCCAGAATCCAAAACAAGGTCTGGCAGACTTCAAAGCCTTAAGTTGCCTTTTGTTTCTTTTGTTCCAAGTTGTCCACCTGGGTTGAGACCCCTCATAGTGAAAACTGTGTGCAAGACATTTAGGACCCAGCATCAGCCACTACAGCAGCTGAAAAGATACGTAGTGACATATATGTCTGCAGGCTTCTGTGTTTTGGGACAGAAAACATGAGTCTCTGAAAGGAGCTCACTGCTCTAGGCTTTGTGCTCTTTTGAGTTGGTCCACCAAGGAGTCTATTCGTGCCATTCAATGACTAGTTATTTTGTTATCCCAGAGTAGGGGAAGAATGTGGGCAAAAGAAAAGACTGTCCTTGAAAAAGAGCTTTCACTTCTCTGATGGAGAAATTTGCAGATGTCATAAATCTGGGAGCGTGCCTGTGAGTTGACTTGTCTTCTCCTGGGACAGCCTGTTTGATTGTTCACCCGTTTTTAATTTTCTTGTGATTTTAACACAATAGTATGTGTTCTTTCATTCAAATGGTGAATGACTATACTATTTATGAATGCTTACTCATGAAGAGTGTATTATTCATGGGCTGGGCATGGTGGCTCATGCCTCTAATCCCAGCACTGTGTAAGGCCAAAGGGGATGTATCACGAAGTCAGGAGATCAAGACCGTCATGGCCAACATGGTGAAACCCCATCTCTACTAAAAATACAGAAAGTAGCTGGGCATGGTGGCACACGTCTATAGTCCCAGCTACTCAGCTATTCAGGAAACGGAGGCACGAGAATTGCTTGAGCCCAGGAGGCAGTGGCTGCAGTGAACCGAGATGACATCACTGTACTCCAGCCTGGGCCACAGAGCAAGACTTCATCTCAAAAAAAAAAAACTATTCATGAGTGCTCAGTCATGAAAAGAAATAACTGCTCATTATATTGCTCGGATTTGTGGTCCTGGTCTTGTCACTCATGGGAAGATGTGTTCATACCACTTAGGGTCCTGTGTGGTCCTTAACAGCCATGCAGTCAGATTTTAGATGTCCAATACCTACTTGTCCTAATGATTTCTATACACTTCAACAAAAAATGGGGAAACTTACAATGTTAGCACAGGCAGAACCTCCAATTCTGATAATCCTGTTACTCCAGCATAATTAATAATAAGAAATTCAGGTACCTTTAAACCTTTTTTTAAAATTTTTATTTTATGAAACATATACACTATACCTGTTGTTAATTTTCTTGATTATTTAAAGTGTTATATAATCATCCAGTGACTTCATATACTATTGTTTGCAGAAATTTTACTAAAATTATTATGAGGTTTGCAAGTATGTTTAAAACACATCAAGACATAACTCAGTACCTCTTGCTGCTTCTTTTTTGGAGGATTGCTTTCTTGGGATGTATTTCTAGAAGTTGTTAGATAGAGTAGTAACGAACATGGACTTGGAAGCTAAATCACCTTGAATCAATTTTAGTTCCGACCTCATTAGCTATGAAGCCTAACACAAGTGACTTTACAACTCTGTGCTTGTTTTCTCACTTGTACAGTGTTGATGATAATAATTACTTCATAGAGCTTTGTTTTGTTTTGCGTTTTAAGGAGAAGCACTAAATGAATTAATACATGTAAAGTGCTTAGTCCAATACCTGACATAGGAAGCCTTTGGTAAATGACAATAAAATGCACATGACCTATTTATATCATTACTAGTTCAGAGTATAAACATTTTTGGACAATTGAAATATATTGCTAAGGCGTTTTCTGAAAGTACTCTACTAATTTATTCAGCCACTGGTGAAACTACTAAAATGTTATCTCTATTGTGATTTGTCTTTCTTGGAAAACTTGCAAGATAGAATATTTTTCCATATGTATGAGTACAGATTCATCTTTTTTATGAGATACACTTTAGAGTCTTTAAATTGTTTTAATACCCCCGTGTCATTTGATCCTCCCTAAAACTCAGAGTTGGCAGAGCTGGTAATATTTACAATCTGCTAAAGAGAAAGATAAAAGCAAAGTTTTCAGAGGTTTATTAAGGGGATTGCCGAACAGTCACTTGGCTAGCATCTGGCAGCGCTGGAATTTGAACCAAAATATTTTGCTTCATTCTTGTAAACAATAAACAATGATACATAGAAGTAGCATCTCCCTATCATTAAAGAGTTAACATAATTTAAAAATAAAACATAAGCAATGCCTAATTTTTCCCTGTAAAAACTTTAAACCCTTAGGAAAATATGCTTTAAACATCTTGTAAGCTGTTTCCTTCAGCTCACTTTGGAAACCACAAAAGAGAAATTATGCTCTAACTGGCTCCTTAAAATATTTATTAAATGGCACAGAATTAGCTGCAGTTTACAACTTGAAAGTAATGAGGTGGGCATGGTGGTACGTGCCTGTAGTTCCAGTTACTCAAAGGCTGAGGCAGGATTGCTTTGAGCCCAGAAATTCAAGGCTAGCCTGGGCAATATAGAGAGACCTGACCTTAAATAAATAAGTAAATCTAAAATTAAAAATGAAAAAATACTTGGAATATATTGTGATTCTTATGAAGTATAATTTAGTGGTTTCAGTCAATAATATCCTTTAAAATAAATAATAAAATTGTGGCCATATTCAGACACTAACCTGTGGCCTTCTGAACTACTGTGTCCTTCCAGTAGAAAATTTACGTAACCTGGGATGTTCAGCTTCTAAGACGTTTAGCAAGGAAAGCTGTTAGATCTCATACAATAGGCCAGTAGGCATACAAGAAAAATGCTCATTGTCATTCACCAGAGAAATGAAAATTAAACCACAATGAAATTCTACTACACAGAAATAAAATGAAAAAGATTGATAACATCTAACATCAGAGAAGGTATGGAGGAGCCAGCATTTTATGTGTTGCTGTTAGAATGTAAATACTATAGCTTTAGAATACTTCTTTAAAAGTTAAGCACATACAGATCTGTGCTACGCAACTCTACTCCTAAGCATTTATCCGACAGAAATGAAAACATATGTCTACAAAGCTCTTCTGCAGAAATGTTCACACTGGCTTATTCTTAATAGCCCTGTTGGGGGTGGGGAGAGTCCTCCATTGGCCTCTCTTGTTTCTGCTTATTTTGCAAGTAGGGGCACTGATTATCTTTTTAAGATGTTTCTGTAGCAAATAGTCTCAGAAGGTACAGATAGGGTATCCCTAGGGAGCATAGGGAAGTTTGCTTACTAGCAATTATAATAAACTAACATCTCTATCTAGAAACAAGGTCAGATAGGTTTTCTTAAATTCCTTTATAAAAAATTTGAGCTTCTGAATTTCAGAGTTTGACTGATATAACACAAACCCACTGTGACTTCTTCATCCACATAGACCACTCTGCATTACCCCCACTGGATCTGAGGGAGTTGTGGGAGGAGCCCAGTGCAAACAATGAATGTGCTTGTTCCCTTGCTTGGCTCTGACCCAGGGGTCCCATATCTTCAGCTGTCACTCATGAAACTATGTTGACCTAACTTAACACATGTTGGGTAAACTCTTAGACCCTTCACGATTCTTGAAAAACCCCAAATTGGAAATCACCCAGATGTGCATCAAAAGGAAAGTGAATTGTCAAACTCTAGTATATCCAATCAGTAAAATAATACCTATCATTTAAAAAAAAGAATGGATTGTTGAATATGCAACAAAATGGATAAATCTCAAAATTTTGTGTCCTAGTAAAATAACGCAGACCCCCAAACTACATATTGTATGATCCAGTTTACCTGAAAGTCTTGAATAGACAAAACTAATTTATGATGCTAGATTACAAAGCAAAGCTCCTCCTTAATGGGTGGAGATTTCTGGGGGTTGAAATATTCTTCATATTGATATGCATTTGTCAAAATTGATTAAACGGTTCACTTATAACTTTATGCCGAATGTAATTCTACTAAAAATATTTGGCTGGGCATGGTGGCTCATGCCTGTAATCCTAGTACTTTGGGAGGCCAAGGAGGACGGATCACCTGAGGTCAGGAGTTCAAGACCAGCGTGGCCAACACGTTGAAATTCCATCTCTACTAAAACACAAAAATTAGCCTGGCATAATGGCGAGTGCATATAATCCCATGTACCCAGGAGTCTGAGATGGGAGAATTGCTTGAACCCATGAGACAGTGTCTGCAGTGAGCCAAGATTTCACCACTGCACTCCAGCCTAGGTGGCTGAGCAAGACTCTGTCTCAAAAAAGATAAAAATAAAAATAAATCACACATTGGATTGAGAATCAAACAGCTGGAGTTCTATAACTTGACTAGCCACTTGTTATCGGAATAACTTCAAGTAAGTTATTTAAATTAAGTCTCCATTTTCTTGCCCATAAAATGTCAATAATAATAATAGCAAACACCTCCTTGGATGATTATTTTATTAAATGGGATAATGAATGTAAAGTGCTTAGAACAGTTTTGGGAGTGTAGAAAACATTGCACAAATGTTAACTGTTGTTCACTGCGATACTCTCTACAAATGACAGACAACTTGAATCTGGTAGTTATGGGAGTAAAGACAGATGTGTATGGAACAATATATAGACTTCTTTGGCTCACTGCAACCTCCGCCTCCTGGGTTCAAGCAATTCGGCCTCAGCCTCCCGAGTGGCTGGTATTACAGGCACCTACCACCACACTGAGCTAATTTTTGTATTTTTAATGGAGTCTGGGTTTCACCAGGTTGGCCAGGCTGGTCTCATATTCCTGACCTCAGGTGATCCACTTGTCTTGGCCTCACAAAGTTCTGGGATTACAGGTGTGAGCCACCACTCCCAGCCTTATCAATTTTATTAATCTTATAAAAACAAGTTTTGTTTTCTTTATTTTCTCTGTTGTTTTCTATTTCAACTATTTCTACTGTTGTCTTTATATCCCTCTTTCTAGTAACTATTTTGTTTATTTTTTTCTCCTCTTCTTTCTTTTCTTCTCTAGGTTGTTATGAAGAGGTTTAGATTAGGATTCAGCAACCTTATCCTGAAACAGATAATACATATTTTAGGGTGAGAGTCACATACAGTCTTTGTCTTACATTATTTTCTTTTTCTTCTATTTTTTAACCATATTGTTTAAAATTTAAAAGCCATTCTTAGTTTGTGGGATACAGAAGAACTTGTTGTGGGCCATGCTTTGTCTACCACTGGCTTAGCTCATTGATTTGCAGCCTTCATTTTTTTATTATATAACATCCAGTGCTGCAAATTTTACTGTTTTCATTATCAAAATATATAGGATGTGTCTAAAGCAACTCTGAATTCTGTCATACTTCTCTGAAGATTATGCTGTTTTCTAGAAGATAGTTTGATTCCTGCAATCAAACTGCCAACTTTCCTCTCCTGCGGTCTGCAGCTATTTATATCTCTCTCCAACCCTTGCCATTTCCCACTTCTGCTCTTTTCAGCCTGGACTTTTGTGGGCCTCCCCTGTGCCCATGAACTTTGCAGTCAGTCAAGTATTTGGGCACACATTGGGCTCACCTTCCGTGTTGTTTCCTTGCTTGCAGAAACACTCCTAATTTCCCGTTTCTCTGTTGACTTTGGATTCTATAGTCTGACCTCACATCTTTTATTATTGTTATTATTATCATCATCATTTCACCCTTTATACGTGTTATTTGCTTTAGTTTTTGGAGATCACTTCATGATTTCATTGGATGCAATAGACATCAAGTCCAAGGTACACTCATTACAACTATTATTTCCTTTCACAATAACTCTGTGCTTTTTATTATTCATCTTTGTTTCCTAGCGTAACTAGCCATGCAGCTGGTAAGTGGCAGAGCCAAGATTTGAGACTAACTGTAAACCCAATCTCTTCTACCCTAAGCTCTCTTATTTCCTATTTCTAAAAGAGTGATGTAGTGCAGTCTATTTCATAGCACTGTTGTGAGTTAAGTGAGTGCAATTTTAAAGTCCCAGATCTGGTGCCTTCTCTTAGTAGATTTTTTAAAATGTTTGCACTTTCCTTTTTTCCCATCCTTTCTCTATCCACTTCTCTCCCCTGTCCACTCTGTTACTACGTCCCACTTAGCTTTCTACAAAATAATCTCACTCATAAGTCAACTATTTATTGTGCCAGATTCTGTGAGGAGTCTATAATCTCACCACTGAAGTCCAAAACATCCTCACCACATGCCTCAATTTTTAAAATAGTCCTAACTAGAATTATTGCCTCCAGTCCTAGATTCTAAATTAATTGATTATGCAAATTTATTGTCTTCATTTCTTAACTCATAATGTTTATTGCCTCTATTATTTCTTTTTTTCTAAAATTGCATCTTGCCTGGTCTTATGTTCTTATTTATAGCTGATTCATGTCTGCCTGGCTTCCTTCTTTTACTTCTTCTTTCCTTTTCTTCTCTTCCTGTATTTCTTCCAGCTACCTGCCTCTCTCAGCAACTGTAATATAATTATTTAATTCTTTGTGTCTTTGCATAGTCTAATGCTAGGCTGGGAGCAAATAGGGGAATTGTGCAGAGAGATCAAACATTGAGAATTAGTAGATGTCTCTGTAATAATATAACATGTAAGCTAGAATTTGAGAGTAGTAGTTAGCCAAAATGAGGGTTTTTCAAATAGAAGAGAGAGGAAATTGGAATATGTGTGGAAGTTATAACAAAAAAAAAAAAAAGAAAAGAAGAGGTCACAGAACATGAAATATAATGAGAAGGAGTGTGGCTCTAGTATGTGACTGAAGGGAGTCAGATCACACTGAGCCTCATAAACTATGTTGAGTTTCTGATTTTTAAGTAAATGAAGTGGGGAATGGATGAGGACTTTCAGTCAGAGGAGTGGCACGACCTAGTTAGCCGTTTAATGATAGGTTGACTACTGTATGAAAATTGTGTTACAAAGATGCCGGGATAGACATTGTGAGACCAGTGAGGGGTCCATACAGCAGTACCAGGTGAGACAGGATGATGACTTGGAGAAGGGCAGTGGTTGTGGAGATGGAGAGAAGGAGACACCTGTGCTAAATATATGAGAATCAGAATCTCCGTAATTTGGTCATCGGTGAGATATGGGGAAATGAGACCAATCATGACACCCCCATTTCTGGCTTACATAGCTGGATGTATCAGTGAGAATCCAAGAAGTGATGGCTCACTCAAAGGAAGTTACTTAAAGAGAGCCTCACAAAGGGTTAATGTCCAAAGGTGCCAGAAGAGTTTCTTAAGAAGACAGTGAAGGATAGTGCAGTACCTCTGGGCTAATAACATGGAGAAATACCACTCCAAACTAAGAAAGGGCAAGCAGACAGAGTGGTTATCAGAAGCCTGGGAGAACAAACGTAAGGAGGGGCTACCTGACAGGAAGGTAGCCAGACCAATAAAGAGCAGCACCAAACCACCCTTCATCCCTTTAGTCTTCTGCCTGTGACTCCCATTGACCAAATAAGTTAGATGTCAGAAGGTAAGAGATCTCCATATTTGTTCATCAGAGTAAGTTTCTCAAAGTGTAGAGAATGGTGCCAGGTTCATCTGGGGGATACACTGAATATATATAGCATAGGAGCTCTCATGTATTTATGAGGCCCAGATCTGGAGGGTTCAATGGACAAGAGTATAATTGTAGACACGTTGAATCCAATATACCCATAAGACTTACAACTGGAAGGGTTCTGAAGGCAAATCAATGTATAGGTGTAAAACTCAGAAGTCTATGCTACACATATAAAACATTAGTTCATCAGTGGTTGACAGTTAATGTCATTAAAATGAATAAAATTGCCCAAGAAGCAGTGCATGTGAGGAGAAGGAAAATACGGATCCAAAACCCTGAGACTCATGTGATAAAGAGGGACATGAACACTGTTGGAAAAAAATTGACCATGGATCCCAAACCCTGATACTCATAAAGAGGGACATAAACACGATTGGAAGAAAATTATCCATGGATCTCTCACGTTTCTGAACCTCTTGTGAGGAAAGACAGTGTCCGCTTTTTTTCCAGACTACCTTTCCAAGGGCATTTGTAGAGCAAACAACTTTGGAAGTTGGAAATAATGTTCCTCTTCAGAGAAAAGGTCAGCAATATTTACTGTCTGGGATCAAAGACCCAGCTGTCTAAGCTCAGAGTCCTCTCCTGTAACATAGCCCATGATGTCACTTGGTTCTTTTTCTGTCAGCCTGTGTAAATTAAGGCTCCAGGAACCAGAGCCAGAAAAGGTTGATACTCTGGCTACAACTGTTTCTGTGAAAAATAACATCTATCATTCCTGCCCCATGATTCTTATATCTTTCACCAACACCTAAAACTGTGGCAGGCTAACTTGGAGGCTTCAGATATGATAAAATCCCAGACCCTTCACAGTTTGTGACAAACAAGGCAAGACTTACAAGGGTTAAGAATAAAAGGAACAGGAGTTCTGTGTGTGCCGTTTTACACAGGGAGAAATATATTAGAGAATGCAAATGGGAAATAAGAAGGACACTGAGATACATGGTACATGGGGCTATGCACAGGGTGAAAATACTTCTACTTCAAAGAGCCCTAGGGGAAGCAGTGTTCTCAGTAAACCTCCAGGTTTTAGTTAAGGAAGTATTTGAAAACCGGAATAAGGTTGTATTGAGGAGTGTTCAGTGTGGATTAAGAGTTCCCGAGAGCACAAAGTATTTGGGAAGATGGAGAGGGAGGGAGCTGGTTGTTGAACAATAGAGAATTGGCATATAGGAATGAGATCAGAGAGGCTTGTCCAGTGGGCAGCAAAGCTTCAAAGGGAGGCGTGGATGATTTATTTCTGAGAATGTTCTAAAGGAGGGCAGTCACTTGAGCCTAAGAAAATGCAAATGAACTTCGGAAATTAATTTCAAGTGTTAAGGTATCAACTCAAGCAATAGTGAGATACATTTTGGCCCTTATTTTGGTAATTTATTTCTGACTATGGGCTTGGAGACATTGGGAGTAACACAGTGTTCCTCACAGCATTGAACCATATAGAGAATATGGTGTTTCTCTTTGGAGATGACTACCTTTCAGAGATGAAGAAGTGATGAGTTTGGGGATGCTATATAACTTGACTTTTGTCACAAATATAATACACACAGAGGTAGAGTTTCAACCCGGGGGTTTTTCTATACCAGCCTGCAAGCTCCTAACTCTTTTACAATGGTTGGATTGATTATAAAAAAAGATGGAAGTGCCATCACATTAGTTTCAAAATGTCAAGACTTTTGAAGAACTCTTAACCCATTAAACCATAGTGGTGACATGAAAGTGTTTTAAACTGAGCCCGGATTTCAAGGCAGTGTTCTCAATACTGTTCCACAAAGCATGGCCCTTACACTACTATTGAATAACTTTCCTCCTATGAATAACAGGGAGTGGTTAGTTGCTTCTCAGGCAAATCATCAAGTTTATTCTAACTGGTAAACTGTCCATTTCAACCTTCTGGTTAGCAGATGGTTACAAATATTTCATGGTCAGGTCAGTTGTTCTCTTTTTCTTCAGACAAGTGAAATGTGACATGCCCAAGTATCTCAGAGCCTTCAGAGCCTCTGAGTTGAGGAAAGTATGGACTCTTTTTACTCAGTTATGAATAGGATTCATGACGAAGAAACCCATCTACTTGATTCTTGAATGATCATAACTAAATGGTCAAAAGTATATGTGAAGAGGTAAATGTATATATTTAATTAAGTATAAAATTAGTCATCCAAAAAAGCTTACACGGTATTTATAAAATCTTAACTTGAATAAATTAATTGAAAAAAGTGAAAGCAGTGACAGGTAGATAAGTAGGGTCCTTAGCCATATAAGAAGCCAATTCATGATAAAGACCTCAAATATCAAGGCTTAATATACTTCTATTTTTTCTTCATCTTTGTCTGAAATAACCTGGTCTCTGGAATTAAATTCTTCATCCAAGCTATCAGTTATCTAAGGTGAAGCATTGTAACTTTTTCACATTTTTACAGATGTTACTTTTTTATTTTCCTTTTCAAGGCATTCACTTATTCTGTTATCTTCTATCAAACATACCTTTCCTGGATGTCCACTGTATGTGAGGCCTCCTCTTAGATTCTGGAAATACAGCAATTTTGAAGACCCAGACCTGCCTTTAGGGTGTTCAATGTACTTCCATATCTATTTTTCCTTCTTATTTACAGCTGTAATCACTAGGGCTAGTCAAATATATCCATCGGACATACAATTAGAGATTAAATGTAGTGAAATCATGGCTTTTTAATTTTAATTTTAGTTTAGTTTCAATAATACATATGAAGCTTGGTTCAATAGATAAATTGAGTGTCATGGGGGTTTGGTGTACATATTATGTTGTCACACAGGTAATGAGCATAGTATCCAATAGGTAGTTGTTCAGTTCTCAGCCTCCAGCTTCAGATAGGCCCCAGCTTCTATTGTCTCATTCTTTGTGTCTTTGTGTGCTCAATATGTAGCTCCTCTTGTAACTGGGAAAGTTTAATGCTTGGTTTTCTGTTCCTGCGTTAGTGTGCTTAGAATAATGGCCTCCAGTTCCATCCATGTTGCTGCAAAGGACATTATCTCATCCTTTTTTTATTATTATTTTTATGGATGTACGTTTCACAGTGCATATGTACCACATTTTCTTTATCCAGTCTACCATTGATGGGAATCCAGGTCAATGCCATGTGAACACTTTGCTATTGTGAATAGTGCTGCCATGAACATATGTGTGCATGTGTTTTTGTTAGAACAATGTATATTCCTTTGGGCGTATACCTAGTAATGGAATTGTTTGGTCAAATTGTAGTTCTCTTTTGAGAAATGACCAACCTGCTTTCCACAGTGGCTGAACTAATTTACATTACCACTAGCAGTGTATAAGCATTCCCTTTTTTTTTCTGCAAACTCACCAACATCTGACCCTTTAATAATAGCCATTTTCACTGATGTAAGATGGCATCTAATGACGGTTTTTATTTACATTTTTCTAATGATTAGTGATGTTGAGCATTTTTTCATATATGTTTTGGCCATGAATATTTCTTCTTTTGAAGACTGTCTGTTCATGTCCTTTGTGCACTTTTAATAGGATTATTTGTTTTTTTTCTTGTTAATTTGTTTGCATTTATTATAGATTCTGGATATTAGACCTTGGTTGAATGCATACATTGAAAATATTTTCTCCAATTTTGGGGGGTTGTCTGTTTACTCCATTGATGGTTTCCTTTGCTCTGTAGAAGCTCTTTAGTTTAAATAGGTCGTATTTGTCGATCTTTGTTACAATTGCTTTTGATATCTTCTTCACAAAATCTTTGCCAGGGCTTATATCTAGAATGGTATTTCCAAGTTTTGTTAAATAGTTTTTATGGTTTTAAGTTTTACATTTAAGTTTTTAATATATCTTGAGTTAATTTTTGTATTTGGTGTAAGAACATGGTACAGTTTCGACCTTCTGCATATGGCTAACCAGTTATCCCAGCACCATTTATTGAATGGAGGGTCCTTTCCCCATTGATTGTTTTTGTTGCCTTTATGAAAGATCAGATGGTTGTAAGTATGTTATTTTTGGGCTCTCCATCCTGCTCTATTAGTATATGTGTCTGTTTTTGTACCAGTGCCATGCTGTTTTGTTTACTGTTGCCTTATACTATAGCTCAAAGTTGGGTATTGTAATGCCTTCAGTTTTGTTCTTTTTGCTTATAATTACTTGGGCTCTTTTTGGTTCCACATGACTTTTAGAATATATTTTTTTTCTAATTATGTGAAGAATGTAGTTGGTAGTTGGGTAGAAATAGCATTTAATTTGCAAATTGCTTTGGGCAGTACGGCCATTTTAACAATATTGATTCTTCCTATTCATGGACACAGAATGTTTTTCTATTTGTTGTATCATCTCTGATTTCTTTCAGCAGTGTTTTGTAATTCTTGTTGTAGCGATTTTTCACCTCCATGGTTAGCTATGTTCCTAGGTATTTTGGGGGACTGTTGTGAATGAGATTGCATTCTTGATTTGGCACTCAGCTTGAATGCTATTTGTATATAGAAATGATACCAATTTTTGTATATTTATTTTCTATCTAGAAACTTTGCTGAAATTGGTCTGGGAGCTTTTGGACTGAGTCTATAGGGTCTTACAGGAATGAATTCACAGCATCTTCAAACTGAGATAGTTTGACTTCCTCTCTCTTGCCTGATTCCTCTAACTAGGACTTTCAATCATGATTTTTCTAAAAATAAACTTTGATAAAATTGAGGATTCTGAAATGTTATTTCAAATTCTGAGGCGAGATGAATTCCCTTATGCCTTCTCTGTGTACTTAAAAAGGTAAAGGTGCATGGTACCAGTGAGATGTGATCATTCCATCCCGTCAATACATCTACCTTTTATCCAGGAAGGGACTAAAGTCCCTTGGGAGTTAGATGAACCTTCCCATATGCCATAGCATCTGCAATACCTGTGCCCATTAATTAGATATGTGGGCAGCAGATTAATCAAAGGGCATCTGTAAGACCTGACATGAGAGTTGGAAACCCTGGTTTTCAGCAGAGATATCTGAGTAGAACTGTGAAAGATGACAACATGTCATATGATTATTTATATCTGTATCCCTCATCTTTAGTAGAGTGTCTGCTACATGGTAGATATCCTTAAATGCAAATTTCATCTTCATTTTTTTTTTCATTTTCCTTTCCATCCTCCTCCTTCTCTTCTTTTTATTCTGTTTCCTCCACCTTCTCTTTTTTTTCTGGTCTTCTCCTTCTTTTGATTCATTGTCATGAGCACTGTGACCCTTCAGACAAAAACAAAAGCAGAGAGTGTAATGAAGCAACATGTATCCATCACTGAACCTCAACAGCTGTCAATATCTGGCCACTTTATTTTTGTACATAACCTATACAAATTTTTTCCTTAATATTGGACAATTAAAAGTAAATTTCTTCATATAATTTTATTTTAAATATTTCAGCATGCAACTTTAAGAAATAATTGCATTAGAAAAATGTATACTACACACAACAGACAATAGTTTATTATCATCATTGAATAGCCTAGTTTCTCACTTCTCATAAATGTCTTTATAAAATTGCTTTTTTAAAATTATGTTTTAAGTTCTAGGGTACATGTGCAGATCGTGCAGAATTGTTACATAGGTATACACATGCCATGGAGGTTAGCTGCCTCCATCCCCTTGTCATCTACATTAGGTATTTCTCCTAATGTTATTCCTCCCCAATCCCCTCACCCCCTGCTATCCTTCCCCTAGTCCCCCCATTCGTCAACAGGCCCCAGTGTGTGATGTTTCCCTCCCTGTCTCCATGTGTTCCCATTGTTCAACACCCACCTATGAGTGAGAACATGCAGTGTTTGGTTTTCTGTTCTTGTGTCGGGTTGCTGAGAATAATGGTTTCCAGATTCATCCATGTCCTTGAAAAGGACATGAACTCATCCATTTTTATGGTTGCATGGTATTTCATGGTGTATATGTGCCACATTTTCTTTATCAAGTCTATGATTGCTGGGCATGTGGGTTGATTCCAAGTCTTTGCTTTGTAAACAGTGCTGCTATGAGTATATGTGTATATGTGTTATGTGTCTTTAAAATAGAATGGTTTATAATCCTTTGGGTATATACCCAGTAATGGGATTGCTGGGTCAAATGGAATTTCTGTTTCTAGATCATTGAGGAATCCCCACACTGTCTTCCACAATGGTTTAATTAATTTACACTCCCACCAACAGTGTAAAAGTGTTCCTATTTCTCCACATCTTCTCCAGCATCTATTGTCTCCAGATTTTTTAATGATCGCCATTCTAACTGGCATGAGATGATAACTCAATGTGGTTTTGATTTGAATTTCTCTAATGACCAGTGATGATGAGCGTTTTTTCATATGTTTGTTGGCTGCATAAATGTCCTCCTTTGAAAAGTGTCTGGTCATATCCCTCACCCACTTTTTGATGGGGTTGTTTATTTATTTATTTTTTCCTTGTAAATTTGTTTAAGTTCTTTGTAGATTCTGGATATTAGCCTTTTATCAGATGGGTAGATGGCAAAAATTTTTTCTATTCTGTTGGTTGCTGGTTCACTCTAATGATTGTTTATTTTGCTGTGCAGAAGCTCTTACGTTTAATTAGATCCCATTTGTCTATTTTGGCTTTTGTTGCCATTGCTTTTGGTGTTTTAGTCATGAAGTCCTTGCCTATGCCTGTGTCCTGAATGGTATTGCCTAGGTTTTCTTCTGGGATTTTTACGGTGTTAGGTCTAATGCTTAAATCTTTAATCCATCTCGAGTAAATTCTAGTGTAAGGTGTAAGGAAGGGGTCCAGTTTCAGATTTCTGCATATGGCTAGCCAGTTTTCCCAACATTATTTATTAAATAGAGAATTCTTTCCTCATTGCTTGTTTTTGTCAGGTTTGTCAAAGATCAGATGGCTGTAGATGTGTGGCATTACTTCAGAGGCCTCTGTTCTGTTCCATTTGTCTATATCTCTTTTTTGGTACCAGAACCATGCTGTTTTGGTTACTGTAGCCTTGTAGTGTAGTTTGAAGCCAAATAGCATGATGCCTCCAGCTTTGTTCTTTTTGCTTAGAATTGTCTTTGCTATGTGGGCTCTCGTTTGGTTCCATATGAAGTTTAAGGTGTTTTTTTTTTTTTTTTCCCCAGTCCTGTGAAGAAGGTAGCTTGATGGGGATAGCATTGAATCTATAAATTACTTTGGGCAGTATGGCCGTTTTCACAATATTGATTTTTCCTAACCATGAGCATGGAATGTTTTTCCATCTGTTTGTGTCCTCTCTTATTTCCTTGAGCAGTGGTTTGTAGTTTTCCTTGAAGAGGTCCTTCACATCCCTTGTTAGTTATATTCCTGGGTATTTTATTCTCTTTGTAGCAATTGTGAATGGGAGTTCGCTCATGATACGGCTGTCTGTTTTAGGTGTATAGGAATGCTTGTGATTTTTGCGCATTGATTTTGTATCTTGAAACTTTGCTGAAGTTGCTTATCAGTTTAAGGAGATTTTGGGCTGAGACAATGGGGCCTTCTAAATATACGGTCATGTCATCTGCATATAGGGAGAATTTGACTTCCTCTCTTCTAATTGAATATCCTTTATTTGTTTTTCTTGCCTGATTGCACTGGCTAGAACTTTCAATACTATGTTGAATAGGAGTCGTGAGAGAGGACACCCTTGCCAGTTTTCAAAGGAAATGCTTTCAGTTTTTGCCCGTTCAGTATGATATCAGCTGTGGGTTTGTTATAAATAGTTTTTATTATTTTGAGATATGTTACATCGATACCTAGTTTATTGAGAGTTTTTAGCATAAAGGGCTGTTGAATTTTTTCAAAGGCCTTCTCTGTATCTATTGAGATAATCATAGTTTTTGTCTTTGGTTCTGTTTATGTGGTGGATTACATTTATTGATTTGCATATGTTAAACCAGTCTTGCATCCCAGGGATGAAGCCAGCTTGTTC
Organism: Sapajus apella; assembly: GCF_009761245.1. Lineage (NCBI taxonomy): Eukaryota > Metazoa > Chordata > Mammalia > Primates > Cebidae > Sapajus > Sapajus apella. The sequence continues at coordinate 33,486,021 of NW_022436963.1, forward strand.
ATGATGGATAAGCTTTTTGATGAGCTGTTGGATTCAGTATGCCAGTATTTTATTGAAGATTTTCATGTCAATGTTCATTATGGATATTGGCCTGAAATTTTCTTTTTAAGTTGTGTCTCTGCCAGGTTTTGTTATCAGGATGATGTTGGTCTCATAAAATGAGTTAGGCAGGATTCCCTCTTTTGTATTGTTTGGAATAGTTTCATAAGGAATAGTACCAGCTCCTCTTTTTACCTCTGGAAGAATTTGGTTAACCTGCCTGGTCCTGGACTTTTTTTAGTTGGTAGGCTATTAACTACTGCCTCAACTTCAGATCTTGTTATTGGTCTATTCATGGATTCAACTTCTTCCTGGTTTAGTCTTGGGAAGGTGTAAGTTTCCAGGAATTTATCCATTTCTTCTAAATTTACTGGTATATGTACATAGAAGTGTTTGTAGTTGTCTTTGATGGTAGTTTCTATTTCTGTTAAATTGGTGTTGATATCCCTTTTATTGCATCTATTAGATTCTTCCCTCTTTTCCTTTTGATTAGTCTGAATAGCGATCTGTTTTGTTGATCTTTTCAAAAAATTAGCTCTCGGATTTATTGACTTTTTTGAAGGTTTTTTTTGTGTCTCCTTCAATTCTTCTCTTAGTTATTTCTTGTCTTCTGAATTTGTTTGATCTTGCTCCTCTAGTTCCTTTAATTGTGACAATAGGGTGTCGATTTTAGATCTTTCCTCGCTTCTCATGTGGTCATTTATTGCTATGTAAATTTCCCTCTAGACACTGCTTTAAATGTGTCCCAGAGATTCTGGTA
>NW_022436963.1:33487219-33569720 GCF_009761245.1 Sapajus apella
TGCCAGTCTCTGTCTTTTGATTGGGGCTTTTAGCCCATTTACATTTAAGGTTAATATTGTCATGTGTGAATTTGATCCTGCCATTTTGATGCCAGCTGCTGGTTATGCCCATTAGTTGATGCAGTTTCTTCATCGTGTTGATGGTCTTTACAATTTTGTATGTTTTTGCAGTGGTTGATACTGGTTGATCCTTTTCATGTTTAGTGCTTCCTTCAGGAGCTCTTTCTTGTAAGGCAGGCCTGGTGGTGATGAAATCTCTCAGCAATTGCTTGTCTGTAAAGGATTTTATTTCTCTTTCACTTATGAAGCTCAGTTTGGCTGGATATGAAATTCTGGGTTGAAAATTCTTTTCTTTAAGGATGTTGAATATTGGTTCCCACTCTCTTCTGGCTTGTGGGTTTCTGCTGAGAGACCCACTGTGGGTCTGATGGGCTTCCCTTTGTGGGTAACCCGACCTTTCTCTCTGGCTGCCTTTAGCATTTTTTCTTTCATTTCAACCCTGGTGAATCTTGACAATTATATGCCTTGGGGTTGCTCTTCTTGAGGAGTAACTTTGTGATGTCCTATATATTTCCTGAATCTGAATTTTGGCCTGCCTTGATAAGTTGGGAAAGTTCTCCTGGATAATATCCTGAAGAGTGTTTTCCAGTTTGGTTTCATTCTCCCCGTCAAATTCAGGTACACTGATCAAACGTCGATTTGGTCTTTTCACATAATCCCATATTTCTTGGAGGCTTTGTTGATTATTTTTTTCATTCTTTTCTCTCTAATCTTGCCTTCTCATTTTATTTCATTGAGTTGATCTTCAGTCTTTGATATTCTTTGTTCCGCTTGATTGATTCAGCTATTGTAACTTGTGTATGCTTTGCAAAGTTCTCCTGCTGTGTTTTTTCAACTCCATCAACTCATTTATGTTCTTCTCTTAGCTGTTTATTATAGTTAGCATTCCATTTAACCTCTTTTCAAGGTTCTTAATTTCTTTGCTTTGGATTATAGCATGTTCCTTTAGCTCAGAGAAGTTTGTTATTATCTACCTAGCTTCTGAAGCCTTCTGTTAATTCATCAAACTCATTGTCCATCCAATTTTGTTCCCTTGCTGATGAGGAGTTGCGACCCCTTGGAGAAGAGGCATTCTGGTTTTTGGCGATTTCAGCCTTTCTGCACTGGTTTCTTCCCATCTTCATGGATTTATCTACCTTTGGTCTTTGAAGCTGGAGACTGTCAGGTGTGGTGTGTGTGTGGATGTTCTTTTTGTTGATGTTGAAGCTATTTCTTTCTGTATTTTTGTTTTACTTCTAACAGGCCCCTCTGCTACAGGACTGCTGGAAGTCCAGTCAGACCCTGCTTGCCTGGGAATCATCCGTGGGGGCTGCAGGACAGCTAAGATTGCTGCCTTTTCCTTTCTCTGGTAGTTTTGTCCCAGAAGGGTACCTGCCACATACTAGCCAGAGCTCTCCTGTATGTGGTGTCTCTTAGGATATACTGGGATCAGGGAGCCACTTGAGGAGGCAGTTTGTCCCTTATCAGAGCTCAAGTGCTGTGCTGGGTGCTCCATTGCTCCCTTCAGAGCTACTGGGCAGGGATGTTTAAGTCTGCTGAAGTGGACCAACCGCCACTTTTCCCAGGTCTTCTGTCTAGGGGAGGTAGGGCTTTATTTATAAGTCCCTGAAGGGCTGCTGCCTCTTTTCAGAGATGCCCTGTCCAGCAAGAAGGGAGTCTAGTCACAGTCTGCCTTCAGAGGCCTTGCTGAGCTGCTGTGGGCTCCACCCAGCTGCTTTGTAAACTTTCATGCAATTTTGTTTACACAGGCAAGGTTAGAACCATCTCAGTAATGGCCGACACCTCTCCCCCCACAGAGTCGACAATCCCAGGTCAAGCTCAGACTGCTGTGCTGGCTGCAAGAATTTCAAGCCAGTGGATCTCAGCTTGCTAGTTTGTGGGTGTGGGACCCCCTGAGCCAGATCACTTGGCTCCCTCCCTTCAGCCCCCTTTTTTTGAGAGGGAATGAGTGGTTCTGTCTTGCTTGAATTCCAGGCACTGGCTAAAACGGGTGCGTGTAAGGGCTGCCCAGTTTCGTGCCGGAAACCTGGTGTGCTGGCATTGTAGGTGCCTGCGAGAACCTCCTGGTCTGCAGGTTGTAAAGACCTTGGGAAAAGCACAGTATCTGAACCAGAGTGCCAGAATGTCCAGAAAAGTCCCTAATGGCTTCCCTTGGCCAGGAGAGGGAGTTCTCTGGCCCCTTGTACTTCCTAAGGGTGGCAACAGGTATGTTGCCTTCTTCAGTTTGCCCTCCTTGGGCTACACCGGCTGTCTAACCAGTTGGATTAAGATGAACCTGGTACCTTGTTGGAAATGTGGAGATCACTCAACTTCTGCATCACTCTCACTGGGAACAGCACTCAAGAGCTGCTTCTATTTGGCCATCTTGGCAGAAGCCCCTATAAAATTTCTTTTTTTCGTATTGGGATCTAAATATGTTCCACATCCCACATTTATTTGATATGTTTCTCAAATTTTGTCATAAATATACATCATGGCCAGCATGAACTTTTAGATTACTTATGTCTCTAAACTGATATTGAAAATGAAAAGAATTAAAGGGAGATGGGGATGGAGGGAGTGCAAGTTTATCACTTTTCCCTGTGTGGACAGGGAAGAAACCATTTGGCTCATTTTTTATAATGTGCAGTGAAGTAATAAAGAGACGAGAAATGAGAGACAAATGGAGAAAATAATATTAATAGGACTTACTCCAGAAGGGTGCTGTCGGGGTTAAAAATCAAACCAGAAAAAGTGCTTCCACAGGGCCTGGCACACAGAAAGTTTGCAATTAACACATGCTGCCAGTGGTACTGTGACCTACTGCGAGCCCCAGCATTCTTTTCAGGAGTCACTCATCCCATTCAATTCTCACTTATCTTCACCTGCAAATAGAGGCACAGCAATACTGCAGACAGTTTGGTTCATTCCAGACCTTCTGACTTTGCTTCTACTGATAATTCTCGCAAGGCCATAGGATTTTACTCTGGGATTTTCTAAACGTGGACACTATAAAGGATGGCACCAAAGTAAACTTCAATATAACACAGAATCTCAGTTTCCCATTAGTATTTATTTTATAAAGAGAAACGCATATCCTTGAGGGGGAACAATCCCCAGTAGACAGAGTTATTTATTTATTGTTAAATTTATCTATAAACATTGCAAAGCTGTAACAGCTTTGCAATAAGGCTTGGTGGTTTACTACAGCACTTTCAGAGCCCAGCAACATTCTCTAACACTCTAGGATACCCACCCTGTTGTCCCTGTGTGCCATTCACCCAAGATATAGCAGCTTTGTCACAAATAAAATATGCCTGACTCTCTTTTCAAAGCTCTTGTAATATACTCATTTACTATTTATTAAGGCCTTTATCATTTATAATAGATCGAAACATTAATATTTAAGTTAATTATACATTGTTACGACTCAGGACTTCAATCCTAAGAAATGTTTAAGTTTGAGGCATTACATTCAGTGAAATAAATTTGTGTAATGCAAAGTCTAAAAGCACTGCCAGTACAAGCGTACACAGCTTCAGATCAGACTTTCCAAAGCAAATCACTTCAATTGATATTTGATTTAAAAATTTCAATTATTCACTCATTTAAAAACACATGAGAAGCCTTAGGTCAGTTCATCAAGTCTGCTGAACCTTTCTAGCATCTGTGTGTTTCAGTCTACGTTACTAAACATCTTTTATTTGTTTTCTGACCTAACCATAACTCCATCTCTTTCTTTTGGTTTTCCTGTTGAAACATGATAATTTTTTTTTTTTTGAGACAGAGTCTCACTCTGTAGCCCAGGCTGAAGTGCAGTGATATTATCTTGACTCACTGCAACCTCCACCTCCTGGGTTCAAGTGATTCTCCTGTCTCAACCTCTCAAGTAGCTGGGATTACAGGTGTGTGCTACCACACCCAGCTAATTTTTGTATTTTTAGTACAGATGGGGTTTCACCATGTTGGCCAGGCTGGTCTCGAATTCCTGACCTCAGGTGATCTACCCACTCAGCCTCCCCAAGTGCTGAGATTATCAATGTGAGCAATCATGCCCAGCTAGGATTTTTTTTAGATATTAACAATTTCAAATCCATTATATCTTTCACTTTCTATATATCTTTTGTCCTAAAAAGTTGCTGATACATTTTAGCTAAGGCATATATTCTGAGGAAGCAGAATGTTGAAACGGGCAAATTAAACAGGTTTTTCAAAGAGAAGATCTTCCCCATAGCATGAACATTAGAATTTCTGAGAGTGAAAAAAGAATTTATGGATTATTCTTGTGTAATGCAATTGACAATCTATTCAACGAAAGGTTAAAAGAGTGTGCCTTTTAAAGATAAATACGAGACTCTTTAATAATGGAGAAGAAAAATCAAGAGACTTGAAAAGGTAAGCTTCTTTACATGCTAGAGAGGTAAAAGATAATGCTTCAGAGTTCTCGTTTTATCTAAACCACAGAGGCTTTCCTAGAACACGTGATGAAAAGGATGAACTTCCTCCAAATAAAGAATATAATAATGTCTCACTAAATCAGAGCAGACGAATGTGCTGTTAATGGAGAATTAATTTTAAAAAGTTGCATTTTCTTTGGTCCACTTCAAGCTGTGTTGTTGAAAATACTTCTTAACACCGTATTTCAGTGTGTGCATTTAATGCTAGTTCCTTAGAATTTTCTAAATAGGTATATGAATAAGAAATGTAGTAGTTAAATAAACCTGGAAAATGTTGACAATCAAGTTTTAGTAAGTGCCTGAACCATTTCATATATTATTTGGAAAACCGTGTGGAGAGTGATTTCAGGCTTGGTTAACTCACAGCTCAGTTGCGCTTTCACTTCCTTATCATGTATTTATCCTGTTGTCATCAGTATGCTGTGGTCTCCTCAGGACGACAAAATGACTAGAGTAGTTGCAGGGTATATGGGGAGGGTGTGGAGTAGGGGAGTTTTCATACAATTAACTAGTCTCTTTGTAAGAATAAACTTTCTTGGCTGGGCGCGGTGGCTCACGCCTGTAATCCAAGCACTTTGGAGGCCAAGGCAGGCGGATCACCTGAGGTCGAGAGTTCAAGACCAGCCTGACCAAAATGGTGAAACACCGTCTTTAAAAAAAAAAAAAAAAAAAAAGAACAAACTTTTTCAGAAGTTTCCCAGCAAATTATTTCCTTATATCTCATTGGCTAGAATTGCATCCTATCTCATGTTCCTAAACCAGTCTTTGCAGAGAAGATTGGATTGGCTTAGGCAAATCAGGATCGACTCAGTGAAAAGTCCAGAAATCCTCACTCTCACTAGTGGCCTCCAATAGCTGAACAGAATTAGATTTCAGTTGGGAGAAGAGAGGTAGGGGTGGTATATGTGTAGCCAAATACTCTGAGGTTGGCAAAGAATTGTGACTGCCACAAAAGGGAAAATAAAGCTTGAGTCCTTTTTATAAAACATAAATTTGTCACTTCTGATTTTCTTTATATAAGGCTATGTTTTCAAGTCCTATTAGCTCCAAAGACAAATTTAATGCAAAATCTTCTCAGAGCCTTTAATGTGTTAACAAACCTGGAGACTGAGAAAGGGATAAAGCCTGCAGTGTTTCACAGATAATAAAATATTTCATCATTTAAAATAATGCAATTATTTTTCAAGATAGTCTTTCCAGGATGACTGTCCTTATTAGTGTGGTTTAGAAATGGCTCTCCTCAATTATTACTCTGAACCTATTTCATAGTATATATTTTATAATAATCAAAATGCCTCCGAGATTACCCTTTCTAAGTTCAGTAGAAAATAAGAGAAATTTGTAAAGTAGCAGGTTATAAAATTAATATTAAAAATGTATAGCCTTATCAAATAAGTATAGTAAAATGGTAATGTTAGAATTTAGTTGGTGGATTCAATCTAAAGTTCTTTTAACCTTGTTCTATGTTTGAAATTTTTTATAATAGTTGGAAACAGTAAAACAGCCACAACATAACAAAGAATAGCTTTTATATATACGATGAAATACCAGTAAAACGATTCATGAAAAATAACACCATATTTATAATAGCAAAAGTAAATAAAACATCTTGGCTAACTTTGCAAGAAACATTCAAATCCTATATGAGAAAAATTATAAACACTATTGAGGGAAGTAAAACTAGATTTGAGCAAATGAAGACACAGAAAGATTCAACCTCCGCAAGATTTCTGTTCTAGGCGAGTTTATTTTTAAATGCAACAAAAACCCAATAAATGGACCACCAAGTTGCTATACTTTCTTTCTGAAGATGATGGTTAAGAAATTTCATTTAAGGAAATAAATTGTTCAAGAAAGTCTTTAAAAATCAATAATTCTGGCACAGAGGGGCTTGCTGTATCAGTTATTAAAATATGTTACAAAGCCTTTATAATTGAAACTCTGGTTTGGTGCATGGATAGAGAAAGTAAACCACAAAACAGATTTTTTAAATCCAGAAATGGACCCAGTCACAAATGGAAATTTAACATATAGTAAAGACTGAACCTCAGATCAACCAGAGAAGGTGAGGTGTCATATATTATAGTAACTGCATAGCTATATGGTAAAAGAAAAAAAATTTGATTCATTTCTCAAATTGCATAACAAAATATATTCCAAGTTGGTCAAATATTTAACCTAAAATAATAACATTATGTGAGTACTAGGAGAAAACATGGATGAAAACTTCTGTACTTTGGAAGTGGGCTCATTTTTTCTAACCGTGATTCGGAATCCAGATGTATTAAGAGAAAACTAAATCAATTGATTTTACTAGAAAAAAATGAATAAACTTTTATTTGGAAAAAGATACCAAAAGGAAGTAAAAGAATAATGACATGCTGGGAAAATATTTGCAACTTAATCTCAAAGAGTTAATATATCTAATTAATATTAAATACAGAATAAAATGGCCAACAATTTTTTTCAGGATTGGCTAGATTATAAACAGTTTGGAAAAAAAAAAAAAGGCGCATCTTTCCTTATGAAAGAAGCTCAATTTTCTTTATAACAAGAAAAATGCAAATAAAAATACACTGGGAGTTTGCTCATGATTTGGCTCTCTGTTTGTCTGTTATTGGTGTATAGGAATGCTTGTGATTTCTGAACCTTGATTTTGTGTCCTGAGACTTTGCTGACATTGCTTATCATCTTAAGGAGATTTGGGGCTGAGACGATGGGGCCTTCTAAATATACAATCATTTCATCTACAAAAATAGAGACAATTTGACTTCTTCTTTTCCTAATTGAATATCTTTTATTTCTTTTCCTTGCCTGATTGCTCTGGTTAGAACTTCCAGTACTATACTGAATAGGAGTGGTAAGAGAAGGCATCCTTGTCTAGTGCCAGTTTTCAAAGGGAATCCTTCCAGTTTTTGCCAGTTCGGTATGATACTGGCTGTGGGATTGTTGTAAATAGCTTTTATTATTTTGAGATATGTACCATTGATACCTAGTTTATTGAGGGTTTTTAGGATAAAAACCGCTTTAAACATCATGTGGAACCAACAGAGAGCTAGCATAACCAAGACAATCCTAGGTAAAAAGAACAAAAGTGGAGGCATTATGCTACCTGACTTCCAATTATACTACAAGTCTACAGTAGTCAAAACAGCATGGTACTGGTACCAAAATAGACATATAGACCAGTGGAACAGAACAGAGGCCTTGGAAGCAACACCACACATCCACAACCATCTTATCTTTGACAAACCTGAAAAAAACAAGGAATGGGGAAAGGATTCCCTGTTAAATAAATGGTGTTAGGAAAACTGGCTAGCCATGTGCAGAAAGCTGAAACTGGACCACTTCCTAACACCTTACACTAAAATTAACTCAAGATGCATTAAAGATTTAAACATAAAACCTAATAGTATAAAAACCCTAGAAGAAAACCTAGGCAAAACCATTCAGGACATAGGCATAGGCAAGGACTTAATGACTAAAACACCAAAAGCAATGGCAACAAAACCAAAATAGACAAGTGGGATCTACTTAAGCTTGAGCTTCTGCACAGCAAAAGAAGCAATCATTAGAGTGAAATGGCAACCAACAGAATGGGAAAAAATATTTGCAATCAACCCATCTGACAAAGGGCTAATATCCAGAATCTGCAAAGAACTAAAGCAGATTTACAAGAAAAAAAAAAAAAACAAACACATTCAAAAGTAGGCAAAGGATATGAACAGACACTTTTCAAAAGAAGACATTTGTGATGCTAACAAGCATATGAAAAAAGCTCAACACTGGTCATTAGAGAAATGCAAATCAAAACCACATTTCAGGCCAGTTATAATGGTGATCATTAAAAAATCTGGAGGCAACAGATGCTGGTGAGGATGTAGAGAAATAGGAACACTTTTACACATTGGTGGTAGTGTAAATTAGTTCAACCATTGTGGAAGACAGTGTAGCAATTCTTCAAAGATCTAGAACTAGAAATTCCGTTTGACCCAGCAATCCCATTACTGGGCATCTACCCAGAGGAGTATAAATCATTCTATTATAAAGGCACATGCACATGTATGTTCATTACAGCACTGTTTACAATAACAAAGACCTTGAACCAACCCAAATGCCCACCAGTGATAGACTGGACAAAGAAAATGTGGCACATATACACCATAGAATGCTATGCAACCATAAAAATCGATGAGTTCATGTCCTTTGTAGGGACGTGGATGAATCTGGAAACCATCATTCTCGGCAAACTGACACCAGAACAGAAAATCAACCACTGCATGTTCTCACTCATAGGTGGGTATTGAACAATGAGAACACATGGACATGGGAAGAAGAACATCACAACTCAGGTCTTTTGGGGGTGGGGGTTTAGGGGAGGGACAGTGAGGGGCAGGGAGGTTGGGGAGGGATAATACTGGTAGAAATGCCTGATGTAGTAACAGGGGGATGAAGACAGCAAACCACCATGACATATATGTACCTAGGAAACAATCCTGCAGGATCTGCACAGGTACCCCAGAACTTAAAGTTCAATAAAAAGTAAAACTTCTGGAAGGTTGTCAGAAAAAAAAAAATACACTGGGGTAGCATTTCTCACATACCTGATTGACACAAATTAAAGTTTGACAGCATACTCTGTTGCTAAGGTTTCAGGGAAGCAAACATTCTCATCTATTGCTGGTAGGACAGTAAAACGACGCAACTCTTTTAGAGTCAAATTTGTCAATATACATAACAAATACGCATGAATTTACCCTTGGACAAAGCTTCCCCACTTCTCAAAATTCTTCCCCAAAATATTCAGGGAAAAATTGAAAAACACATACATACATATGCACAGGGCTGTTCTACACTTTTAGGCTATTTGTTAGACATGATTGTTCTTCTAAGAATGTTATCTGTATATTATCTGTATGTTATGGGATAAAGCAAATGAATAATCATAACAATATCATTAAGAACCAAGGTTTTTCCTCATGAGAGAAAAGAAGTAGAGATTTAAGAGTGTCAAGGTTAAGCAAAAACTCTGTAGTCCTGAATTTGAATGAGAAGTAGCTGCATAGATTCATAATAAATTTTATATTTTAAAAAAATCCTACACTATATACACTGAAAACCCCTAGATCCAGTGACACACAGTGAGCACAAAACTAATTTGGTATTTCAATGAAATACATATAAAACGCAGAAAGTCTCTGGCAGATGAGATACTAATGTGTGCTCTGAAATGGAAAAATACAAATTTGAGTAAATTTGGAAAATTCTGAATTTTCCTCTTGGAAACTGTATTTTACGTTATAATGTTAAATGCTCTGGAAAAGTCTCTCTGTGAAGAAACCAAAAACTTTTTAGCACAGTGGCTACTGGGAAACCTTTGTGTATTTTGCAGGAAAAGGGGTTGAGGTTGTAGAACTCCTTGTTTCTTTACTACGCAAGTGTGCCATAGAAAACAACATGCAAAATATTGCTGTGAAAGTGAAATGCAATTCGTGAATAATTATTCTTCATAGAGGGACAAGAGGTCTAGAGAGAGCCGCTAGAGTCATGTGCTTAATGAATGCATAATTTAATCCAACAAGCGTTATTTAATACCACCTAGAGGCTAAATGCTGTGTTCAGTGCTGGGTATACAAGGGTAAAAACAACAAAGATGTCTTGGACACTTGGTAGAGCATTAAAATATGTTTCTATTGACAATGCTATAAGCAAGGTTTGAAATGTTTTATGGGAATGTTGAATTGCAATTATGGGCCTCAGTGTGACAAATCATTGGAAATTAAGTATGATGGTGGAAGCAAAGAGAAGGATCTCCCTGGCAAAGTAAACAGCATGAGCAAAGTTAGTTTAACAGCAACAATAGTCCCAACTATATGACAGAATAAAGGAAAATAAATGTGAGAAGGTAGGCAGGGCCCAGGAAATGAGAAGACTATGGGCTTTCAGATCTGACAATCCTAGGCCATCATCATTGTTTTACCTGTAAATGATCTTTGGAAGGTGATTCGATCTCTGTAAGTCTCTGCTTTCCCATCAGTATTGTAAGGATTTTAAAAAAAGTACCTCAAAGTGATAATGACATAAAAATCTTGCATCCACAGCTTTCCATGAATGCCTTGTGGGCACTTAGATAGTATCAGTTCTTGTCATTATTAGGCGGATGGGAGCAAAATGATAAATACCCACTGTTACCAGTAAAAGGGATCCAGATTTAATCTGTAGGAAGTGGAGAGCCTTTGAGTGATTCTTAGTATGGGAATGGGGTGATTAGCTCTAGAGTTTGCAAAGGTAAACATGGAGGAATGAATAGATGAAAGGAGACATTGAGAACTGCACCTGATGGAAAATGGTGGGAGGCATAAATAGGCCATTGGTGGAGTGTTTGAAACTGTTTAGTACTTCACAGGTAGAACTGATAGAATTTGCTAGATTTACCTATGGAGGAGCAGGGATTGTGAAAGAGGAGAGAAAGAAAACTAACATCAGTGTTTCTAGCCTGAGTATCTGCATCTTCACAATTGAGACAGGTGACACAGACAGTACAATAGGTGTATAGAAGGTAATGAATTCAGGTGTGGAGTTTACTTTGTTTTCTGTCATTATCTATTTGGCTTTTCTAGAGTAAGTAAGCTTTTCAGATTTGAATACGGCAACCCAGCTTCTGATCTCAAAGATCCTTTTATTCTAAGGGACCATTATATTTTGAATAGCAAGTAAGGTATCACAAAGTAAAATGCTTCAAACTATTAGAGAAACCTAACATGGTAGCTAGATATGGATGCCAACTGGCTATCACATGGTAGGCAAATGTGGCTTGAATTAGTGTACTTATCAAAACAGTGTTTTCTTTAAGCATAACTGAAAATTTACTTTTAGACATTCTACTCAGTGCCAATTTTTTTTTTTGTGTGTGTGTATGTGCGTGTGTGTTTCTTGTTTTAATGTGCAGGACAGGAGAGAATTGGAAAAGATTCTAACTATGAGCAGGAGGGTAAAGTCCAGTTCGTGATTGATGCAGTCTATGCTATGGCTCATGCCCTTCATCACATGAACAAGGATCTCTGTGCTGACTACCGGGGTGTCTGCCCAGAGATGGAGCAAGCTGGAGGCAAGAAGTTGCTGAAGTACATCCGCAATGTTAACTTCAATGGTGAGTCTCCAAAAATCCAACCTTTTTGGAATCCTAAGTGTTTGGCATTCTGTTTCATAAGTGTTAAATTTCTACTATTGTTTACTTTAAAATATGTGTCAAAACTTGCTTGATTGTAGAACTTTAAATGATTGAATCAATCTCTGATTGAGCAAATGAATGAAATAATTAAGATATATTTGGGGATTATGGTTTGATCTCGTTGTCTTGATAGATATTATTATTATTTTTGCACAAAGCCAAATTGTTCTTTGGTGAATTTAAGTAGGTATGGGATGGAAGGTGAAGGAAAGGAGCAATTTCTGTAAGTACCTCTGAATATGAAAAAACTCAAGCCATTTTTTCTCTGCTCTCATATCACAATAACAATTCACACAGAAGGCTTCTGTGACCAAATGTCAGGGGAGGGGTGTCCCCCACACACCTAGGTAGCAGTAAATTCTGCAGTGGGCATAAGTTGAGTGTCCTCTAATTCAGTTCCTACACGATCTAACTGGCATACTGTCAAACCCCACAAGCTGGAGACTTAGTTCCCAAGACTCCTCCCCTTGCCACTTCCAATCACAGTGGCAAACCCTAGATTGCTTGGTCTGTGCTTCTGATAGGCCAGCTATAAACTGGAGTTTTCACGATCCCCACCTCAGGTTTGATTATTCTGCTAGAGCAACTCACAGAACTCAGTAAAACACTTACTTAAATTTACTACAAAGGATATTTTAAAGGGTACAAATAAACCTCCAGATGAAGAGATTTATAGAGTATGGTCTGGAAGGGTCCTGAGAGCAGGAGATTCTGCCCCCCTGGAGTTGGGGTATACTGGCCTCCCCTGCATACAGATGACTTCTTGCTCACCTTCTTGTCAGCCTCCACGTGTTCAGCTCTCTGAACCTTTTCTTCTTGGGCCTTTTATGAAGATTTCATTGAATAGGCATGATTAACAGCCATGAAGAAATGTGATTGGACACAAAGGGTATAATCTAATACCAAGAGGCTAAGTGGGGTTATCCAGTGAGGCCTGTCTGTCCAGATCCTTCTTCTTCTACCTGTTCAGTATTTCTTCCTCCAGGATATGGGGCAGGACTCTTCTCAAATGAGGGTCTTATGGCCTATTAACAAAAAGGTGGAGGAAGATTAGAGTCCTGCCTTGGGCTGGCAAAAGGAGGGCAGGGGAAGTTCAGAAAGAGAAAATGTTTCTGAGGCATAAAACACCTCAACATTATGACCCAAGAACCAAAGATGATACACATCCATGCATACACACACACATATTTATAAACTAGCATTACAATACTCAAGTTACTTGAAGTAATGTTTGTAATTTGACACATCAACCATACTTCAAGTTCTAAACTTATTTCTCAAAGTACAAAACTCCTCTATAAATTGATAGGTTACCTAAAAGAGGTGGGTAGAGATAGGTGAAAAAATGGGCCAGTGAGATAAAAGACATAGGAGAAAGCACACTCTGATAATATCTGTTTCAATAGTCTTGACTCTTACAGGATATTTTGTGTGTGTGTGTGTGAGATGGAGTCTCATTCCATTGCCAGGCTGGAGTGCAGTTACGCCATCTTGGTTCACTGTAACCTCTGCCTTCTGGGTTAGAGTGATTCTCCTGCCTCAGCCTCCCAAGTAGCTGGGACTACAGGCACACATCAGCATGCCTGCCCAGCTAATTTTCATATTTTTAGTAGAGATGGGGTTTCACTATGTTGGCCAGAATGGTTTTGATCTCCTAACCTCATGATCCACCTGCCTTGGCCTCCCAAAGTGCTGGGATTACAAGCATGAGCTAACGCTCCTGGCTGACTCTTACAATATCTTAATGTTTCACCATGCCAAGAACTAAATAAGTAAACTTGAATATATGAGCAATGCAACATTCAACACAGACAGTAACACATAATCTTAATTATATTATAAATAAATTACATAAGTGAAGGAGGATGAGGCAGAAATAATGAATGCAAGTTGGAAAATAGTATTTGACTATAAAAGGCTAAAAACAAAAATAACTGGACACATATATTGGACAATATCTAGTAAATTTGTGTTTTTTTTTCACATTTCTGAAGCTGATTTAGGTATATAGTAGGACTGAGAAAATTTTATGTTTTGGATAGTGAAAGCCAGGTTTTTTATTATCCAAGATAGAAATCCCTAATAAAGAATGAGGGAAATATAGAATCAACCCTGTTGTGTTGGATTAGAATATGTATGGTCTTTAATATACATGCAATGGGAATATAGAAAATAGAAGCAAATTTTTTTATGTGTGTTATATATGCCAATTCTACCTGACTTTGTCCTCTGAGAGGGCCTGAGAGCAATGGTACACTGGAAAAAATGAGCACATCTAGCACACAGATCTTATTTATAAATACCATTGTTAAATTAAAAAAGATAAAAGAGCCCTTAAAAACTGGTTGGAACCAGGGCTGGGGCAGGGAAAGCCCAAGATAAGCTTGAGATATGCTATGCCAGAATATAAGAAAGTTCTTAGAAACTAAAGGGGTCATGTTGAAAGGGCACAGAAACGAAATTGGAAGATATTCCATTGGCCAACTCTGGGACCCTAGTGGATTATAACTCATAGAATAAAATAAATATCCATGAGTCCATACTGATAAAAATTTATAAACAAACAGTTGACCTAATTAAGCAAATGCAAGTGAATAGGTAGCATGATAGAATAAAGTTAAGATGGAAATACAAAGTCACCCTTTTGTAAAGACATAAGTAGCAATTATTTTCAGGGAAAAATCATGGGATGCTAAAAGTATTGGTTTACAGTATGATGAGAAACAAGATATTTGCATAGTCTCAATGTACCTTCCACCAAGATACATATTAATAACCAAAAGAAAATAGTAGCTGTGTGGTGGAGGAAACTGGGAGATAGCATGTGAAACAGGTGATCAAGGTGGACATCATCACTAGTGAGACTTATGAACATTGTGTGCCTTTTGATATGATACACTGGCACAATTACAGCATCACTTCTGAGGTTTTACTGCCAAAAAATATACCTTCAATCTAAGTCTAA
Organism: Sapajus apella; assembly: GCF_009761245.1. Taxonomy (NCBI): domain Eukaryota; kingdom Metazoa; phylum Chordata; class Mammalia; order Primates; family Cebidae; genus Sapajus; species Sapajus apella. Next base: position 33,501,912 of record NW_022436963.1, read on the forward strand.
GGAAATATCAAACAAATCCAAATTAAAAGATGTTTTATAAAATCACTGGCAGGTGCTTTTCAGAAGAGTCCAGATCATGAGAATAATAGATAAAGGAACTGTTTCCAACTCACAGAGTCCAAGGAGGTGTTACTATCAAACATAATGTGGAAAAATTGATTAATCATATGCTAGAAAAAACACTAATGGGAAGGTGGAGGAATTTTAATGACATTTGCAGATTAGTTTTAATAGCATTCTATTAGTGTTAATTTCCTGGCTTAGAGAGTTATATTATGTTTTTTGTTTATTTGCTTGTTTTATTTTGTTTTTTGAAAGATATTCTTTTTTTTAATTTATTATACTTTAAGTTCTGGGGTACATGGGCAGAATGTGCACATTTGTTACATAGGTATACATGTGCCATGTTGGTTTGCTGTATCCATCATCCCATCATCTACATTAGGTATTTCTCCTAATGCTATCCCTCCCTAATCTCTCCACCCCCTGCTAACCCTCCCCTAGCCCCCAACAGGCCCCGGTGTGTGATATTTCCTTCCTTTTGTCCATATGGTCTCAATGTTCGACACCCAATTATGAGTGAGAACATGCCATGTTTGGTTTCTGTTCTTATGTCAGTTTGCTGAGAATGATGGTTTCTAGTTTCATGTCCCTGCAAAGGACATGAACTCATCCTTTTTTATGGCTGCATAGTATTCCATAGTTTATATGTGCTACATTTTCTTTATCCAGTCCATCAGTGATGGGCATTTGGGTTGGTTCCAAGTCTTTGCTATTGTGAACAGTGTATATTTCTGTTTTAAAAAACTCTTTACTTTTTCCTTTTAATAACAACTCTTCTAAAACCCACAACAGGGTATCAATCTTTCATAAGTTATCTAGTATCTGAATAAAGAGGAACCACATTGAATATGGAAACCAATAGTTTCCTAGTTTAGATGGAGAGAAAGAAGGTCAATTACAAGTTACATTCTGTGTTTTTTTCTTCATGTTACAGAATCTCCTAATATTTGTATAGCCAATTTTCCCAGAATCAAACAAATATAAATTTTATTTTTTTTCAAGCATCAGATTTTATATGCTGAGGTCAGTTTGTGCACTTTTTATTCTGGTTCATGGATATCTGTGACCATTCTTGTACTAGTGACAAAAATAAAATAAAATTTATTTGGTGAATTTTCTTGCTGGTTTTCCCTGATTCTTCTTTTAGAGAATGATTATAGACCCATTTTGTCAAGATAGACTTGACTATTGACGAGCCAGAATAGCTGAGCTATATATAGGGCTTATATTTATTAAGTAGTTATTGTGTGCTAGAAACTGCTAAAAAGAACTGCTAAACATTTTATGCATTGGCTTATTTTATCTTTAAAACATCCGGATGATTTAGGATACTATTATTATTTTTCCTTTTTTTTTTTTTTTTTTTACAGATAAGGAAACTGATTCATAGGGAACTTAAGTATTGCAAAGTTAAAATCCATACAGCTAGAGAGTGATGATGTTATACTTGGGCCACAGGACAATCTGCTTCCTTAAATGTTATTCTTTGAGTTGTTGAGAGGAAAGGCTTATGGCATCATCATTCCTGCTGCCTCCTCTTAGATCTGAGGTTACATGGGAATTACAGGAAGGTCTAATTTTTTCTCCCTTTTTTGGTCATCATTATAATCATACTCCATGGTCAACATAATCTTCTTTCTCTGAGGCTATCTCTTTCTTCCATATGACAGCTAAGAGACTTCTGGCTCCCAGGACACTGTCATATTCATGGATGATAGGGCGCAAAAATTTTGTAAAGCAAAGAAGCTGTGCTAAATTTAATTAGTGAGTCCCATGTCACTTTAAGTGAGCAGTTATTAAAGGGGAAAAAACTTGGCATGTTTTACTCATTCAATTTTCTGATTTTTGGTTAAACAATCAAATCCTAAAGAAAAGAAAATATTTGTCCAAGACTACCTAGCTACTAAAGGACAGAGGTAGATCTAGAACTCAAGTATTTTTTGCAATCTATTGTGCAAAATTTAACCTTTATTTTCCATGTTTTATGAGGATTTTGATTTTTCTTTGTCTCAATAAGCTTGAGATTATGTTTCACTATGGCTTTAATACAAAATTTGCTGTATAGATAGGAGGTTTGTTTCAGACAGTGGAGTACAATTTAATAACTCTGATCTTCACATTTACCAAAGTAGCAATTTAAGAAATGATAATAGAGTACCCTAAAGGTATTGCTACAGTTTCACCAAGTACTTAGCCTCCTCTTGTGCATTGAGGAAAGAAATTGGTAATTTAGTCTTTATCACGCATAGACACTTTTTCCTGCATCCCAACTCAATGCAAAGTCCCAAGCCTAAATTCATTTGAGTTATCTTTATGTTGGCCCATTCAAACAGATGGCAATACTTACAAATGTAAATATAATAAATTTGGTGTCTTGGATATAAAATCTGAAAGAATTGCTCTAGAATGAAGGATTTAATCTGAAGCATGCCTGTACTTCGATTTACTAGTTTCTAGAAAACAAATTGGAGCAGGTTATATTTTGTAGAGATGGCAGATATCAGATTCTCTTTTTGCAATATGATGTTTAACTTTGCTTCATCAAGAGGTGAGATCTATTTTTCCACCCTTTGAGTGAGGCTGTGACTAATTTGGAAGTAGCACTGTGACTTCTAAGGCAAAATATTTCTGTCTGGTTTTATTGGAACATTTGAAATATGGGCATGGCTACCATGCTGGGAGGAAGCCTAGATGCCACACTGACAGGCCACATGTAGCCACATGTTCTGGCTACAACCCCAGCTGAGGTCCCACCTGTTAGCCAATAGCAACTGTCAGCCCCAGCTGACATGAGTGGACCAGAGAGCTGCTGTCCCCACAGAGCTCTGACCAAATTACAAAATAAATGTTGTTTTGAATACTAATATTCAAGCTGGTTCCTGGGCAGAAAGATATAACAGGAGCCCGAATAAATCCAACGTTCCTGGAATCTGTGCATGGCATAATAAAATGAGAACAGAAAATGTGTCAGGTAAATACGTTGATGCAAAAGACTGTTTCATTATCTCAGCTATCTGAATCCATATTCCTTCTCTGTATGGGAGGAAAGAAATGTCATTCAGTTACTCTAATCCAATAGGGGAGATTTCAGTCTTCAGTACACTCTGTTAGTTGTCCTTTACTGTCTGTTGTTACCCTTCTTGTCAGGTGGCCCTATTACTTTTGCCCTAGCGTACCAGCATTTTTGCTTCAATGCCTTATGGACATCTCTGTGGGGAATCACCTCCCATTTGGTGAATTCTTTATGTCCTCTGGACTTTTTTAAAATATAGAGTTCATTGAACACAATGCTTCTTGTTCTCTTTTAAGAAGTTCATGGATGCTGTTAAAAAGGAGATATGGGGATTTAAAAAACTGGAAATAATAAGCCAGCTGCATTAGAGAATCCATCAAAAAGGTCAAAGCCACACAATGTGCTATTACAAGTCATCAGTTAGATAAAGTATTCAGCCCTTCTGCCTTAATTTTTTTAAACCTGAACTTTAATGAGAATGGAAAGGGCATGATAAGAAACATTTCTTCTAACAAAGATTGCAAAAAGGGAGAAAGATTAGGTGATGGGGCCCATTCTGATGAATAGGTAGCCGGTACACTTGAGTTCCTCTGGATCCCCAGGCCTCCAATATTCTTCTTCTCTCCTCTCAAAGACTATGAAAAGCTCAAATCATATTGTTTAATGAATAGTAGCTGTAGAATTACAGCAAAGCACAACATGAATCCTAGTATCTAATGTGAAAGAAAAAGGTGAGTATCTGAATAATAATGCCTTTGTGCAAACTGACAGGATTCTCATTTCTTTGCTAATAACGTGAAATCCCAATTTCACTTTTTCTTCCTATATACTCAAAAGGCTTGTTGAAAGCAGAAAGCCAATGTTAAAAATCTTTTGTTGTTATTGATGTTTTTGTTGTTATTATTTTCTCCCTATACTGGAAAGAATTGTGTTGATTCTTAAATACAGAGGGCTTAAGAGATCCCTATTATGATAAAGTGGGTGTCTTTGTGGTCTATGGGGATAGTGTCTAGGTAAAAGACAGAAAAAAAAAATTGAGATGGTGCTTTGGCCACACACAGATTCAGCCATTGACTCAAATTGACAAAGCAGTGTAGCTCACAGGAGATCAGTGTTCACTCCCAGAGCTCCAGCTTGCTGTTTGGAAAAAATATATATATTTATAGTGTTGGAGAAATTTGAATTATATACCAGTTCAGTATAAGCACTTACCCAGCAGGTTGGGAGCAGAGAGGGCAGAAGGAGCCAGTGTGCCAAAGCATTCATTGGTGTTCAGGGCATGCGTTAACCCATTTTCACACTGCTGATTAAAGGCATGCCCAATACTGGGTAATTTATTTTAAAAAAAAAAAAAAAAGAGGTTTAATGGACTCACAGTTCCATGTGGCTAGGGAAGCCTCCCAATCATGGTGGAAGAGAAAAGGCACGTCTTACATGGTGGCATGCAAGAGAGAATGAGAGCCAAGCAAAAGGGGAAACCCCCTTTAAAACCGTCAGATCTGTTGAGACTTATTCACTATCACAAGCACAGTATGGAGAAACCACTCCCATGGTTCAACTATGTCCCACTGTGTCCCTCCCACAATACATGGGAATTACGGGAGCTACAATCAAGATGAAATTTGAGTGGGGTCACAGCTAAACCGTATCAGGACATTACCTAGGTATGTTTCCTGTGACAAAGTTGGATGTATTAACTTGATGAGTGTGTGAGTATAAGCATGGGAACCCAGTAAGCCCATTCTTGGGACTTCCAGGAGCAGAGTAAGGCTCTCAAGTGATTCAGATTATAGGGCCTCGTTTGTCTAGAACACAAAAGCAGGAGATGGGTGAAGACTGCCTTCAAATATGTAGGTCAAGGGTGACAAGACAGAGACAGGATGAGATGGATACCAAGGCAATATTCATGTGAATAAAAGTTATGACAGCATCTAAACCAGACAGGGAAAAGTATTCTTAAAATAGTAAAAAAAATTTCTAGGTCTTTGAGGAAGCACCACACTGTCTTCCACAATGGTTGAACTAGTTTACACTCACACCAACAGTGTAGAAGTGTTCCTATTTCTCCACATCCTCTCCAGCATCTGTTGTCTCCAGGTTTTTTAATGATTGCCATTCTAACTGGTGTGAGGTGGAATCTCAATGTGGTTTTGATTTGCATTTCTCTAATAATCAGTGATGATGAGCATTTTTTCATATATATTTGTTGGCATTCCATTTGACCCAGCAATCCCACTACTGAGTATATACCCAAAGGATTAAAAATCATTCTATTATAGAGACACATGCACACATATGTTCATAGCAGCACTGTTTGCAATAGCAAAGATGGGGAACCAACCCACAAGCCCATCAACGATAGGCTGGACAAGGAAAATGTGGCACATATACACCATGGAATACTATGCAGCCATAAAGAATGATGAGTTTGTGTCCTTTGTAGGGACATGGATGAATCTAGAAACCATAATTCTCAACAAAGTGACACAGGAACAGAAAATCAAACACTGCATGTTCTCACTCATAGGTGGGTGTTGAACAATGAGAACACATGGACACAGGGAGGGGAGCATCACACACTGGGGTCTGTTGTGGGGGGCCCAAGGGAGGGACAGCGGTGGGGGTGGGGAGTTTGGGGATGGATAACATGGGGAGAAATGCCAGATATAGGTGATGGCAGGATGGAGGCAGGAAACCACATTGCCATGTGTGTACCTATGAAACAATCCTGCATGATCTGCACATGTACCCCAGAACCATATAATTTTAAAAAAAAGTTAAAAGCCAAAAGCTTTTTTTTATTATTTTTTTTTTTAAAAAAGAGGTAAAAACGACAACAACAACAACAAAGCTGCCAAACCTTGAGGAAGCAGACATGATATTGAGAATGTCCCCACAGAAACAATTAACACAAGAATGTTGCTGAAATACGTGTTTAATAGTAATGATTTTTATAATTTTAATTTTTATAATTGCTTTACTTGCTTATACCTCAAAACCAGATATAACAGTGCTTTCAGTTACCCAGACAGATGGATTTTTCAAGGCACCAAAGTTGCCCTCTCCTAACTCGTATCTAATTTCAATTTCTCTGTCACTAAAAGCTTTTCTTTTCTTTATTTTCCAAATAGCAAGCTGGGGCTCACGTTGGGAGTGGACCTGATCTTCTCAGAGCGACATTGTTTTGGTCCCACTAGTTTGAGTCAGTGGCTGAACCTGTGTGTGGCCAAAGCACCTTTTCAATTTGTAAATGGCAGGACATAGAGCATTGTTTTCTGGTAGGAATATTGGTCCAGTATTAGGCTACAGGCAGGTAGCAGTCATATGTCATGTGGCCGGTGGTATTTTTTCCCAATTCCAGAGGATCATGAAAGAAATAGCCCTCAGTTACTGATATTTTGTGATTCTTCTGTGATTGTTGCGGAAACTAACCAAAACTCATGTATTGCATTACTTGTGTACAGTTCTCCAGTTGTTTTATGTGGTTAATATTAAGGGTCCTTTACTCATCCAACCATATACACTATATATTGAATATGGGCAGATATATATATAGAGAGAGTGTGTGTTTGTGTGTATATATATATGTATATTTTATATATAAATTAACTTTGGAGTTAATTTTAAAGGGCCAATGTATTTACTGAGTGTGTGTGTGTGTGTGTGTGTGTGTGTGTGTAGGGTGAGGGAGTGTGTGTGTGTGTATATATATATGTGTGTATATATATATGTGTGTGTATATATATATATGTGTGTATATATATATATATATGTGTGTGTGTGTATATATGTGTATATATATATACACACACACACTCAGTAAATACATTGGCCCTTTAAAATTAACTCCACAGTCCAATTCTGTGAAAATAACTGGTTGTGTTTTAAGGTAGTCATTTTAAGAAGATCCAAATGAGAGATTGAGAAAGAGACCAATATTTATTTGAACACCTGCCAAATACAGTGCTAAACATTTTACCCTGTTTATCATATTAGGTAAATTAGAAATAGCCAGAAAAGGTATTTTAAATGTAATGAGTAGAAAAGTACATTTAAATATATTTTTTTCTTATTTACTTCTTGTTTTCTAAATTTCATTTCTATTAATATTAATTTGTTATTTTTGAAATTGTTCTTTACTGACCACAATTTAGTGTTAGATGGAACTAAAGTAATCATTAAAATTAGCAGCAGCAGCACCATAATAAAACTTAAGGCTGTCTCTTAAAAATAATGCATGTAGTTTTTATTTGTCAGGAGGGGGAATGATTAGCATAAAATTTTTTAAAATACTGAGAAACAGTGAAACTATTCAAAAGGGGAAGTAGTCTTCCACCTTCTATAATTAAAATCCACAGGACATAGTGATAATCTGCCTATGAATTTCAGGGGCTATTTGGGGGACTCTATTAAAGGGGATATCTACTAACTACCTTGCTCCTCAGCAAGTCTCCAACCTGTCACTCATAGTACAAGAGATATAAGGAATCTTGTTTAACTTTAGAATCTTTCATTTTTTCTGTCTTCCTTAGGTAGTGCTGGCACTCCAGTGATGTTTAACAAGAACGGGGATGCACCTGGGCGTTATGACATCTTTCAATACCAGACCACAAACACCAGCAACCCTGGTTACCGTCTGATTGGGCAGTGGACAGACGAACTACAGCTCAATGTGAGTTCTGCTTGCTTCCTTTCTTCCCTTGTTGAGACGAATGAACAGACTTTTAATTTGGTCAGTTAAACAAGTGTTTCTTGTTTAATGTTTGTATGTATATGCAAGAGAGCATGCAATTTGTTGTGGGCATCAGCAAAAACTGGTGTCCAATAATAATGATGGTGATGATGATGATGGAAAATGTGTATTGAATTTTGTGCATTATATTCATCACCTGTGTGAATTATCTCATTTAATCTGAGACTAGGATTACTTAGCAAATGGATTAGGTGAAATTGTTACCACCTAACAATTTCACAAGATCCTTCTCTTGATTATACTTTTTATTTCTTCTGCCTCCCTACTGTTTCTTCCTTCCTTTTCCTTTTTTATTTGGTGGTAGTGATTTTTTATTATTTTTTCAGACATTTTAGTGTATCACTTTATGTGATATTTATAATTAGATAATCTAAGTAATTGCAGTGCTAGGCATTTCTGTAATCTCTCCCACTTTCTGTAAAATGTGACCTTAAGTAAGCAGCCACTTCCTTTCACAAGATTATGTCAAATCCATCATCCAGTGTCCTAGCTTCAAAACAATCAGAAATTTCTCTCTTAGCCTTTTTGTTCTATTCAGGCCTTGAAATAATTGGGTAAAACTCAGCCATCCTGTGGGAAAGCAATTTGCTTTACTCACCTACTGATTCAAATGTTCATCTAATCCAGAAACTTCACAGACACACCCAGAATATTCGACCAACTATCAGGGCAGTCCATGGTCCAGTCAAGTAGAACATAAGATTAACCATCGCAGTCTCTATCCTAGACAATTCCTTTAATGTCTTTTGTAAAGCAATAAATTATGTCATTACCCTTTATTATAGGTATCCTATATCTTAGGAGACACCTTTGGAATTATTGATAACAAGGCTTCTTGGGTGTAGAAAGCAAATCCATTTCTTGGAAAGTGGAAGGTTATGTTGGGGTTTCTAAGAAGAAACAGTTGTTCACATAGGGAGGGGTGAAGTCACTACAGGCCAGTTACTTCATCTGCACATAGCCTTAGCATAGATCTGCTTGCACCTATCCAGTTGTCCGCATCGTGAGGTGCACCATACATGTGAACTGGCACTAAAATTGGGTCAAAAGAATTATGCTCTGGCATTCAGGAATGGTTGGAATCAACAGGTACCATCCATGGCTTATATAAATGTAAACAGACAAGATCAAAAAAGAAGTTAAGATTATTCTGAATCCAAGGCATGCTAAACTTGCAAGTAAAAAGAGAAAATAAAAACAAAACAGAAACGTAAAAGGTAAACTCAAGGGTGTAATCAAAAGCAGAATCAAAGCAGTATAACCTGGGTGACACTGAAAGTGTGTTTTTATTGGGTGCTGCCATGTGCTGTAAGATAAATCAGCCAAAACTAAAGGTAGAGAGTCAAGGACTATGGTACATAGGTGAAGTGCTCAGGGCTTATTGTAAGATCAATTGGATTAAATAGGTTCATTAATCTTTTCCAGCATAAACCCTACACTATTGTTAAATTTCTGGCACATATAATTTGTCCAATATCCATAAAATTTCCCAAGTAGCATTCACCAACTTCAGATCGGATCTTACGTGGGAGTTCTTAAGCACACTATTTTTAAGAACCAACATGAACACTGATTTATTTTATTTTATTTTATTTTTTATTATTTTGATATGGAGTCTTGCTTTGTCTCCAGGCTGGAGTGCAGTGGTGCAATCTCAGCTCACTGCAACCTCTCCCTCCTGGGTTCAAGTGATTCTCCCGCCTCAGCCTCCCGGTAGCTGGGATTACAGGTGCACACCACCATGTCCAGCTAATTTTTGTATTTTTAGTAGATACAGGGTTTCACCATCTTGGCCAGGAGGGTTTCAATCTCTTGACCTTGTGATCCCCCTGCCTCAGCTTCTTGAAGTGCTGGGATTAATTTTGTTTTTATTAGTTTGGTTTGTATTTTATCCTTTGTAAGGATTGCATTTGATTAGCCATTCAACAAGGTTTTGTTGTTTTGTTTTTAAATACCTATCATGTTATAATAATTGTGAGAGTCAATGCGTAGGTACATAATGGAGATGACACAAATGCGGTCCCTATTCTTGCACAATTCAGCACCTAGGATAGAGTTACGTGGTACTCAGTAAACAGATATGTACATGCAAATTCTGAAGTATGATAATGAAGAAGGTGGTAGAGGGTAATGGAGGTAGGAAAGGAAGGACCTTCTACAAGAGAAGCCAGCAATGTGAAAAGTAGAATGACCAGCAAGTCAGATGGCTGATGTGGCAATGGATTAATCAGCAAAGGAGATGAGAGGAAGGGTAAGAGGAGATATTAGACCAATAGTTAAGAATCATATTCATGCAGCTCCTTGTATGTCATGATACATTTTTTAAAATTTATTCTGAGTGCATTTAAAGACCACTAAGAAGTACTAAGCAAGGAAGAGGGAGTGGCTGCATCAAATTTGGGAATAAAATTACTGCATTTTCTGGGAAGGTAATGGAGGGGGCAAAAGTAGCAGCAGAAAGACCAATTATGAGTTTGTTGCAGGTATCTAGCTAGAATAGGGTGGCTAAGTGAGGTGGTTCTCAGACTGCACTGTGCATCAGGGCCCTCTGGAGGGCTTGTAACAGCACGTATTACTGGGCCCTACTTTCAAAGAAGCTGATTTATAAGAAATAGAGGTGCAGGAAGCCTCAATATTTGCTTTTTTCAGAAGTCCTTGGGCAATATTGATGGCACTTTGAGAACCTCTGGCTTAGAGACATGTGTGATAGTGAAGATGAAGCCAAATGAATGGGATGCGTATGTGGCATGAAGCACTGTGTGGATGATAGCAACACATGAAATGAGGGAGGCTGCTGGGAGTGCAACGGAGAAAATCAATTTCAGTTGGGATTCTTACATATGTGAGGCTTCTTAAATATACTATACCCAAAATGAAATGGGTATAGGTCTGAAGCTCCAACAATAGTTTTGAGTCATAATTATAAAACAATGTAAACTGTTAACTTATAAATGGACTTTAAATCCATTAGAAAGAGAGATAAGAGAAGAGTAGAGAACCCAAGGCCTTGAAAACCTCATAGAAAATGACATAATTCCGGCCTCGCATGTTGGCTCACACCTGTAATCCCAACACTCTGGAAGGCCAAGGCAGGCAGATCACGAGATCAAGAGTTCGAGACCAGCCTGGCCAACATAATGAAACTGCATCTCTATTAGAAATACAAAATAATTAACTGAGTGTGGTGGCAGGTGCCTGCAATCCTAGCTACTTAGGAGACTGTGGCAGGAGAATCACTTGAACCCAGACGGTGGAGGTTGCAGTGAGCCGAGATCACACCACTGTACTCCAGCCCCTCAGCCCCTCTAAGTCTCTCTCTCAAAAAAAAAACTCAAAAAAAAGGGCGCCCTGTTTAAAATATTCTGTTTAATTTTCCCAGAGAGTTGGGCTAACTTATACTTTCAATTTTTTCAATTTTTGTTTGTGTTTATGCTAGCTAAGTCAGGGGCTTATTTTTGGCTTGAAACTAAGTGTGAGCATTCTTCATTCTACTTTGTCATGCTGAGATTGATGTGTTAGGAAAAACAAGAACCTTCAGGTAGATGTAGTAGTTGGTACTTGGTATTGCATAGGACCTAAAGGAGTGAATGACAGCCATGAAGGGGTCATTTTTAGAGGGATAAGAGGATAAGTTTAATTCAACTAGTGTGGCTGCTGATATAACTGAGCTTGGTAGGATGTCACCCTGTTGAAACCTTTTATTGTGAAATTTAATTTGAATTGTATGCAAGGGGATAAAAAAGAAAATAAAAGTTGAGTAGAGTACCCAGAGGGTACCCTAACCCTCTCAGCCAGGGACCTAGAGCCATAGCCCAGTTGTCCTATCCAGTGGTTCATTCCTCTCCAACATCATCCTGCCCTAGATGTTCCTTTTGCTGTGTCATTTGTTACAGGTACTGTAAATGGTCTTTATAGTTTGTAAATTTGTGCAAATAGTTCTGTCGATTTGCTTTCTTGTAGTCAACGGAACAACAACAAAAAATGTATTTCAAGTAAAGAGTGTATGTCTCCTCACAAAGATTCATGGGTACTTTTTCAGTTCTCAGTTACATCTTCTTAAGAAAATGAAATTTTCGGGAGTAGCTTTCTCTGTGGTCAGTAATTGCAAATGAATTTTCGAGCCAAGAAATCAGTTTTACGTTCTTAGAATTCCAGCTCTGTAGATCAGACTGCTCCGCTGTTCCACATGCAATTTCTGGAATTCAGGTGACTGGCAGTGTGCTGTCTGATGTAGAATGCCTCATGTACCCTCACTACACTGTCTCCTCTGTGGCCCAAGAGATGACTGAATGGTTGCCTATTAGGATATTTCTGCTGAACAAGAATTCTGCAGAAGGAAATAATAACCAACAAAACCATTCACTCTTCTAATTGTAACGTCTACAGAAATAACCCTAATTGCTTAGGTTTCCATTAAACTATCTGGAGATTTTATAAAATACTCTTCCTGGGAGAAGGAAGAAGCAACAGTGCAACAAACATGATTGCTTATCTGCAGTGTGTCAGGAGAGATGATAGCTTGTGGAGATATTAGAATAAATAGGGACAGATCCTGCACTCCAAGTTCACAGTCTAGGATAAGGGCTCTGTAGTAGATATATTGCATTTTAGGGCTACATGCAGGCACTGGTTTAGGGATACATCCACCACAGTGTGATATTTGAACTGGATCTTTTGAAGCTTAAATGGTAGTTCCTGAGATGAAGTAAAAAAAAAAAATGCTTTAGAATAAATAACGCAATAATATTTAAAAATTAGGGCGGGGGATATTTCTGAAAAAGGCAAGAAATGGAATGTGAATGCCTAAAGTACTCTAAATTTATGTTGTAAGTAAACTGTATTATGTGTGATAGAAACCATGTTGGTTACTTTGTCATCTTTTATTTAGCCGAAATTCAGAAGTTCAGGAAGCTCAGGTGTGTTAAAAATGTTCACTTTCCAAATAACTAGAATTCTCTAAAATACCAAAATGTTAATTAAAGCATTTTTAGAAATGAACTAGTCTTAATTGCAGCTTCCTGTAGTGAACTGCGTATTTTCTTAAATAGAAGACTAAATGAATATTACTGCCTCTTTTCTGGATAACTGAAGTCCTGCAAACCTCAGTTTTCTGCCATTGTTTAGGATAGACCAACTTTGTGATCTTCTGAGGTATATGGGGCTTGTTAACTTTTTCAGTGATTTTTTTTCTCTGTTGAGCTTACACTTCACACCTAGAGGCTGAAAGCTCCTTGAAGGTAGGATCCATGTTTTAGTCGCTGCTTGGATGCCTGCAAATGCAGTACCTAGCACACAGTAGACATTTGTTATCTTTTTGTTAATATATATAATCATGTATAATGAACATGTCCTTTTTTAAAATGATGGAAATTATTTGCAGCCATTAGTCACTCTTCCTCCTTCTGAGAAGAGCACCCAAGTTTCTCTTTTTAGCCATGTGGTTTGCCATGGGTGTTTCCCAAGTCCAGGGAAGTCAACTAATTCAGTCTAAGCCAATCACTGGCCATAGTGATGGGGATGGGCCCCCATACTACATCTGTCTAATCGAGAAGAACCACTGGATGTCTGCTGGCCAATCTGAGACACCAACATGCCCTTCCCAGAGGCAGGGGCTTCCTAGGGAGCCATTTTGAGGCCACCATGTAGGAGTTTCAGGGAAGAAAAGCCAAAACTTGAAAAGAGAAACTAGATCTCGGTCATGGTTTGTGCCCTAGGAAATCCTTACCAGAAGCCATTTGTAATGCTCTCTGGATTGTTTAGTTATCAATAAATTAGGACAATTTATGTAAGATACTCTTTAAAGTCTTATTCACTATAGTAACCAAAAATTAAAAAATAAGAATTGGTTTTTGTTTTAGTATGCCCAGGATGGAAAAGAAAAAATATCAGCTACCCCCTTTTAAGCAGAATTTTTTAGATTTTATTAAACTGAGGTAATTAAAATTAATTTTAAAAGTTGTAATGTTTGTTCCATATTGAATCTTTCATACTCATTAAAATTTAGGCTGTCCCAGACACTGAAGACATTAAGAGAAACAGTTGATTGCCAGAATAACTATTTAATACAATTACATATTTCCAAGTCAATATGGACTTATACCTGTCTATAAAGTTGCTGATCACTCTATTGTTTCATAATTGTAACAGTAAAAATGTTTTTAAAATCTTATTGTACTCAAAATTTACAATGTATTACATGAGGTATGTAATAGCAATAATCAAGGCAATGTTGACAGAAACATATGTAAGATGTCAAAATCTTGTACTTCTTCAGCTTCAATCTGGTGGCTTCTTTTATGGAACCACCTTTTTTAATAATTAGCAGCTCTCTTCTTGTAATTTATAGTTTTATTGTTAGTAATTAGAACAGCAGGCTTTAAAGCTGAACTGATTAAATGGATCTCAGTCCCAAATTCTTCATTACTAGCTATAAAGCAGGGACATGGTAGTACCTATTTCACTGAGTTATTGTTAGCATTACATGTAATAAATAATATGTGTAACATGCTAAAAACAGAGCCTGGCACATAGTAAATGTTCAACAAATGTTAGCCACAACAACAACAAAAATAACAATAATTTCACTTCCTTAGTTTATCACATGATGATATGGTTTGCCTGTGTCCCCACCCAAATATCATCTCGAATTGTAATCCCCACATATTAAAGGAGGGACCTGAAATACCCACATGTTGAGGAAGAGAGGTGATTGTATTACTGAGGTGGTTTCCCACATGCTGTTCTCATAGTAGTGAGTGAGTTCTCCTGAGATCTGATGATAAGTGTCTGGCATTTTATAAGTGTCTGGCATTTCCCCTGCTTTCACTTCTCTCTCTTGCCACCACATGAAGAAGATCCTTGCTTTCCCTTGACTGTAAATTTTCTGAGGCCTCCCCAGCCATGTGGAACTGTGAGCCATTAGAACCTCTTTCCTTCATAAATTACCCAGTCTCAGGTATTTCTTTATGGCAGTGTGAAAACAGAGTAATACGCATGATCCATAATTGCTCAAAACATCAATTACTAGCAGTTAGCTGGATTATTTTTCTGTATCCCCCAGCACCAAGCATAATGCTGAGCATATAGAAATGGCTTGTGAAATATTAAATGGATAAAGAGATAAACAGACAAACAATTGAATTATATAAATTACTTAAGGCCCGGGACTGTGTCATTGTTAACTTAACATTCCAGTGCCTATTGGATGAATGGATCAGAGGATTCAACCAGATATCTACCTGAGTCAGCAATTCTGCATGATTCAGGGATGCATTTTAGAACTTGATTTTCCAAATAGGTTCCTTAAGGGTTCCCTAAGTGGTCTGTAAGCTTGTTCCAAGTGCAAAGATAGACTAGTTTGATGTTTGAATGTTAGTTAAGGTAGATCAGAAGAAAAGGAGGAAAAGAGATAGAATAGTTTTTATTGATTTCTTATTTTTAGAAATCAGTGGCTATTTGAGAACATGAGGTGAAATTGCTGCTCTTGGGGAATCAAGTTGTGGACTCATTGGCCATTTATTGCTAAAGTTAAAGTTAACTAATCATCAGACCACTGAGGCTAGTTGTATTTTCCACCTGCTTCTCCACAATTTAATGCTACATTACAGGAAGCATGAGAACAGGAAAGAATTTAGGATTTGCTCTCTAATCACACCCTGCCTGTTACTGATCATATCTGTGAACCGGGACAAGGAAGTTCTCTTCGGAAAGAAAGCATTTAACCTGACACCAGAGTAACAAGAGTTATTTTTATTTGTCAGCATCTCTAAATCTGTGATATTTCATGAAAGATATTTATAAATCAAAAATAGTACTGCTATGTTAATTTATAAATCCAAAATAAGTACTGCTTCCCATTTGTCAATTAACTCGAGATGAGAGACCCCAAACTGATTACAGACAGCAGGTGTGGTTCAAAAATTAACGACTTGCCAATATTTTAAACATTGGGAAATGACAGATGAATATGTTTTTGACCTCTCTTTAAAAAAATCAGACCTGGCAGTGATGCACCTTTACTTCCCAGGCAGCACAAGCTGGCAAAATCAAAGGAACAGCTTTCCACTTTATACAAGGTGTGTGCTCTTTATGTTACCACAGACCCCTCACCTCCTACCACTCCACTCTCTTACAAAATCCGCCTAACTCCCTCTAGCATTTTATTTCATTCACCTAATCTAGACTTTGAATAGATTCTAAGTTATTTCCACTAATTCAGAAATTAGTTTGAACGTATGCTTAATTTTTATTGATAGCCTCTGGAAATTGGTTTCTAAAAATCAACAATAATATATCAATACTATTAATATCCAAAAATCACTCCATGATATGCAATAATACTTTCTTAAAAGGGTTAGCAGTCTGAAAGAGAAGACTGCCTTAATTAAAAAAATAATGCTTTTGTTTGGAAACATGTATTTGTATGTATTCAGAAACATTGGAAATGAAAGAAACAGATTTTTCCTTCTTTTGTCAGCATCTCTCCTAGGAATCAATGGTGTATAACTGTGTTATTTCTATGAATGTCTGGAAGATTAATAATATTTATAATTATCAATATGGCTCCACAAACATGTACATTAGAGAGCCCAAACGCCCATAAATACTTGTTTGCATTCTAGACATTCAAGAAAATCACTTCATGTTTATTAATAAACTCCAGATTATTTGTAAACTGTTGAATGCCATTACTATCTGTATTTTTGGTTCAGACAAAATATATATGAAAAAAAGAAATACAACAAGATGAATGACTTTGGAGAGCTGGACTCTTATACACGGACTCACTCGTTATCACCAACCCAAAATCATGAAAGAAAAGAAAGTCAGTTAATGTATGATCTGCCTTTTTTGTTTGGGAAGCCAAAAACTTCTAGAATGATCTGGTTATGTTCAAATGAAAATATAGGAAGTAGATTTAAAGTGCTTCCCTTCAACTGGGAAAAAACTTTCATAAGTTTTTTCATAAAGTGGGGCATCGTCAAAAGGCTCCCGTTTGAGTCCTGCCTTTCCTCAAGCATGAGGAAATCATTTGACATTCCTGAACCACAGTTCCATTTTGTATTTTAAAAAAGTAAAATAAAATAAAGACAAGTCAAGCTAAATATGTGCCTCATAAGAACACTTTGAAAATGAATAGTGATACCTTCCCTGATACAAGAATGCATATGAGATTGGTGGCTATGTTTCCTGTATTAGTTTTCTATTGCTGCTATAAAAAATTACCACCTATTTAGTGACTTAAAACAGCACAAGTTTATTATAGTTCTGTAGGCTATAAGTCCAACATAGGTCTCACAGGACTAATATCAAGGTGGCACCTGGACTATGCTTCTTTCTTTGTTTCTCTTTCTTAGGGAGAATCTTATTTCTACTCATTTGGGTTGTTGGAAGCGTTTAGTCCTCTTTGGTTATGGGACTGAGGTCGCTGTTTCTTTGCTGGCAGCAGCGGATAGACCTTAGCTTCTGGAGCCTACCCTGACACCTTGACCTGTGACCCCTTTCCTCTATCCTCAAAGCTGGCAATGGCAGGTCAAGTTTCTCTGAGCATCCAGTGTCTTCTGCCTCTTTTTCTGTCAATGCATTTCTTTCCTTGATTCTTCTGTCTTCCTCTTCCACTTTGTAAGGCCCATATGATTGTACTGGGTCACCCAGATAATTCAAGATAATCTCTTTACTTTAAGATATGTGACCATATTCCAACTACAAAGTCCCTTTTGCCATATAATGTAACATATTTACAGGTTCCAAAAATTAGAACATAGACATCTTTGCGGGGAGTTGAGAAGAATGGATTATTTTGCCTGCCATAGTTCTTTATTTTATTAAATAACTTTGTTTTTCTGGGAGATCTATAACATCCATATTAAATTCCCATTCCTAAATGGGGAGAGCTATATTCTTAATGTGTGTCCCCTCCAAACCTCGTGTTGCAATTTAACTCCTAGTGTGGTGGCGTTGGGCGGGGGACCTAAAGGAGGTGTTTGAGTCACGGGTGCAAACCCCTCATGAATAGATTAATGCCCTCCTCAGAGCTGAGTGAGTTTTTACTCTCTTAGTTCCTAAAAGAGCTGAATGTTAAAAAGCCTAGCACCTTTTTCCCCTCTGCCTCTCTCTTGCTTCCTCTCTCACTATGATCTCTGTACACACTGGCTTCTCTTTACCTTCTGCCATGAGTGAAAGCAGCCTGAGGCTCTTGCCAGATGCCCAGTCTTGATTTTTTCATATATCAGAATCATGAGCCAAATCTTTTTTCTTTATAAATTAGTCTCAGGTGTTCCTGTATAGAAACATAAAACAAAGGAAGAGAGTTAACATAATTGTGTAAATAGGAATGTTATGAAGCTTATATATTTAAATACTTTTGGTATGTAATTGAACTAGTCTGTTTGATAAATTTCTCACTCACATTTCCCAGGAAGCTTAGATAGAACCCTAACTTTCATGATAAACATATAGAATCCCCCTTGAGTAGCAGGGGAAGATTGAAGATTAATAGGGAGAGTAAGTGATGCCAGTATCATAGAAGAATTAGATGAGCTTGAAGAGAGAGGACTGTTGACTCTAGCTATTTATCAGGCTCCCTGCAGATGGCATGGCCCCATCTACTGAAACTGAGTGGAACTCCCAACAAGGTAGTGAGAGATGAGGCCACAAAGTCACCACTTCTGGAAACCTGGTCAAAATGAGAAAGACAATAACAATACTCTCTCATCTCTCTGATCTCACCTTATGTTAACTCATTTACAGCTTCCATTTAAACCAGGATAACTTGGTCATGCTAATGTTTTCCAATCCCATTGCCCCCAGTTAAGATATTTCATTCCTATTTTAGTCCCCAGATTCATCAATATTTTGCTTTTGTTGCATTAGATCTCTTTCAAGGACAAAGCATAAATGCAGAGCACTTCCTCAAAATGTATCTCAAATGGGAAAACATAAAGTGAGCATATGATTTAGCAGTTCCACTTCTAGTTATATACCTAACTCTCACATTTTCTGGCTGTGAAAGGCAATGTAGCAGTAGCACACAGTAGTTAATAGCTTGGGATTTGGAGTTTTGATTGCTGAGTCCCTGAGAAAGCTACCAAAATACCTTATTGATATAAGAAAGTCACATTTATTGCTTACTGCAATAAGAGAGAGCACTAGGCCCAGGGTAGTGGCCCACACCTGTATTCCTAGCATTTTGGGAGGCTAAGGCAGCAGATCACTTGAGGCCATGAGTTTGAGACCAGCCTGGATAACAAAGCAAGACCCCATCTATACAAAAAAATTTTTTAAATAATAATATAGATGGTTGTGATGGCACATGCTTATAGTCCTAGCTACTCAGGAGGCTGAGGCAGGAGGATCCTTTGAGGCCAGAAGTTCAAGAAAGCAATGAGCTGTGACTGCAGTGCTGCACTCCAACCTACATAACAGAGCAAGATCCTGTTTCTAAAAAAAGAGAGGGAGTAAGATAAAACCACCTTATAGAGTTTTTGTAATATCTCAAAAAAAGGAAGTCAAGGGCAGATATTTGTTAAGATTTGGGGGTTTGAAGTAAGACACTTCCTTCAATGAGGGAAGCTTGGTCAGAACTATGAAAGTATGTGATGTTATAGTTTTGCATTGCTGAACACAGCAAAGGGGATTTTGAAACTAGACATTTTGAGTAAACTGTTCTTTGATTGGGGGTTGGCCCAGTTGAGCAATCAGTATTTCTCAAAAGGGACTGTTTTCCCTCTGCTAACTTATTTTCCTGACTGATTATTCAAATAAATGGATTTTCAGGAAGTTCCAACAACAAACCATAAAATTATTTGTAACTTTATCTTCCTGGGTAAGAATTTCTTATAATAGTAAAATCCTATTAGTGTAGACAGTTTTTGTTTCCTTGATCCTATTTAGCTGAGTGATTGCAGAAAATTTGTTCTGAGGATATAGACCAAGTTAGAATCTTTTAATCTATGGTATCAGCTTTGTAGAGGGTCAGTTTCAATAGAGTTCTGTGATACCTAGTGAGAGATTTTTTGGTGTTATCATTTATGGCCACAATAAAAAGTCAAATTTATCTGACTTTTCTACTGTAACTTTCAGAACCAAAATAGCACAGCCACTGAGCTGTATGTCATCCCAATATACTGTTGTTCTTAAGCAAGACAATTCCATAACTGGCATTGTCATAGCATTCCTCTCTTGAAATTACAGTGTTCATGTCCTCAGTGGGGGCTTTAGTCTGAAAGAGGTCATTTTTCTGATTACCGTAGCTAGAGTCCCCTACCCTATGCCCTGTCCTCTGAGGTAGGCCCTACTATTCTTAGGGATGCTTTGATCAGTCCCCCTTTCTTTCTGCCATTTTATGTAGCATCATGTGTACAAATAGTTTTTCAAAAAAAAAGAAACATCTATTGAGAGTAGTAACCCCCACCAAAAGAAAAACTGAAATAAGCAAAGTACCCCTTGATCCCTCAATTGTACACATACGTAAATGAGTCTCCCACTCCTGGAAACAAGTTCCAGCTGATCTTTGCACAGCTGTACAGCTAACTAGTTTCCCTTTTCTAAGCATAAAAGTGGTGTCATCCTTAAACTCTTACATTTGACTAACTGTGAAGCCCAAAAAGTCATATGTGTCCTCCTTGGAAAATGGGGTTCACATATACTTTTGTGTGCCATGATGTCATGTTTACAGTACTCTGGGTACGTTAATAGGGACCAATAGGGGATCTGGGAAGATTTTACAGGGTAAGTGAAATAAGAGCTGCTCCTTCAAAGATGTATAGGGAATTACATGCCTGGGGGAAGGCAGGTAGAGGTAGAACTAATAACCAGTCATATATAAAGGAATGATTTTGTAAATTGTTAAATACAAAGTGTTGACTTGGTCTTGTGTGTTGAAGATAGCATCACATTTAAACACAGCTCTCTGGCCAATAGGTGTGCATTCCTTACAAACTTCTCAACAAACACACAACTATTCAGTTGTAGGGGCTCTTTTCAATTGGTGTACTTGAAAGTCTTCCTGAGGCTGACAATGAGAAAGAAGTAACAAGCTCAGAACAAGGAAGACAGAAAGGATGTGGTGGGAAAATACAAAAAGTCTGGGTTTCTCATCAATAACAAATTTGTTCTTGATTTATTGTGTGGTGATACTGTAAGGGAGCCTTCACAATGACTGAATAGGATACCAGCACCTTTATCTTAGCAGGGAATTTGATGCCTGCCATTTGAAATTACACACTGAAAGCAAGCTTTAACACATGGATGGATATGCGTTGGAAAGGTAAGTGGCTTTTGGAAATTGCCCTGAAATCGTTTATGCGTCAATAAGAAGCTAACATTGACGTTGGCAAATAGTCAGTTACATGATTCATGTGCATATTTCCTGAAAGTTAATTTTTTTCTGTGAACTGTGTAGATCACCTTGGCTGTAAGTGCCAGTTTACAGGATTCAATCAAGGATGGCAACTTACAATGGCAGGAGTCTGGGGAGGAGGGGTGGAACTCATAGCTCTTTACTTTCTCATCACTGTTATTGTTACACAAATGAGTGTCATCACCACTTAAGGTGATTGTCTATAATGAAAGGAGGCTTGAGCAGAAGACTAACTGATTTGCTTTATACTCATTACCTGACATTACTGAACAACTATTGAAGATTTTCTGGATGCCTTGCAAATTTCATTGTCAATATCTTATTAGGCATATCCAGTATTGTGAGCATTTCTATCACGGTGTATTCAACATTTAGGTACTTCTGTTGAAATGCCTTCTTTCACTGGTCTCTGCTCTATATTTAAATTTGTTTTTTTTAAAAAAAAACATCTGGAGCTACTATGGGGGTGATAGGATTATTTTTAAACAGAAAATGCTATTGATTCTTTGAAAATTTCTTGAGTCAAATCTGCTTTCTTTGGCTAAATTCTACTTTCTGAAAACTGGAGAGGAGTTAGTAGCTCAGTATTTACAGGTGTGGGCTGACACTTATTTCAGAAGGGGTGGTATGGAGGATATCATAAAGCATGGGCTGTGGAGGCAGGCTGTTGGGATTTAAATCCCACGTTTGGCCGCCTATTGGTTCTACCACCTAACTTGTTTCCCTTCTCTATGCCTCATTCCCCCATCTGCAAAATGAGATTAATATTGGGGCCTAACGCACAAGATTGTTGTGAGAGTTAATGACGTGAAAAGTGACTAGGACAGTGGCTGGTACAATAAATACTTGCTGGGACTAATATTGTTGTTGCTACTTTCTCTGAAACAGATAAGATCATGTTATTCTTGTATGTCAAAACTTCCCACCACTTTTCCCTCTTTCCAGGATCAGAAGGCCACTCCCAGCTCCTGCCTTCGCCCCATACCTCTCTGCCCTGGTTCTGCTGCTCACACCCATGCTTCTGTCTCAAAGACCTCTCTGACTGTCTTGAATCTGTCACATTCTCTCTGACATTTCTGTGTCTTGTACACATCATCTGAAATGCCATATTCCACCACCAAATTGAACACTGGCCACTGGACGCATTCCACCTTACTTGTGAAGACTCATATAAATAATTGCTTCTTCCTTAACGTCCCCAGTGGAAATTTCCATCTTGCTAGGTCAACAATGTTTTTTAACCACTTCCATGAAGTTCTTCAGAGCACTGTCTCTTTCAGGGCCTAGCAGAGTGTTAGACATCAAAATGGTGCTTGAAAATCAATGTGTAAAGTGGTAAATACTTGAATCTCTACTTTGTTACTAACTTTCCTTGTCCAGAGAGCTCTGTAACTACAGTTTAGAAATAAGAGTCATTATTGGAGCTTTCAAAAGCACCTCTGGTGGAAATTTTTAAAAAATGCACTCAAAAGAGCAAAGTAACCAGTTGCCTAGTGTGCATTCATTCATCAGGACCTCGAAGCTCAATCTTACCCCTAGGGAGGACTAAGAGGGCACAGAGAGTCTTCTTTAGACAGATACTATGGAAACACTAACCACACCTCTCTCGCCCTCCCCAATTCTGGTGTATACTTAGAGAAATCTTACCTCTTCAACCCTGTTGCAAACTGGCTTCCGGAATGAATACGTAGACATCAGTTACTACCCAAGATAATTATTTTCAAAAAGGCATTCATGAGTATGTGACCAGAGGTAACAGATTTAGCTGTGTTAGATGACTTCTTCAAGAGCAAAGTCTCCACCGAGTACCAGACTTTGGAGCTGCATCTCACTTTGCTTGTTTCTTTCTGAGATGTATGTCTTTATTCTCCTGTTGTTTCTCTTTGCTGTGATCAACACAAAGAAACATCACCGTATGTTTCTTTTTAAATATATATCTTTTGAAATATCATTTGAATGATTTGTACCCTTTCTTCTAGCCATTTCTCATGGGATTGCTAATTTCCATCTCTCCTTATGAAGCCTCTATCTCCAGTTAAAAAGTAAAATCACACACAAGTGTATATTCAGCATAACTTGGTCCATGTCAATTTCTGTTCTAAAGCATTGTATCAAAGGGTCTTTGATGACCATTTATAAGTGGCACTTTCTTTGTCCTTATTCATGATCCAATGTGCCCTTCCTGAAGAGCAAATTCAAAAAGGTCACTTTATTAATGTGAATGCATTCTTTTGAATTTTCACCACAGGTGCTTTTGAAAGTTGCAATAATCATTCTTCTCTCTCCCAGCTTGAAACATGAACTTGGCCCTCCTTGTTACTCTGTTGTGACTATGCCTTCCTCATAGGCATTTTTCTTTATTCTGCTCACTGAAGCTTATGCTGACAGCACATCTCAGGAACCATGAATTTACAGGCTTAGCCTTTCCCATGCCAACTGGAGGGAAATCTGGGGACCCGCTGACCTGTTGAAAAGCCATATGTTTCTGCTGTCTTAGGTGGAAGTCTTTCCACTAAGCGCTGGGCTCTGTTTTATCACTTCTTGTCATATGGTACTCACTGGGTAATTGCTCATGCCATTAAAAATTTATGTTGGCCCACATATCAAGTAGACATTTATTTTTCAGCTGAGAGTTGACTGGAGCATTTTGCAAAGGAAGGGGAGAGAAAAAAGCATGGAATTTAATCAGCAAATTTCTAGTCCTCGTTCTTTTTGCCAAGAGGGTTACATTTCAAATATTTAATAATCAGTAAGAGCTGGGGCCAATCAATGAGTATAATGAATATCTCTTGCTGAAATAGAGTCCTGAAGCCTCCTATCTTATTAACCTATAAGTTACTGGATCATGGGCAGGCCATGGGCATCCATCCCTGGGAAAGGTTGGGAATGTAGAACAATAGAGTTAACTGGAGTAGGGTGAGGAGTCCTACTTATCAACTAGTGTGAAGGCATTTTAGTATCCGAAGGTCACTCTTGCGTACATGACTAGTTATTATTTCGGTTTTGACCCACCTCCCCACAGGCATGCAGTCACCTGCACATATTTGATGGGTTAGCTCTTGTTTTACTCACTCCGTAACACCTTCCATAATTCTAAATTGGTCCCTATGCAGTGTCCCCAGAGCACCCTAAACATGACTTTATGGTACCAAGAGTATAGGCTGAGAACCAGAAAACAATTATAGTACAGAGGTGGAAACAGTGTAGCCTCAGAAGTCCAGCTCAGAAGTCGCTGGACCTCAGTGTACTCGTAGGTAAACTCGGGACATTTATACTGTCTTATCTGCTTTTCCCCAAAAGAAGATTCCAAGACAAGAATTTGGGAAATGATCCTGACAAACATGTAAGGAAGTAGGTGAATGAGGCAAGGAAGGGCAAGAGGCCAGGACAGAGTGTGGGGATGAGGAGGCTGTCACTCTGGGCACCTAGAGCTACATCTCGCTGGTGATATGAGATATAGAGAATGTCAAGAAGAACCTCAAAAGTGTGGCAAGGAAGCTGGGGTACTTATCTGCAACTCTCATGCCTCACTATTTGAGGGATACTCCTTGGAGGTCATTTCAGCACTTACACCTAACAGTAGCCAGAGACCATTCTCAAGCAGAGAGGCCAAGAGTGTGCCATGTTAGCACATATGTTGAGTATGTTGACCTGTACAGAAAATGCCTGCCAGATGACAGCACGTGCTACAGATACTGATGACAGCACGTGCTACAGATACTTCCCTGACAGAATTTCTGTGATAATGTATGCAAAGGAGCTAGCTTGTTGTCTAACCTATAGGACCTTCTAAATATATATTGATGAACAATAAGTGAAAATAGTTAACTTTTTAATCACCCATTGTATGCCAGTCACTATGCTGTCTCACAGCTTACTTATTAGGTAGCTCTCACAGCTCATTTATTAGGTAGGTGCTATTTTTATTACCATTTTACAGTTGAGAAACCTGAAGTCCCCAACAATGCTATGGGTCAAGGTCTATAGGCAATAAATAAGTGGTGAATAAATCCAGGTTGTCTGGCTCCATGGTTCACAGTCATAACTGCTATGTATACTAACTCTCCATCAGTAACAGAAAAAAAAAAGGCTGTAAAGATTTTTAAATTCACGTAAAAGTTAACTAACTCTAACTCTTGTTTTTCCTTTGCTACTGTGGCAACTTATATGACGACAGGAACAACTTGACATTTTTCTTAATTTAAACTCAGCTCATTCATTTGCAGTGCACAATGGATACCATGTTTGTCAGACACAGATGCAGTCATTAGCCAAGAACAGTTAGTGAGGGTCTCCTGTGTGCACTGCTTTGTTCTCAGAGCTGTTGGGAGATGCAGAAGAAGTGGAAGAGACAATCCCATCCATCACAGAGTCTAACCAGAAAAGATAGCAAGAAAGATGCTCACAGTTACCTACCTAGGTGGGAAAATGAGAACTACCCATACACAACTTAGCTAGGCCCCCTCAAGGTAGAAGAGTTGGGGACTTCCTTCTCTCCTGCAGTGTATTCTTCAGGTTCTAGCTGGTAGAAATGCAGATTTAGAGCAATATCACAGGAAAAAGAAGTCTTAAGGGGAGTGGTATAGAGAAGAAGGAAGGGACCAAGCTCCACATTTACAGAGGGAAAGTTGGTTATATGTGAACTAGCCCCAAAGCAATTGAATTAAATTGGGACTTTAGGTTTAGAACTGTGTTAAAATTGACTTAATTACTCTGAGATTTACCATCAGAATCTGGAATTGGCTCCATAACATCCACCTCACCAGTATGTTGCAATATTAACTAAAAAGCAAATGACCAAAATGGTATACCATATTCATACATATTATATCTATTTATTTGCTTGCACTTTGGGAGTAGTAATTCATTGAGTTTGCAGAGTTAAATTGTTGAGTATTACTATTGCAGATTTGAATGTGAGTATTGCTAGTGTGTATTGCTACATTAAGTAGGGCTTAAAACCATGGGTTTCAAACTTTGCCATACATTCAGATCATTGGGATGCATGTTGAAATGGAAGTTATCAGAGCCTACTGCCACCACTAAAATTCTGATTCTGTTGAAGCAACCTTGTTCAGATGAGTTGTGGACCACACTTTGAGAATTAAGCTGCATACAGCTAATCATCATGAAATAAGTGCTTACCCATGGAAAAACAAAATATATTTAAAAGGAGACTTTTAAAAATGAGAATATATTAAGTCCAACATGACTACCTAGAGGAGAGTAATATGAAAATCCGCAACTGTGTGGGCAAACATGGGCAGGGCCATTGGGCTACAAGATTTGATTGTAAATACAAAGTCTTCAGGGTTTTTTGGTTTTTGTTTTGTTTTATTTGCCTATTTTTGAGGCAGGGTCTTGCTCTATCACCCAGGCTGGAATGCAGTAGTAGGGTCACAGCTCATGGCAGTGTCAACCTCCCAGGCTGAAGTGATCCTCCTGCCTCACCCTCTCAGGTAGCTGGGACTACTGGCATGAGCCACCATGCCTGGCTCATTTTTCAATTGTTTGTAGAGACAGGATCTCCCTGTTTCCCACGCTGGTCTTGAACTCCTGTACTCAAGTGGGTTCTTGAACTCCTGGGATCCTGCCTTGGCCTCCCAAAGTGCTGGGATTATATGGGTGAGACACTGCACCTGACCAATAAAGCCTTTATACATCAGCCTTCATAGTTCTCAAAGCAAGTTCAATGCCTTATTTAATCTGATGTAAATGGTAGGCAGCAAGTAAGATAAGCTTGAGTTGAATTCCAGATTTGTTAATAATGGCTATTAGGCCTTAAGAAAAGTATGTGGCCTCTCTGGGCCTCAGTTTCCTTTGTTGAGAAAGGAGAAATAAGACCTAGGTAGCAGGATTGTTTTAAGGATTAATGATAACCCCATCACTACGTGTGACCAAGTCCTCAGTATATTTTACAGTAATTTGGGGGAGGAATCCTGTCTCAGGAAAGGAAAAGAACTCTTGCTTATTAATGTAGATATTAAATGTGCATACTATCTATGTAAGGTTCTTAAATAACATGGAGGAGATATTCTCAGTATAGCTGGGCATCTATCCTCAGCAATGCAAACTGCCTGCTGTGCGCTGCAGAAAGCATAGAAGGTGTGAATGCACTTCGGAGGCCAAAACATTTTGCTAATTAGAAATTAGTGTTTCACACCATGACAGGCAAGTCAGATCCCATAAACCCTGTAAATTTGATTACATGCGTCTCAATCCCATAGACACTAACCCTGCTCTAGACAAAGAATCTGCCACTTGATTGCTTCCAAATAAACTCACATAAGATGAAGAAAAGTACCTACCTCATTGTAGCTGCAGATGGGAGGAAAAATTGATATGTAGGTCACCATGTCCCATTAAGGTACCAGCAATTTAACTCTGGAAGACCTAGGGAAGGAAGGTACGTGGCAAGTCAATGTGATATGCAGTTTTTGAAGGGAGACAATGCCAGGAGGCGTGTCCTTAGGGAGTTATAAAGCACCCCCGGATTTGTGAAAAAGCAAGTGGTATAAGAGACTAGAATATATAAATGAGGCAATGCTGTGTATAGGTCAGCTGTGAGCCCAATTGTGAAAGACCCTCTATAGCAAATTTGGGTGACTGGGCTCTTTCCTGGAAGACAGTTGATCTAGAGATAAAAGTTTTTAAAGAAAAAGTTTAAGTAGGGAAAGTGAGAGAATGAGCTGCCTTTACTAGTGTGAGGTTAAGCAAGGAGCCTCAGAAGTATTCTAGGGAAAGATTCAGGATCTGGTTCTTCTGATTCTGAGGATTCATGTGCTATGTTGTGTCATTTGGAGAATTTTAAAAATAAATGACATTAAATAAATTCCACATTCCTTGGGGAGAGAAAGGAAAGAGCTAACATTTATTTTCCTGCTACTTAAAATTACTTATCTCATTCAATACTGCTAACAATTCTAAGCAATAGGTCTTTCTGGAATTCCCATTTTGCAAATAAGAAGCAACAAGGAGGTGAATAATGAGTCTCTTTTCAGCATATCCAATGTGTCATCCATTCACCCAGTAGATATTCATTGAAAGACTACTTTATGCCAAGTAGAATTGTAAATACTGAGGGTGCAACCTTGGACATGAGGGGGGAGGTTTCTGCTCATATGGAGAATAATATTTGAGTGCACAAAACAGTGATAAACCAATAAATAAATAAAGAGATAGCTATACGTGCTGTGAGGAAAATAAAATAAGGTGATGTGATATCAAAGGATACTTTGGGTTGGAAGGCCAGGCCTCTTTTTGAACATGACATTTGAGTTGACATGTGAGTAAAAAGAAGCCAGGCTTACTGATCTGGGGAAAGAATGGACTCATTGGAAGGAACAGAAACCAAGAGAGGTGCAGACCCCTCAAGGCCTGGCATGTGAAGGAAGCCAATGTGATTGACAGTAGAAGGTGAATAGGAGGTAGGGGCACAGGCCACAAACTCAGAGATAGACAAAGGCCAGTCTCTCTTGGGCCTGGAGAAGAGTTTGAGTTTTCTTAAAAGTGCAGCAGAAAGCCATATAGTGATTATAATTAGGGAAACAGTATGATCTCAGTTAAATCTGTGGTTTGAGGAAGGAGATGGAGTTGTGGGGATAAAAGCAACAGCAAGAAATCCAGTTAGGCCAGTTGGTTTTATTATTCCAGATGAGAGATAGATATTGATAGATACGCTTATGTATCTGTATCTATGTCTAGATATCATATAATATATATAATCATATGTATTATATATGGAATACTATATTATTTAGGAATATTATAAAACATGCAAAAATGGACATTAAAAATTGTCAACTAAAGAGAAAACACATTCCACATGATTTATCATATGAAAAAATGTGCTTATACTAATGTGTTACTATTGAAAGTGCTATTAATATTCTGGTGAGAGTAATATAATTGAATATGCTTTTTAAAAAAGCATTTAGCTTCACACTTTTTGATGCAAAGATTCAAAGATCTGATTCTATAATTTCTAGAATAATTTTTAATAGTTGTCACAACTGAGAAAGTACCTTCTAAGGAAACAATCCGTAAATATAAAATAAAGACTTATGGTAGGGAATATTTTAACAGGAGTGGAGCAATCTGTATTTCCAATTTCTGATACATTTGTCGGTTTGTTTTTTGGTGGACTTTATCAGGTCTTGTTGGAGAGAATATACTCTTCAATGAGGATGGAGAAGAAATGAGAGAAGTGGAGGCTCTGCCACTTTCTAATTGTTCACTTGTGCCAGTAGTAATATTTTTTTATTTCCAAGGTTCCGTTGTGACTATCTTCTAAAAATCCATTCCTTCATACTGTGGGGATTAATTTACACTGGACAGTATCAATACACTGTGAGTAGAATATGTGCCATTACCCATAAAGTGTAAGAATACATTTCTTCCAATGCTCAGAGCTGTAAGAACCATAGAGTAGAAATTCTTTTTTTTTTTTTTTAAGATGGAGTTTCACTCTTGTTACCCAGGCTGGAGTGCAATGGCGCGATCTCGGCTCACCACAACCTCCACCTCCTGGGTTCAGGCTGAGTAGCTGGGATTACAGGCACGCGCCACCATGCCCAGCTGATTTTTTGTATTTTTAGTAGGGACGGGGTTTCACCATGTTGACCAGGATGGTCTCGATCTCTTGACCTCGTGATCCACCCGCCTCGGCCTCCCAAAGTGCTGGGATTACAGGCGTGAGCCACCGCGCCCCGCAGAAATTCTATCACTCCAAACCCCTAATTGTGAAGATAATCAAAGAAAGGAAGGCCCAGACAGGGATTATGGCTTGGTACATCCTCTGTGCATTCCTTTATTCAATTATATGCCAGGCACAGTTCTTAGAACTGGAATGCAATAGTAAATAAAACAGAAAATAAAATATGCCTGGTATTAGTATGTGTGCATAATTTCCTGTTAAACTCCTTTTCTGATTTAGCCTTTCAAGTGGTCTTGAGTGCTCCTCGCCTCCTGGGATCCATGTCCATGTGCACTCCCTTCTTTTTGTGTATCTGTCAAAGCTACTGACTCATTCTTAATAAATGAAATAGACAAAGGTGGTAGAATGCTCCTTTCTAAAATGAGGATACAAAAAGACTGTGGTGTCTGTCTTTGGTTCCTTCTCGCATACTCTTTCTGGCTTGGTTTGAAAAAAGTTAGCTGCTAGATTGTGAATTGCCCTATGGAGGGACCCGTATGGCAAGGAACTGAGGCCCTTATTTCAGTAGGTGTGGGAAACTGTATCCTGCCAACAACCACATGGTGAGCTTGCAAGTGAATCTTTCCCCATTTGTTCCATGAAATGAAACTTAGACCTCACTGACACCTTGGCTATAGCCATACAAGAGACTCTGAACCAGAGAACCCAACTAAGATGTGTCCAGATTTCTAATCTACAGAAAACGAGAGAAGATAAGTTCTTGTTGATTTGAGACACTAAGTGTTGGGGCAATTTGTTACACAGCAGTCAGTAACTAATATGCCTTCATTTAAGTTAACTGTCTTTACTGCATACACTCTCAAGAGAATTAGAACTTATCAGTGAAATGTTCCTTAAGGAGTTTTTCAGCTCACCTACTCAAAGTACCTGTTCATATCAATTAGATTCATCAAGTTGGAGAAGTATGCAGTGTAAACAGGTTGAGGGTCCTTATCAGTTCTAATACCACAAGTCCCTAAGTTTCTGCAAAAGAGATCTGTTCATAATAGCTTTATTGTGCCATTCAAGTTACACATACCTTTTCCTTTTCAAATAAGTTGGATAAATTTATTTCTAGAAATTTGAAACACAGAAGATTTAAATTAAAACTCAAAGGCAAGATAAACGTTAAATCCTCCCAAAATATCAGAAAGTACTTAAGTTCAGGAATTTCTGATCCTTCCATTAGATGGGGCAGTATTCCTTGTTTTCCCAGAGAGCCTTTCTGCTGTTTTAAGTTTTGCTTTTACAGAGACTATAGAAAATATTTATATTGCTTGTCCTTTGGAACAAACCAAGAGAATCACTGATGCCACTCCATGGAAGTCAATGGCACAGGTTATTAATTCATGTTCAAAAACTCTGGTCACATGTAAGAGTCAAGCTGAAAAGTTGAAGTATTTAAATTTTTATCTTTTTTCCCAGCAATTAAAAAGTAGCTGACAGAAGCTGTACCTTAAGGTGCCTTTAACTTGTTAACATAAATGAGTGCGTAAGTGCACATATATAAACAAATACAGTAAATGTGATTTTAAAAAGTCCCCCAGAAATAGGCACCACATCTTATAGAAGTTGAGATGAACTTTAAAGTTCTCCAAAGAGTCAAAGAATGAGATAAGAATATAGATTTAAAATACTGCTTCTTGAACTGACTCTGATCTTAGAATATATTTCATTTTGCCCTAAAAATAGAAAAAAAAAAAACAAGTAAAATATCATGAATTTTGTATACTTTTTTGGGTTACTTCTATTTCCCCTTGTTTTATTTGTATTTATGTGTTCTTGCTTCCTAAGAATTGATGATAATTGTAACTGTGATGATGGTGATAAAAGGTAGGAAGACTATTTTATGTGTTTCTATCTCTGCTATGATTTGAATATGATTTGGCCTCACCAAAAATCATGATGAGGCTTGGTCCCCAGTGTGGCAGTGTTGGGAGATAATACCTTTGGGAGGTAATTTGATCATAAGGGGTTCTCTCTCATGAAGAGATTAATGCTGTCACTAGGGGAGAGAGTGAGTTCTTGCTTTGCTGGACTGGATTATTTACCAGAAAAAGTGTGGTGCTATACAGCAAGGCTGCCTCACAAGTTTGGCCTCTCTGCACACATCTGCTTCTTTCACTTCTCTGCCATGTTGATGCAGCACAAGACCCTTATCAGAAGCAGAGCAGATGTTGGCACCATGCTTCTGGGACTTCCCAGCCACGAGAAATGTGAGACAAATAAGGCTGTTTTTAAAATAACTTATGCAGGCTCTGGTATTCTACTACAGTAACAGCAAACAGACTAAGATAGAAAATAGATACTGAGAAGTGGGGTTGATGGTATACATGAAAATGTAGGAGTAGCTCTGGAATTTGATAATTGCTGAGATTTAAAGAGTTTAAAGTGACAGACTAGAAAAAGCTTAGATTCTTGTGAGGACTTAGAAGAACAGAATACTAGGGAAAGTTTGGAACACCTTCGAGATTGTTTCAGTGGTGGTGACTGAAATATAGACAGTGAAAGCCATTCTGATGAAGTCTCAGATAAAGATAAGGAGTGTTTTATTGGGATTCGAACTAAAATAACAGTTGTGAAGAGCTTGGAACTGTTGCCTCCCAGACCTAGGGCTTTATGGAAGGCAGAACATAAGAATGTTGAACTAGGATTTCTGGCAGAAGAGATTTCTAAGCAAAATACAGAAGGAACTGTGTGGTTACTTTTGGCTGCTTAAGCTGAGACTCAGGAGCAAAAGAGTAATTTAAAGAGAAAGTTTATAATTAAAAGGAAAGTAGAGAGTGAACATTTGGAAAATATGCAGACTGACCATGTAAATAGTAAAAATACATGTTCTGAAGAGAATGCTGAGGGTGGGTGTGGCCCAGCAACAAGTTCCTAGATATTAGCATGGATAAAAGGGATTCACGTGCTGTGCATCAGGACAGTGGTAAACAGGCCCAGAGACCTAGGAGAACAAAATGGTCTCAGGGGACAGGTTTGGAATGTGCTCCATGAATTTGCTGCCCAGGGCCACCTCTAGCTGCTGCTCCTCACATCCAACTCACATCCAAGACACTTCAGTCTTGGCTCCAGTGATCCCAAATGTGACTCAGGCCACTGCTCCGAAGGGCACAAGTGTAGGCCTTATTGCCATTCACTATCTCTTGACCTCGTGATCCACCTGCCTCGGCCTCCCAAAGTGCTGGGATTACAGGCGTGAGCCACCGCGCCCGGCCCGCCATTCACTATCAAGTGGTGCTAATTCTGCACATGTGCAGAATGCAAGAGACTTAGCACCTCCATCCAGATTTCAAAGGATGATCCAAAAGACTGGGGCCCCAGGTAGAGACTTGTGGCAGGGGGCAGAGCCACCCCAGAGAGCCCTCACTAAAGCAATGCTGAGTGGATATGTGAGGCTGAAGCCAAAGCCACCCTCACAACCCCAGAATTGAAGAGTTTTTGGCAGCCTGTAATGCCAGCCTGAGAAAACCACAGGCTCCATTGTACAATCCCAATCCTTAAAAGCAGCCATGCGGGCTGTACCCAGCAAAGCCGTAGGAGATTCTTAGGAGGCCCACACTTGTAACAGTGTGTCCAGAAGTTGGCACATGGAATGAAAGGTTATTCTGGAGCTTAAAGAGCTAATGTTTTCCCTGCTGGGTTTTGGACTTACTTTGTTCCAGTTGCCCCTTTCTTTATTCCTGTCTTTCCCTTTTGAAATGGGAATATTTACCCTATGCCTGTCTCATTATCATATTTTGGAACTAGATAACTTATCTTTTATTTCACAGGCCCACACCTGGACTTTGGACCCTTTGAGCTGATGCTAGACCATGTTAAGACTTTGGAGACTATTAAGATGGAATAACTGTATTTTGCACTGTGAAGAGATCCTGAATTTCCTCACAGTGGAGGGCAAGGGGCATATGGTTGCATATGGTTTGTCTTCATCAAAATTTATGTTGAAGTTTGCTCTCCAATGTGACAGTGTTGGGAGGTGATGACTTTAAAAGATGTTTGAGTCATGAGGGATCTAATCTCATGAACGGATTAACAGTCTAATAGGAGTGAGTGACTTCTCACTTTTACTGGACTGAATTCATTTCTGCAGAGCAAATTGAGGCTGGCCCTCATATTTGATCTCTTTACACATTCCCGTTTCACCTTCCACTTCTCCATGACATTGTAATACAGCATGAGGCCCCCACCAACAGGCAAGCAGATGCTGGTGTATCACTTCTTGGACTTCCCAGCCCCAGAATAATGAGAGAAATTGTCTCTTTTCTCTATGAATTACTCTGCCTCAAATAGTCTGTTATTACAACATTAAGCAGACTAAGACAGTGCTCTTGGCCAGATAAAAAGTTGGTTGTCTTATTTCAGACTTTCCTTCTCACTTTTTGTTCTACATTCTGGAAACCACTGATCTAGAACAGTTTTTTTTTTTGTTTTTGTTTTTGGAAGAAGGCACTATTACATAGATAGAGTGTGTATCAGATGATACTTTTCACATAGATGGTGGCTGGGTGATAGATATCACTAATACCAACACTGTCCACCACAAGTAGTAATACTTACTTAACTCTTTTTGGTTGTTTGCCCTATGCAGGTGTTGCTTTGAATACTTTACCTGGTTAAATTCATTTAATAGCCACTGTGAGGGAAATATATCTACCATCCTCACAGTATCAAAGTGCCTTCATGGATATATATTTTTAAAACGTATTTGCCTGTGGTCCACCTTAAGAAATGTATTTCACAACATGACCCAAATACAAACATCAGAAGAAAAGTACCTTCTGCTCTTTTTCATTAAAAAATTGGTTATGAACTGGAAAATGTTACACCTTCCTTCTTCTTCCTCTTACTCCTCCTCCACTGATACCACCATTTGTTGAAACCACTTTACATCATCTAATTTAGTATCCACAGTATCCTTGGGATACACATGTTGTTATTCCCATTTTACAAGTGTAGCTCTGAAGATGAATTTAAATCACACACGAGTGGTGACCAGCTAATAGGAGGCAGTGTCAGGATCTGGACCCAGATCTGTCAATTTTAAAACATTGGCTCTTTCATCCTGCATTGTAAAGCCATGGTAGACATGACGTCGATATGTAAGGTTGGTGCTTCAGGTGACTATGTAGCTTGCTGTATAATGTTCCTATGATACAGTCTGTTTCTTTAAGGAGAAGATATGGATGCACAGTAGCATGAATCATTTCGTGTGTATGTATAGTATTGCCTACTATACAATATCATAAATTGATTATTAGCTATTATATACTATGAATATATGTTCTTCATATATTCATATATTGAGGTCACAGCTTTCTTGAATTTAAACTTAAAGTTATAGCAAAGAATATACAATCTTTAGGACAAAAATACAAGCAGCACACAAGAGCATATTATGAACAATATATATATGACATTAACACATTCATTAATGTATAATATATACCATATAATATTAAATGGAGCATAACATTACATGCTCTGTATTATTAATTAAAATATGTACATACACTATAATATTAACAGGTGAAAATCTGACAAAAATTTGCTGAAATCCATCGTAACTAAAGATTATCAAACATTTATACAATTATAAAAAAGTATCAATTGAATTTTAAAAACCAAGTTTAGATAACTGATAAACTGTCAATTGAAATTTAATATAGAAAGTTTATACATAAAAGATAATATAATACAAATTTGTTATTTTTCTTTTTTCTGAACCATTTTATTTCCCAGTGTTTTTTACCTTTGGGGTAACATGGGTATCTTGCACTTAAACTTCACTTAAAAATAAAGTTATAGCACAAAATATATAGGCTTTAGGGCAAAATAGAAGCTACACACAAGAACAGTGTGAAATATATGAACTGAAGAGGCACACATTATTCTCCTTTAAACCTCCTCCAGGGCATACATAAGCAAAGCACCATTTCAGATTCATCCAGGACAGGATGAAATTCAAATGTTCTTCATGTGATGTTCTTTAACTGGAAACTGGTTTGTTGGGTAAATGGCCACACTTGTGTTAGCCTGAAACTATAATATTGAAATATCACTTGTTGTGGCATATTTATTGTGATTTGAGTGGGAAAAAATTGTATCATTTTAGTGCCCCTCAATATAAAAGAAATAGTTAAAAAAGTGCTATTAATTATTATTGAAGTTGAATGTCTTAGACATGAGGATCTATTTGGTGATCTATTTTTGTTTATGTTTGAAAAGGTCCTGTTAAAAAAGTTTTCAAAAATTTGCATAATACCAAGAGTTGCTATAGATATGATAAGACTCATTGTATCTTCCTGGTGGCTGTGTAAAATATGGACAAGTATTTCAGAAATAAACTTAGCAATATGTGTAAATTCTATAAAGATACTTACAGTGTTGAAATTCCACAGCCTTACTCCTTGGAGTTTAAGATAAATAAATGATCTAAAACAAAAGAAAAACAAAAATTTGTGTTATCTAAAATAGAAAAAATCTGAAAATAATTAAAATATTTTACATTACAAATAAGTAAGAAAATTGTTTACCTGAATGAAATATGTTTCGGTGGTTCAAAGTTAATTATGTAGACAAATAAAAACATTTCTATAATAATAAAAATTTACCTATCACTATCTAAGCTTCCTGAGGGTAGAGGTTACCTATTTTTGCTTTTCATTATATTCCCTTAGTCCAGCAAATTTTTTGCTTATGTTACGTATTCAATTAAAATGTATCAAATGAGTAAATAATTTTATAAAAATGGTATAGTCAGGTAAATCAGGAGTAGAAATAAATATGAAGAGGAATGATTTGTTAGCTGTTTGTTGGAGCTCTCAGTGGATGGATTATTTTGTACTTTTTAATTTAGTTCTTAGAGTTCTATTTGCATAATAAAATATTAAAGAAAATTATTTAGATAGTCTATATATAGTGAGATTATTAGGACATTGGCACTTCAAAGTTAGTTTCTCTGGTCTGTAATTTGCATAAAATATTTGTTCATTCTGTGTGTATGGCATTTCCCTGAGCTCCCAAAGAGCAAGTCATGGGACTTTACTTCCGCCTCTCATTGACAAGGTGAAGGAGGCCTCTTAAACTCAACATGTCCTTTCGGCTTTTAAACCTACCAGATGATGTGTTAGCTTCTGATTCTTGTGGCAGTTGGAGTTGGACACCAGTTCCTCTGCACAACAGCTGTATGACCTTTGGCAAATCACCTTCTCCTCTTTGCATTGTTTTCTTCATTTGGAAAGACAATAGAAAGGATTAAATAAGATAAAACCTGAAAACACCAGATACAGTGCTTAGTACGTAGTGAGTATCTATAAATGCCTGAAGGAAAAGCAGCATTTCACAGATTCTACTACATATATAAGAGAACATGCCATTTTTCAGCAAGTCTCTTGAGTTGCCCTGTTCTACCTGGCAAGGACCCAGGTACTAAGGAGTGACAGTGGAATCATATGGCTTTTCTTCTGTGGCTTGTTGATATGGTAGACCGTATTGATTGATTTTTTAATGTTGAATCAACCTTGCATACCTAGAATGAATCCCACATAGTCATGGTATATAGTTCTTTTTATATATTGTTAGATTTAATTTGCAAATGTGTGTTGAGGATTTTTCATCTAAACTAATAAGCGATATTGGCCTGTGGTTATAGTTTTATGTCCTGTCTTTGCTGGGTTTTGGTATCAGAGTAATGCTAGCATTTATAAATGAGTGGGGGAGTGCTTCCCTGTCCTCTATTTTCTAAAACAAGCAAAATTGATATTAATTCTTATTTACATGTGTGGTAGAATTCTCCCATGAAGCCATCTGTGCCTAAAAGTTTACTTTTTTTCGGTTTTTAATTGCAAATTTAATGTATTTGATAGTTATAGAACAGTTCAGTTTGTCTACTTAATCTTTTCTTTTGTTTTGAGGTGGAGTCTAGCTCTGTCACCAGGCTGGAGTGCAGTGGTGTGATCTCAGCTCACTGACACCTCTACCTCCCAGCTTCAAGTGATTCTCCTGACTCAGCCTCCCTAGTGCCTGGGATTACAGGTGTCCACCACCACTCCCAGCTAATGGTTTGGATTTTTAGTAGATGGGGTTTCACTGTGTTAGCCAGGCTGGTCTCAAATTCCTGACCTCGTGATCCACCCACCTTGGCCTCCCAAAGTTCTAGGAATACAAGTGTGAGCCACCGCGCCCAGCTTGTCTGATTTGTCTCAGTATTGGCATCAGTTGTTTGTCTTTTCTCAGTCTTGATTGAGTTTAGGTAGTCTATGGCTTTCAGGAAATTTGTGTGTTTCTTTTCAGTTGGTGTATTTATGAATATAAAGTTGTTGGTTGGTTCTGTTCACCTATATTTTAATGACTGCACAATCTATAGTAATAGATTAAAATATTGATATTGGTGATTTTGTGTGTCTTTATGAGTTTTGCGATAAGTCTATTTTATATACTTTTAAGATCCACCATTTTATTTCATCGATTTTTTTTCCTATAGATCTCTATTTTCAGCTTATTTGAGTTCTGCTCATAATATTTCTTCTGTTTGTTTTGGGTTTATTCTGTTCTTCTTTTTCGCATTTCTTGAGGTAGCAACTCAGAGTATTATTTTGACAACTTTTCTCATTTTGATGTAGTCATTTAATCATATAAATATGCCTCTCAGCTGGGCTTTAGCTGCATCCCACAAATTTTGATATGTCATATTTGCTTTCATTCACTTCCATGATATTTTATTTTTTATTTTGAGAATCTTCTTTAACTCATGAAATATTTACAAGTGTATTGTTTAATTTCTACACTTTCAAATATTTTCCTGTTTCCTTTCTGTTATTGATTTTTCTGTTTGATTTCATTTAGAGTGTAGAATTCATTTTATTTCTATCCTAGAGCATTCTGCATGATTTTCTTTCTTTCAAATTTGATGAAGTATGTTTATGAAAAACATGTTCTATCATGGTGAATGTTCTATG
This sequence comes from Sapajus apella, assembly GCF_009761245.1. NCBI lineage: Eukaryota > Metazoa > Chordata > Mammalia > Primates > Cebidae > Sapajus > Sapajus apella. Next base: position 33,540,759 of record NW_022436963.1, read on the forward strand.
AGTACTTGGGGAAAAATGTGTATCTTTTTCTTATTGGGTGAAGTGTTCTATATATATCAGTTAGATATTTGTGGTTGACTATATTGTTCATATTTTTTATATTACTGTTGAATTCTGTCTAGTTGTTTAACACTGAACAGGAAATATGGAAGTCTTCATCTGTAATTGGATTTGTCTGTTACTCTTTTCAGCTCCATTAGTGTTTCTTTTATATATTCTGAGGTTCTGTGTTTTGGTGCATACACATTTAAAACCATGATGTTTCCTCGTTGATTGATTCTTTTTTTTTTCCTCTCATTATTATAACATTTTTCTGTGTGTCTAGTAATTGTCTTTGCTCTGAAGTCTATTTTAATATAGCCACTCTTGCTGTTTTTTAAAAACAATGTTTACATAATACATCTTTTTACATCTTTTATACTTTCAGCCTAAAAGTTGAATTCGAAGTGAGTTTCCATTTTTTAAGTAGTGTATAAGTGGGTCATATTTTTTATCTATTTTACTAATCTATGTTTTTTGATTGGCATATTTAGACCATTTGAACTTTAGGTAATTAATATATTAGTGCTTTGTTCTGCCATTTTATTATGTATTTCTATTGTTTTCTCTGGTACTGGCTCTTTTGTTTCTTTTATGTCTTCCTTTTGGTTACTTGAACATTTTTTAGGATTACATCTTGATTTATTTATAGTTTTCGTGAGTGTATCTGTATATTTTTCATAATAGTTGTTCTGGGTATTAAAATATATGTACATGATTTTTAATAGCCTACTAAAGTCTACATTTTATTACTTTGTGTGAAACTTAGAAATCTTCCATTTAGATCCCTTTCTCTTCTCCACTTTAAATGTCATCATCTTGGGTGTCACATGGTATTATAATTTTGTCTCAGTCATCAAATAGGGTTTCTGAAACTTTAAAGAAAAATGATAGACTATTTTATGCACCCATATTTCTACTTTGTTTTTCTTCTTTCCTGATGCTCCAAGAGTTCTTCTTTTGTCATATCCTTTCTGTTTAAAGAGCTATCTTTCAGAGATATACTAGCAATACATTATTATTATTATTTATCTTAGAAAGCTTCCATGTCTCTGTTATCCCTGAAGAGTAATTACATTGGATATAGAAATTACAGTGAGCAGTTATCTTCTTTCAGAACTTGTAAAGTGTCGTTCTTCTAGCCTACATGGTTTCAGTGAGAAATATACTGTCAAATAAATTGATATTTCCTACAGGTCACATCATTTCTCTTTCTTTCAAGGTGTTTTGCTTATTATTTTTCAGAAGTTTAATTGTGATATGTCTTGACATGTTTGTTTGGATTTATCCTTTTGGAGTTTAGTTCAGCTTCATTAGTCAATAGGACTGTGTTTGTTAAATTTGGAAAGTGTCCAGCCATTATTTATTCTAATACCCTTTAGCTTCACTCCCTCATCTCCTTCTGGGACTCCTGTAATACAAATATCGAATCTTTCATTATTACAGGTTAGTGAAGCTCTGTTCATTTTTTTTTCAGTCTGCTGTCTGTTTTTACATTAGGTAAGTACTACTGATATGTCCTTTAGTTTACAGATTCTTATCTCTGTCATCTCTACTATTGAGCCAATATTTTTGTTGTTATCACTGTAATTTTAATCTAGATTGTTTTCATTGGGTTCTTTTTTATGACTTCATTTCCCTTAATGAAAGTGTGAAATTTTTCATTTAACTGTTGAGTCATTTTTATGATGGCTGCTTTAAAACCTTGGTCAAATAATTCCAACATCTGATTTGTCTCAGTATTGGCATCAGTTGGTTATCTTTTCTCAATCAAGTCGTGATTTTCTTGGTTCTTAGTATGGCGGGTGATTTTCACTTTTATGCTTAAAATTTTGTTTATTATGTTGGGAGGTACTGGGTCTTATACATATGTTTTAGCAGGAGGTAGACACTGTTAAAATTTGGCATGTGGGTGTTGGCCTACTTTTGTGGACTGCCATTCCAATGGCAGTTTAATTTCTGGAGTCTTTGCAGAGCTGATTTTGCTGGATTTGCTTATAAATTACTGCTCGGGCTCCCATTAGTTCCTGATGGTGCTACCCTAGAGGAGAGAAGAGCGGTTTTCCCAGGTCAGGCTGCTTGGTGGGGAGCACTGTGATGAGGTCTTCCTATTTCTCCTCAAACCCTGATTTTTCTAGGTCATGGAGCAAAGAAATAGAAAACTCAAGGGCCTGTAGGCACAAAGAAGCTCAAAGAGGCTCAGGAACAAAGGTGCCAGGCTCCTTGCTGTTACTGGGTCCCTCACTCACTCTCCTCAGTGTCCCTGGATGGGGAATAAAAAGCTTAGACACATGTTGACAAAGACGCTTCCTGGACCAAACTCTTGATGCAGCTGGTTCTCTCTTGCTGGTTTGGCCTCCCTTGCCCATCTCAGTATCTCTCAAGGGAAAAGAAGAATCTCAGGACCAGCAAGGTAAAAGAGTCCTTCTCCTGATGGCTTATTTCTCATGGGACTCCCAGTAGGTCTCCCTTGACAGATGTTAGTCTCACTTGATGTTGTCAGAGGGATTCCTACAGGAAAAGAGAATAAACCTACCTTGAATCTCTTCTGTTCTTAGGTTATGGGTCTAGAAATACTGAGTCTGCGTCACCTTCTGTTGGATAGGGGGACATAAGTGGTCTTCCCTTTAGCTTTTCCTCTAGTCCTCAGTTCCCAAAGCAGATCACTTTCTTTTACGACCTTTTAAAGTTACTTGATTGCACCTCTCTCAGAGCTTATAGTTGTGCTTAATGAGGAAGAGTTGAGAAAAATGGGTCTATGTCCACTTGTCCAGAAAGAAAGTATAAAATATATTTTTATTGTCACTTCTTTCCTCTATCAAGTGATGCCGAATATTTTATCCATGAAGCTCATCTTGCTTCCCTCTTATCAGTAGTAGAATGTGGAAGCTTCTTGGCAGAGACCTGTAAGCAACTGATGTGTGTATTGTGAGGAGGTGGTCTGACCTTTAATCTTGTACTCAAAAATCAGCACTACTAAAGTATCTCTTCATAGACCATGTATTCTATTGCATGAGTAAAACATCATCTACCCTGTGAAGAAACCCAGTAACATCTTGACTCAGTTATCATTATCAATGGAGACAACTGAACACTGTGAGCCTCTGGACATGATATACTGAGAATACCTGCATAGTACTCTGGTAAGGAATGCTTAACTGTAATCATATCATTAGAAAACACTAGAACAAAGTCAAAATGAGGGACAAATTACTTTTTTTTTTTAGAAATGAACCCATATTTTTTTTTAAATGACAATGTCATTAAAAAAAAAAAAAAAAAAGCTGAGGAAATTTTTCCTGAGTGAAAGAGACTGAAGAGGCATGACATCTAAAAGCAAAACACAATCCTGAATTAGATCTTATAATGGGAAAAATGGTAAGAAGAACATTATTGCATTATTGGGACAAATAAAATATTTGTGACACAGAAGTAGATTAATATCGAGTGTCACTGTTGAAGTTTCTGATTTAGTAACTTTACTGAGGTTATATAATAGAATGCACTTGTTTCTAAGAAAAATACACTGATGTTTAAAGGGATAAAGAAAGGCATCTGCATTGATTTAAGAAACATATAATTATAGATATAAAAATATATAGACATAGATGTATGTGTGTGTATAGATATAGATAGGGATGTATGTGATTATACCCACACATACTTAGAAGAGACAGAGAGAGAAGGAGAATGTGTTAAAAAATGTGGCAAAATGTTAATTGGTAAAAGGATATATGAAGTTTTCTGTATCATTCCTGCAACTTTTATGTAAGTTTTAAAATATTGAAAAATAAAAATTAAAGATCAAAAATATGGTCAATACTAATACATCTGTTCTCATAGACACTACAGAAAAATCTAGGAATAAGCATTCTGGCCCTTGCTGTGTCTGCTTAAGATTTACCAGTCACTAGAGAAGGTCATCGGGTTCTTTAGAACTTGTAGCCATGTGTAGCATGGTCATGAAGTGGGTCTCTTGGTCATGAAGTGGCCATCATAATTAGGACCAGGTTTTGAAGGTCTGAGAGCCCTGGGTAGGGATTTGAGCTACTTTCAGTCATGTGTAAACCTACAATTTACGTTACGTCAATAAATAAGCACTGAGATGCTTTAGAGGTGTCCAGACATCAAATCACAGCCAAGCTGTCATATGAGGCCATAAGTAAAAATGACAACATTTCCCATGGTGTTTTGGAAACCACATATAGTTCTTTTATGGAGTATAAACCCACCTATTATGTTCCATGAATCCTTCTTTCTTCCCAGTTGGTTTTGATCCCAGATTTCTCTAGATTTACTACTGTCTCTACCAACATGGGAGGCTTCCGTGCTTGGCTCGATTTTTTTTTTTTCTCTTAGATTCATGTTTTCTTACAGATTATATGTTAGCACTTCCAGTTTGCAAAGAATGTCTTAATGTTCTTTTTCATGTAATTCTTTTGTGCCCTTTTATAAGAAGAGATAGGAGAGTTGGGTGTTTGGCATACACATGGGCCCCATTTGTATAATTAACTAGAGAAAATCTCACCCTTGGTGTCTCTAAGGAAAGAGCAAAATTTGAAATTAGTCATTGAATCTTGAATTTAAGTGGTGTCTTCACCATTTATTAGCTCTGTAGCCTGGACAAAGGTTTAACTTTTCAGAGCCTCAGTTTTCTCTTGTGCATAATGCAAATACGAATGCCCATATCATGGGGTGACTGTAAAGATTAAAGATCATGTATTTAAAATTATAGAACATGGTGGGAACTCAACAGATATTACTAACATCAATAATATTTGTATTATTGATTCTTCTTCCAGGAAGTCCAATCTTTTGAAAAGAATCCATAAGGAAATTTTGTTCAAAAACTCTTTAATTCTATTAGTCCCAGATTTCCTTATCATCTAGTTCTTCTACACAAAAGAAGTATCCTCTCTTCAAGTATATACAAAAATAGCCTATTGGGGTTCTATAGCCTTGCTCAGAGAAAATATTTTCCTAGCATTTCCCACAAGTAAACCTTGTCTGCCTTTTTTTTTTTTAAATTGAAGCGCCTACAGATGTTTGTCCACTAAAGTAATTAATTTATGAAAATAACCTAATGAATGACCTCTTCCAAGGGGCAACAGCCTGCAATGTGTTTACTCCACAGGATGTAGCTTTGGGGACAGTAATTTGGGTTGGGCAATATTTTAAAAGCCAATTGTGCCATGTAGCTCACATTTAACTTATAAGTAGACGTGGCCCTCATTCACAAGTACCCTTGAGAAGCATGAACCTTGTTTCTTGTTAAGCAAAATAGCTTAGTTTAGCTCTTGTGTTCTAATTAGGAGTGTGGGTTCTGAGGCCAGGCTGCCCAGGTTTGAATCCTGACTCTCTTGTTTCACATTTGGTTGATACTATGTTGATGGCACACAATGAGGATTTAACAATTCAGTATACATAAAGCACTTGATCAGTGCGTATGGCTAGCAGTAGATAGTATTTTTAACATAATTTCTTTTATGAAACTGTAGCTCTGGGAGGCATTTGAGACATCATGTAGTTCAGTGGTTTCAAACATTTCTTTTTAGCTATAAAAAGTTTTTTGCCTATACAAAAATGTACATAGAATTTCAATCTGTAAAAGCGAGCCATTCTGTTTGACTTAAAGCGGGTGAGGCCAGGGTCCTCCACTCTCTGTCGTCTCTGGCTGCCTCCTTCCGCTGGGGCGGATGCAGAGTCACCTGTGCAGAATTGCTGCAAAATGGTTATTTATCGCTATATAACAAATAATGGGAAAACAGTGACTGAAAACACCAAAAATTGCTGAATTTGCCCTAAATCTGGGAGTTGACTGCTAGGCAGTCCTCACTCAGATTTTGCCATGCAGTTGCAGTCACCTGGTGGCTGAGACTGGGAGATCTCAAAGGCTTCTTTGCTCCATGTCTGTGTCTGAGTGGGAGGAACTGGGATGCCTTGGACATCTCTTACTTCCCATAGATAATCTTTCTGCATGGTGGCCTCAAAATCCCTGGGCTTCTGTCATGGCACTTTCACACTCCCAGAGAGTATCCCAGCAGAAACCAGCAGAAGATGCAGACCTTTTCTAACCTAGCCTTGGGAGACACATGGAGTTTCCACAATGTTCTGTTCCTCTGGATACTCTCAAAGGACCACCCAGTTTTAAAGGGAGATGGCACAGATGCTGCCTCTTGATGGTCAATGAATTTGCAGACCTGTAACAAAACCATCAAATGCTGTATTCTAGAGATCCCTGATGGAGTAAATCCATTTATAATGCTTAATGATGACAATGCTGCCGACATCAAAAAGCTAATGTTTACTTGGAGATTACTTTCTGGTAGGCTCTATTTTAAATACTTTACATGTTTATTCTCACAAAATTCTCTATGAGTAGGTACCTATTTTCAGATGAGGAAACTGGGTCACAGAAGATGAAAATGATTCCAGATTACACAGAGTATAAAGGCAGAGCTGGCAATTAAAGTTCGACTCTTGAACACTCCCAAGATAAAACTGTTGAAGTGGAAATAGCAGCGATTCAGCCAAAAACTAACAGTTTCACTGTAGAGCTGGCCTAGACACCATTCTTTCTAATTCCCCTCCACCATAGCATCCTTTCATCTTTAACTCTCACATTATTACTTATAAGCTATTTTTACAAATTTGTTTTGGCATACCAGGTTAAGGTATCTTCTTGAATTCACTATGAAACTCATAAAAGCTCTTGTCTGTTTTGTTTTTGCTTCCTTTTGGTCCACTGTATATAAAATAGCCTATTGAATCAAATGCATTCTATTTATATATCAGTCATCATCAAATTTGGAAGGAAATTATTTTTGTTTGAGTTGCATTAGAAATGTCATCCCATCAATGATGATAAGAATTCAGAGTTGGTATTTGCTTCAAGATGCACTGCCCTAAGCTGTAGCTTTCTTTACTTGGAATTCCAAATTCAGCTTTTCTGCCAGAAGGCCAGTTTCTTTCAATTTGGTGTGCAGGAGAAGATCTTGAAGGGGAATTGAACCTGACCTTATCTAGCCATCTCCATTCCTGGTTTGTTTGTCCAGAGGCCTAGAGGCAATTCATTTCATATTGGATGATACTGATTAAATTTGTTTATCTGGATCATGGATACTTGGAATCCAACAGTGATTGATTGGACTGTTTGTCAAACCTTAACTCACATCTCTCAGCCCCTTTGGCAGATGTACTTCACTTCCTGCTGACATGAGTTGAACCATACGATTTGCTTTGATCAGTGGACGCTTATCAATCATGACTAGAGCAGAGGCATAGTTAGGTTGAAGCCTACACTCTTGACATTTGCCATGCCACAGACATGTATGGGGGATACAAGGAGGATGAGAAATACCTAGTACAGACTCAAGCCCAACCTGCACCCTACTTCTAAATCCACCCATCCCACTTCATGAAGGAGTTGTCCCGCTGAGCAAGCTGCCTCAACCAAATCAGTCAAACTGCAGATCTGTGAGGGTGAGAAGAAATGTTCATCCATGCAAGACACTGAGGATTTTAGGTTTTTGTTTCATAGTATCAATGAAATAAAAAGATAATGTAACAGCTAGCCTTTATTGACTATATAGAGTGTTGACTTTATTATTATTGTTAAGTACCTAAAATATGATGCCAGATACTGTCTAAGCATGTTCCATGCATTACCTCTTTTGATTCCAAAACAAGCCTAGATAGTAAATAGTATCATTATCCCCATTTCAGAGGCTTAAGTTTTTGCCTTTTATGAAAATGATTCAAGTAATGTATCAAAACTTGCTCTTTTGAACATGGCACTAAAATGAAATTTGGATATTCTTATTAAGATCATAAAATCAGGTGTTTTGAAATTCTTGAGGAAAACTTATAGCTTCGACTTTTTAAGAATTGATTTTGCCAGTATCATGTAGGCATGGCATGATTAAGGCTGCCATTTAATGACTATTTGAGTCAGACCCTATGCTTTGATCATGCCATTTAATGCACAATAATCATCTGAGTTTGGCACTAGTTTTATCCGCTTATATTATAGAAGGACAGTTGAGGTTTGGAGAGGTTAAGCAATGCATCTTAAGGTCACACGGATTGCTGCTGACTCATCTAGAATTCTAACACAGGACTTGACTTCTTATCTACTACACTAAGCTACCTATTATGGTATTTATTTCTTTGCTGCATGATTTACCATGATTCCTACAGGTTGTTCATAACCATTTTCTTTGGAGGAAGGATATATTTCATATTCAAGCCATTTGAACATCTTTTGCAATTACAGATTGACACATGGTACTATGTTCAAGGCACTGTGCAATGTAATGGAAATAAACAGTTGGAAACAGTTTGGAACCGGATGTCAGAAAATCCAGGTTCTGCTGTCCCCTGGTCATACAGTATAAAGGAATAAGGGACCTCATATAAAACCTCCAGTTGAGATTTCTATCCTAACCAAGAACTTATTGCCTCATTTCATGGATAATGCAGCCTTACATTGTGTTTCTTTTTTACTTTGTATAAAAGTTGGCTTTGGGGTCAGACAAAACTGGACTGAAATTCTGGCCCTCCTGCCTGCTGCATGTGAATTTCGCTTAGCTATGTCATCTTGCTAAACCTCACTATCTTTATCTATAAAATCCTAAGTGTAGAGCTAACATTGCACTCTTGCAGAGAGTAGAGGGTGAAATGTATAAAAACCCTCATCTCAATGACTGCCATAATAAACATTCAATAAGTCATATAACAACAACAGCTCTTAAAAGGAATTATATCCAGTCCCCTCATTATTTATCTTTGGATATATTCCTGTTTGAAGATATTACTCCTAAAAATATCCCACTTAGAATTGAACACCTTCTTCTAGTTGACTTTCAATACCAGTTGAGAGTACACAAGACACAAAACAAGTCTGTTTTCTCTCCCTGGGTCTCAGTTCCCTAACATTAAAATGAGACATTTAGGTATCAGAAACTTTTGGTTTCTTTTAGGTCTAAGAACCAAACCAACTGGCAAAGCTGGCAAACAAAGAACAAAAAAACGTGATTCAAAGATGAAAAATCTGGGCAAATATTAATTCTCGTGTGTGTGTGTGTGTGTGTGTGCGCGCGCGCGCACGTGCACACGCACACACATGCACAGATGTATGATTGCCCTACTTAATAGAGTCACTATTTTTTAGTTTCACAGAATGTTCTGTGTCCTGAGAAACTCAGAGAAAATGGATGGTAGGTTGGTGTTTAACCAGCGTACACTAAAATACTTCTCTACTGCTCAATAAATAGCTGCTGTTTCCTGAATGGATGAGGATGTTAGTGGTAATAGATGGCAGTTTATGTTGTTGCTGTTGTTCGCATATTCATCAACATCATTTTAATTCTAAGGCAACCCTGAAGTGTGATAAATTCCACTTTACAGATGAAGAAACTGAGAGGTCAAGAGCCTAGATGATTTCCATTGAGTGTTAAAATGTGACTTAGGATTCTCAGTTTAAATTTCTGTCCCACTTCTTTGCCTGTATAATAGACTTAGTAATAACCTATACACATAATTTGCTCTATGGGCTATGAATGTTCCTGTCACTATATTGTGTCTTCTTACTATCACAAGGAGTGTCTAGAAAGCCGGGCAGAAGAATACCGTGTAGGATGATGTGATTGCTTCCCCAGAAGCAAGCAAATTTCCCATATCAGTATTTCTGGCAAAATCACATGTTCTAAAAAATTTCAAAATGTATTGAAAATTAATAATTCTTGAGAAAAGAGAGACCGGACAATGTTTCTCTTCTTTATTTTCTTCTGTCATATCTCTCCTGTCCAGATTCTCAGTATCATGGGAACAAATCAAGGGAATGGCTCTTTTCTAGATGACAGTGGTCTTTCCACCAGGAGGAAAAAATACATATACACACACCCATACACACACAAAATTTCTCAGGATTTGCCTGAGACCTCCCTACATATCATATCAAATGCAATATATTTTTTAGTTCTTTTGACTTCCAGAATTATTCCAGGCAAATTACATACCTACTATTTGGTACTTCTCTGGTGATTACTCCTTCTTTTCAAATTGATTCTACTGAAAACATTATCTTTTAATCATTCACTACAGAGTGGATCTCCCACTTTGTACATGCACTCTATGTAGAGGATGCTAATGTGGTGTATTATAGATGATCACTTCTGTACGTTAGAAGGGATTGTAAATGTTGGCATGCTTGTCATTGTTTGTTAAATCCTCTGAAGTCAATTGCTAATTATAAAAGCTTATAACTTTAGGGACTTAGCCAATGACTCCAATTGAACTGTCAGCTTTTTGAGGCCAGATGAGATAGATAAAGAATCTTCATCCTAATTGCTTTAATTAATGAATTCAGAGATAAGGCAACTCATAGAGCAAAATGCTGCAACATTGTTATAGCTTTATTGCCTCACATGGTACCAGACTAACAATAAACTGTTCTCCATGGATAGACACTGAGAATATAAATGGATGCACTTTTATAGGCTAACTACCCTTGTACCTAATATATGAGAATATAAACAAATTATCTGACATGTTTGCAACTCTGAAAAAACTTAAAATTATTTTGGGTGGAAAACCTCAAATGTACAAAAACAAATTTGAGAATCAATAAAAATTTTGTGGTAAAATACTTTTGGAGAAAGATGATATCATTTTTGGAGTAGGATTACCTCATATGGATTTTATTACCACAAGTAACTGAAAAGAATGAGAATAAGGAGAGACCAGGGCACATTAATAGATCAGATGGCTAAACCACTTTCTTTGAAATTACCAAGCTTTTTCCTGCTCTTTGTACTTGTTCTTCCCTCTGAGTAGAATATTCATGCCTCAGCTCTCCAATAAAATACCTCCTTATCTTTAGATAGATCTGAGCTATAAGATTACACTCTCCCATCTTAGAGTAATTCCTCTATCAGCATATACCTTAGTTTATTTTCCCTTAGTATAAAAGAACACCACAGACTGAGTAGTTTATAAAGGAAAGAATGTTATTTAGCTCACAGTTCTGGAGACTGGGAGGCTCAATAGCATGGTGTCTGCATCTGGTTAATAACATGGCTGAGAACACCACATGATGAGAAGTCAAGAGCAAAAGAACCACAAAGAGTTTGCTTTTTATAATAAAGCCACTCCCACACAAATGAATTCACTCCCATGATAGCAACATTAATCCATTCATGAGGGCAGAGCCTCATTAATTTATTAGTTCATTCATGAAAATAGAGGGATTCAACTTTCAACACATAAACTTTGGAATACACATTTAAACCATAGAATTCTGTCTCTGGCCCCCAAAATTCATGTCCTTCTTACATGCAAAATACATTAATTCCATCCTAATAGCACCATAGTCTTAACTCATTCCAGCATCAAGTCAAAGTCCAGAGTCTCATTTAAATAAGATATGGCAACTCAAGGCATAATTCAGCCCATGGCAAATTTCTTCCAGTTGTGAATACATAAAATCAAAACAAGTTATCTACTTTCAAAATATAATGGTGGGACAGACATAAGATAAACATGCCCATTCCAAAAGGAGGAAAGGAAGCAAGAAAAATGGGATAAGTGGTTCTAAGTAAGCCAACAGTCCTACAGTAGAAACAATATTATTCACTGAAGCTTCAGAATGATTTTTCACTCTGTGCTGCCTCCGGGACACAGTGGAGATTAGGACCCCCTCTTCCACAAAGCTTCTGACATCTACCCCAGTGACTTTAGAGGGCTCCTCCTATGTAGCAGTTCTCACAGACTGAGTCCATTGCCTGCAGTTATCACAGGTTAGTGTTATACACTGGTAGCTCTACAGTTCTTGAGTCTTGAGGGTGACACTGACCCTGCGGCTTTAGCAGGCATTCCCCTAGACGGGGCTTTTTGTGGCAGCTTAGACTCCAATCCCAACTTTTAGCTCAGCTTTGGCTGACTATAGTCTTTCTGCAGTGATTCTACTTCTTTAATAACCGCTATGTGTTCTATATCTAAGCTCCAGGATTTTGTGATATCCTTTGAAATCCAGGTGGAGGAAGCCATGATTTCACGGCTGTTGCTTTCTGCATGCCTGCAGAATTACAGCCACATGAACACAGCCAAGGTATATGACTTAAGCCTTCTATGACTTATACCTTCTACAGTTTATACTTTCTGAAGTACTGGAGCCATTTGAGCCACAGATGGAGAGGCCAGCATGTGCTGGAATGCAGAGAGCAGAGACCTGAGGTGGCCCTTTGCAGCTGCCCATCGCCCTAACCATTCTGCCCTGTTAGAGCTCTGGGTGTATGACGGGAAAGGCAGCCTCAAAGATCTCTAAAATGCCTTCCAAGTTTTTCTCCCAATGTCCTGATTGATAGCCTCTGGCTTTCTTTTATACATACTAATCTCCTTCTCAATTGGTCCCATGTTCTTTCATTTTCTACCACATTATCAGGTTGCTAGTTTTCCAAATCTTTGCACTCTACTTCCTTTTTAATTAGAAATTTTGTCTTTAAATCAACTCTTTCCTTTATATTTTATTGTAAGTGGTTAAAAATAGACATTAAGCAGCCTGAGTGATTTGTAGCTTAGTTATTCCTTTGACCAGGTATCCTAATTTATCACTCTTGAATTCTGCTTTCTAAAAAGCTCTCAGGCACAGGCAGAATTCATCCAAGTTCTTTGTTACCTAATAACAAGGTTGGGAGTGGATCTTAATTTCAGTTTTCAGCACCGTCTTTCTCAAGACCTTATCAGAGTAGCCTTTTCTGTGCATATTTTTATCAACATTCTAGTCATAACCACTTAAGTAATCCCTAAGAAGGTCCAGACTTTCCTTAGTCTTCTCTTATTCCATGGTTTTACCAGATTCACTCTCACGCTCCATTCATGATAGTAAAGACTTTTTCTAGCCTACTCCTCCAATTTCTTCCAGCTTCTGCCCATTACTCAGTTCCAAAGCCATTTCCACATTTCTAGGTATTTGTTTTACCAACAATCCCACTTCTTGGTAGACTTATCTGTCTTAATTTGTCTTCTGTTGCTATAAGAAATTACAGACTGGATAATTTACAAAGGAAAAAAAGAGTTTATTTAGCTCACAATTCTGGAGGCTGAGAAGTTCAAGAACATGGTGGCTGCACCTCATAAGGGCCTTTATATTGTGTCATAGCATGTCAGAGTGCATCGTATGGCCAAAAGGCAGGAACAGGAGAGCCAGATACAGTTTACTTTTACAACAAATCTATCCCCCACTAATAAACCCTCTCCTGTGATAACAATACGAATGAGGGCAGAATCCTCATTAGTCTGCTAATCTATTCGTGAGGGCAGAGCCAACACTAATCCATTAGTGACAGATGAGGGATTAAGTTTCTAGTATATGAACTTTTGGGGGAAACATTCAAACCATCATGCCATATTTAAAGAAACATACCATAGCTCCCACACCTACTATGTTTTAGCAGATAGCCTTTATATCACCATTTTTATAATTATGTCTTCTAGGTGAGCACCTACAACCAGAGACCTATTGCTTACCCAACAGTGAATCACAAGTGCTTGACAGATTGTAGGCATTTAAAAAAACATTAGTTGGATAAATGATTTGTCAGATAGGGATATTTTATTGTAAGCTGCAGAAATTGACTCTGGTTAATTTCAGAAAAGGGGATTAAATGAAATTTTCCCCTTTGAGCCTAGAGAACCAGGCTGAGAATGAGGCAGGGAAAAATCCAGTCTAGACAACTTGGAAAGAGGAACCACAGCAGTGGGCTCATAGCAGAGTGTCTGGTCAGGACACAGCTACTGGGACAAGTAAATATCAATTATATATTTTGGATACTTCTAGAATTGTTTCCACATAGAGAAGTGTGAACATATGGGAGTCAAACTGAGTCCTAAGAAGGAAAGAAGCTACAGCATTTTGTATCTAATGGAAAAAGTTGCTTCTAAAAAAATATTTGCTATGCTCCAAAGATTTGTCAGACTAAAGAAACTATTTTGGTTCTGATAAGGTATGCAAGCTAATTAAAACCAATTAACCTATCAGCAGATAAAAGCGAAGGCCAAATCCTTTCTTGATGCATAGTCCAGTTTTAGAACAGGTATAGTTCTACTAACTTTTGATACTCAAGACAGAGTGAATAGACCTGAGTTGATTATTAATTGGTAGTTATCATTGAGGAAGTGCTAAATTATTTTAGTTGTTGTGCTTTTAAAAATACTGCTTATTTTTATAATTCAGTGTGTTTTCTCTTTTAAATAATTTGTACTGTGAAATGTGGGGCTCAGTTTTATTTCAAAAATATATAATGCTTAGATATTTTTATGCCTTAATGTGGTCTGAGAATATATGCAAGTTCTGGTGAGCTTTTGCTTGCTCAACAGTTATTTCCATTCTTCATATAACCACACCTTGAATTTTTTCTTTGGGCAATCATTCCTCTTCCCCTATGCTTACTCCAAGAATAAATGCATAGCTTCTGAGAGCAGAAAAAACATTATCTATAACATTGTTTCTTTTACCTGGAGGATTAAAAACTAAAGTCACATGTTGAATGTCCATGTGCGAAAAGCTCTGATCTTGATAGTTTTCTTCAGATACTTGTCAATTCTTTAGTGCTGGTTGATTCTGTGAATAGAAATGATGAGGGTGATAGCTGAAGTGAGCCTATCAAAACCAGAATACGTGGGATAGGTTTTAGTAATAAAATACCATTGGAAGTAAAAATCAGATTTATAATTAGCCATGTGAGAAAAAATAGAAAATAAAGATTAAACCAGGGAGTGGTAAATAATAGTTGAGATTTTTGAGAGAAGGCACCCATCTGTGGCTTAAAGTTAAGTTTCTTAATGCTCCTTCAAGTGATATTTTACTTTATATTTAAAAACACAAAGAATTTTTGGTCAATAAACACATACAGTAAATAATATTAGTGTATAATTATATACACATGCACACACATGAATATATATGTCATAATGATAAAAAGAGGTTAATTGGTTACATGATCTGCTAAATACTCGTGAATGATTTTCTTACAACTCTGCAATTCCATTAATGAGCAATATCATGGCGAGGCTGGAATATATTTCCAAGCGTATCTTCAGTCATCTTTGTTTAGCTAGTTTGTTTTCATTTTAGTACATTGAAAAATTATTTTTTTGAAAAATGGCTCTTATGGCATTTCATGCAAGAGAATTAAAGGAGATAAAATGAAATAAGAGGCTCTGCATTCAAAAAAACTTTAGGAATATATCAGTGTTATATTAGAGTTAGCTCAAAATATTATTATTTACCATGCATTTCTTGAGCTCTTGCTATAAGTCCAGCACCATCTCCATTTGATGAAATAAGTGTTCCTAAGTTCATCTACATTGGCAAGCCAAGACCAGAAGTTTGGAACTCTCTGCTCCTTATGACAATTGTTTCTCCTTATCTGTGCTTTCACTTTTCATAGTTTCAGTAACCCATGGAAATTTTCAGAAATAGTAAGTTTTAAGTTGCACATGCTCTGAATATTATGGCAAAATTTTGGGCTGTATTGCTTCATCCCACACAGGATGTGAATCATTCCTTTGTCCATTGTACCATGCTGTATATGCTACCCACCCATTCGCCACTTAGTAACTTATCTCAGTTTTTGGATCAACAAATCACAGGGAGGAAGAGAGTAAGTACAGTCTAATAAGATATTTTGAGAGAAAGAGAACAAAAGAGAGACCATATTTATGTAATTTTTGTTACAGTATTTTGTCATAATTGTTCTATTTTATGATTATTTATTATCTATAAGTATTCACATTGAGTTTGGAAAAACATAGTAGACATCTGCCAATCTCTAAATTAGCACATTAAATCCAACTGGGCAACATAGGCTGGGTACTACCTGGGATTTTAGGTGTCTACTGGGGTCTTGGAATGTATCCTCTGCAGATAAGGAGGAACTAAGTAAGATACAATCTGATAAGCCACTTCATAATGGACTTTCACTATAATTCCTCTAGAAAACCGAAGTGAATCAAGCCTAGAAAATGATAGCCTTAGGGTCAAGCAAGTAACAGTTTTTCTTTTTTGAGACGGAGGTTCGCTCTTGTTACCCAGGCTGGAGTGCAATGGCATGATCTCGGCTCACCGCAACCTCCGCCTCCTGGGTTCAGGCAATTCTCCTGCCTCAACCTCCTGAGTAGCTGGGACTACAGGCACGTGCCACCATGCCCAGCTAATGTTTTGTATTTTTAGTAGAGACGGGGTTTCACCATGTTGACCAGGATGGTCTTGATCTCTTGACCTCGTGATCCACCCGCCTCGGCCTCCCAAAATGCTGGGATTACAGGCTTGAGCCACAGTTTTTCTTTAGTAGCACCTTAGAAAGGCATGGTAGAGAAGGCAGCTATAACTCATTTTCTCTGAGTACACGACAGGGGTGGGCAAGGCTCATATTTTCAGCTGGGCAGTTGTTTTTTTTTTTTCATATTAGGACCTCTAAAATCTGAGTATCAGGGGATTAAAAAAATATCAGATTAGAGGAAAGATATGGAATCACCAATGAAAACTTGAAAAGTAAGAACTCTGAGTTTGCCTTTTTAATTATCTTTTATCTTGGAAAAAGAGAGCTGGACCTGGAGAACTTTGAAGGTAAGCCAGTATCATCTGTAATATGTATTTGTTTCTATTTTTAATGAACAAAATAATGCCTTAAACCAAGTGCATCATGTGTACATTGGTTTTTGAGATTTTAATAGCTTATTCCTCTTCCTTCTTTATAAGCAAGAGCTTTAAAAGGTAGACCCTACCTTCCCCTCAGTAAGTTTCAGCTTATTTCAGAGCCGAACTTCTCTGGTCCTCTTTTACAGGTTTGTGGTCACCTTTTGTCATCTTTTTCTTTTTTTTTTTTTTGTTTTTAGACAGTCTCACTCACTCTGTTGCTAGGCTGCAGCACAGTGGTGCAATCTGGGCTCACTGCAACCTCTGCCTCCCAGGTTCAAGTGATTCTCCTACCTCAGCCTTTCAAGTAGCTGGGACTATGGGCATGCCCAGCTAATTTTTGTATTTTTAGTAGAGACAGAGTTTCACCATGTTGGCCAGTATGGTCTCTAACTCTTGACCTCGTGATCCTCGGCCTCCCAAAGTGCTGGGATAACAGGCATAAGCCACCACACCTGGCCATGGTCACCCTATTATTACCATCTTGGACTTTGTCATTTTTTTCTTTTTTTATAGAGCATGTCTTGAAAATTCAGGCTCCCCTGAGAACATCCCACACAGCCACAAATGATTCTTTAAATGCCCTCCTTTGTCTGTCATCAGGATTGTCTGTGCCTGTTACAGAGAAAGCTCCCTCAGGAAGGCAGGACTGTATTAGCCTAAATTATAGCTGTATTCTCAGTGCCTATTACAGTCCCCTGAGCATAAAAGGTGCTCAACACAGATTGAATGCATGAATGAACAAATAAGAAATGAATAGTGTTGGGGAACCTTGTAGCCAATCTTGTTTAGATACAAACAAATTCAAGACACATTATAGTCAATTTTCTTCAGTGGCAGCCAATAAAAATTGCCTTGGGTAAGATTAGGTAAAATAAAGGAAGTTATTGGAAGGAGATGGGTCAGCTCAAGAATATAGCTCTGAGGTCAGATCAGATCTGTCCTGCTGTCTATCTTTGTGTAGCCCACATGCTAAGAATAGTTTTTAAAATTACAAATAGTTGAACAAATCAAAACAAGAATAATATGTCATGACATGAAGATTACATGAAATTCAAATTCCAGTGTCCATAAATAAGGTTTTATTGGAACACAGCCATGCCCATTTGTTTACATATTTTCTATGGCTGTGTTTGCGCTTCAGTGGCAGAGTGGAATAGCTGTGACTGAGAATGCACATCTGGAAAAGTCTAAAATATTTACTCCCAGGTCCTTTTCAGAACTTTACCAATACCTAACTTAGCACATGGAATCCAACTGGGCAACAAGACCTTAGCGTGGTTAGAATATTTTAGAGAATTAAGAAACCGAGATAAGCCTTGGAATCTAGGAAGCAGAAAGGAAGAGACAATTACTTGGGGTGTCACCAGCAGAGTGAATCTGATTACCCACCTCCTAATTGCATTCAACTAAGCTTCCAAATTCCAGAAAACGTGAGCCTAAGGAACTTGACTTAGGTTCATGTCTGCTCCTTGATTATAGGGGTTGTGGGAAAGGATTAATGTCACCATTATATAGAAACTTAGAAAAAGGAACACATAATCGTTACAGTACTTGAACAGTGATGCCAAGATAAAATCACACCTGAGCCTGTTTCCTTTTCCCTTCAAACGTAAACAGAAGTCATTTGCTACCTGGTCACATGGGCTGCTGCACAGTGGTGAATGCACCAGACATTGTGACTGCTTCTCATTAAGACTGAGTGGACCCCTCATTACAGACCGTGTTTGCATTCATCAGAGTGTTACCTCTCATCTCTTCAGCTTCATTTCGCTGAAGATAATCATATTCAGACGTGCACCATCTCATGCCAAAGTGATTGAACACCTCGGAGCCCCTTTTCAAAAATTTATTTTGACTTTCTCAATCTAGTTTCAAAACTGTGGTAAACTACCTGTTAATACAGCTATCCTGGCGATTTCTCAATCAGCCTATGAAGGCATTAGCGCTTGTCTAAATAGGTGTAAGAAGATGAAGAACAGGATGTCTCGGTGTCACATCAGCAGTGTATGTCCAGTATTTATCCTCAGGAGCTATTGCCTAAAATTTAAAATGACCATTCAGTGCTAGAATCAGTGGCTCATGCCTGTAACCTCAGCATTTTTGGAGGCTGAGGTAGAAGGATCTTTTCAGGCCAGGAGTTTGAAAGCAGCCTGAGCCACATAGTGAGTTACTGTCTCCATTAAAAAAATTTAATCAATAAAAAATTAGTCAGATATGGTGGCACACTCCTATAGTCCCAGCTACTTGAAAGTCTGAGGTGGGAGGATCACTTGAACCAAGGAGGGAGCTGGACACTACAGTGAGATATGATTGCACCACTGTACTCCAGCCTGAGTGACAGAGACCCTGCTCTGGAAATAAAAACAAAACGAAAGGAAAGGAAAGGAAAAGAAAACAAAATGACTGTTCAGTGACCATGAGAAAGTCTATGAGTAGCATTTTCAGTGGCAAGCTTATTTTCCTTTTTACTTTTGCTTCTTTGGAGGCTCATGCTAAGCAGAATGAGGAGATAGAATTTTTAAGCTTGAAAAAAAGATAAAATTCAGTTATTATTTTTTAAGTGAAGTGTAATAGATAAGAGGTTGGTAAATTACCTTCTAGTGTGAGAGTCAAAGTTTATCTGCATGAAATGCCATTTCTGCAGAGCCCATACACAGCAAAGAGAAGGAGTGCCTGTGTGTGTGTATGCAATGGTAAAATATTTTTTCTTTATTTTTGAGTATCAGATAAAGACAAATACTTCAAAAATCTTTTTGGAAGAAAATGGATATGTAGGGATCTTGTTTATCTTTTTTTTTTTTTTTAGCAGAAGAGAGACTTTTGGGAATTTGAGAGATTGATGCAAAAGTGCTTGTGGGTTCTTTCTTCATGTCAAGCTATGAAATAAAATTATTTATCTTGAAAAGCCCTTTGTTGATGCTGGGGAAAATGTTTTTATACAACCTGGAGCACACTTGGGAGAGGATCTAGCAGCAGGTGCCTTGAGAAGAAGAAAGATGTTCTTGGGAGAGTGGAGAAGGGGCAAGGAGGTGAGATACATGAGGCGACCAATCTGGACGCTGATGGTGTCTTTCCCCTGTCCAGACACCCGATGCCATGTTTAAAAAACTCATCAATGTGGAGAAGGAAGGAATACCAATTAAGTGAGTTTAGCATAATAGAAAATCAATTTTAATTGTCCCAAATGGAACTATTATTTACAGTTACAGATGGCTGCCAGGCAGCGCCTGGAGAAAATAAATGAGTCCAGAGAGTAGGGAATTGCATTCAATTCCTAGGTGTATTGCAGAAAAGGCATTGGCGAATTCAGCCTAAGAAAGTTTTTGCAGAGAAAACAGATTCCCTATAAAGGCTGAAAAATATTTCCCTCTAGGACTATGCAGTTAGTAGTGTGGTCAGTTTCCACCTTCTCTCCTTTCTCTGGGTGTTTTCATAGGAGGAATGGACCCTCAAAATAGTTGTTACTGCATGGATTAAAATAATCAGTGAAGAAGAGGGGATGGCTACTGGGTACAAAAACACAGTTACATAGAAGGAATAAGATCTAGTGTTTGGTAGCACAATAGGATGACTACAGTTAATAATTCATTGTATGTTTCAAACTAAAAGAGTGGAATTATTATATACTTATTGCAAATAAACAATAAATGCTTGAGGTGATGGTATCCTAATGACCCTGATTTGATCATTAAACATTGTATGCACAAAACAAAACATAATATTCTCTGTAAACAGATATAACTCTGATATACCATGAATAATTAACAATTTTTAAAAATTAGAGAAGAGCATCAGCAACCATAACCCAAAACCACCCCTGCCTGATCACTTCATAGTGTCTTCTCTTTTGCTTCTCTGAACTTCCAGAGCAAATAACGTATTTCTTTTATAGCACTTCATCTTTCCTGTCTATAGCTATTTGCATATTTGCCTGATCTTTCAGCCAGTATAAAATTGCTTAAAGGGAATATTTCACTTTAGTAGAGCTAAATCACTCCACTAGGAACTGTGTGTGCCTTTAGTGACTTAATCTATTTCCTCAGCTGTAAACTGGGGGCCACCGATTTATAGGTGTGCAGTGAGTATTGAGTTAATGAGAATGGACCTTCCAGAAAAGACTCTGGTGTGTTTTGATCTCAGACATTGGCTGCTAATAAAATTTTTATATCCTTTTTGTCTATTTTAAGAAATAATTAAAACACATCATATAAAAAATATGTAGTTCTATTGAGAAATCCTAGAGAGGAACAAAAAGTTGGAAATAGATACTTACTCTAGGTAACTTTCAGCATAGATTGTTTTAAGACCCATTGCAACAAAAGTACATGAAATGCTTATGAATATTGCAAATTCCTGTCAAATAAGAATCTCTGGGATAGAATATCAAAATATCTGTATCTTTAGTAAGCTTCTCAGATGATTCCAATACAAGCTACATTTTAAGAAGTTTGGTCAAAGGAAACTGGTCATCTCTGGATGTATTAATTGGTGAGACCCAGATGTAGGCTCTAAAATGCCCATGGGGGATGTTTCACCCATTTTGTCATCAAAGAGGACTTGCTTGGGGTGGGTGCAGTCATCTGCGATGCCTCTCTTGTCTCTATCCACCACAGTGAAGATAATTGATTTCTCAGTTTCTTAAAGCTCATGAGCATGGCTCCTTGGACCTCCCTTGTAAAAACTATGGGCTATTTCATTCGCAGAATTGAATAATTAACATAAATCATTGCATGGTACAATATAAATCCACTGTGAGCCTGATCTTGATCTAAGTGTTTACCATGATAGAAGGCAGCAGCATGACCCTTTATCCACTGTAGAGCTCAGTGGAATACTTTCCACAAAGTGCAAGGAGACGATGTTATTCTCCAGAGTCCACTTCAGTGAAACTTTTCTCAGATTTTAAAATTCCCAGCTAACTCCCAGGTTTTAAAATTCCACCTAATTTCAGTTAGCTGGAATGTTTTTTCTGAATTCAAGTTATGACTGTGGAGTCACAGAATATGCCTCGTGCTTCAAACAGAACTGGATTTGATTTTTGGTTCTCTGTGACCTTAGGCAAGTCGTTCAACCTTTGTGACCCTCAGTTTTTCCGTGTGTAAGATGGAGATATTGATAAAGACCTCAAAGAGTGTTGTGAGAATTAGGAATACACTTGAGAGCCCTGTTACTCATGTGAAATGCTCAAGAGATGCCAGTTTTCTTAAAACATGAGTGCAGTATCAAATATAGAAGTAAAAAAAAAAGACACCAAATATTTTCTCTTAACTCACTCTCTCAACTTCAGGACTATTGACATTTTGAGCCTGATAATTTTTGTGTTTGAGGGAGGAAGGGAGAAAGGTGCCTGAAGCATTGTAGCAGGTTTAGTTTTAGCATCATCCCTGGCCTCTGTCCATTAAATGCCAGTAGCACCGCCCGGTTGTGACAATCAAAAATGTCACCAGACATTCACCATGTTCCCTCAAGGGCAAAAATCACCCCGTTACGGAACACTGTCCTGGTTTTTGGCCTGTAATTTTAGGTCATTAAGTTGTAAAATCCAACTAAGAAATCATATCGTCAATGTTTTACGAAGCCAATATCAAAAAAGAAGATTGTTGTTGAGGATTCAGTGACAACTAGAGCCATGAGCTGGAGCACTGATGTGCTGAATGGCATCAAGCTATCAGATCCTGCTGTCTCTTTCTACAATAGGGATGTGGACCAGAGAGGCACACTGGCTAGTTCTGTGAAGGGGATTGCCAACATTTGCATCTGCAACCTGACTCTTTGCTTCCATTGATGACCAAGCATTTCAGTACTTTTTCACTTAACTTTAATCAGGTCCTGTTAGACTTAGAGCTTTGCTCTTTGCATTGAGATGGATTTGTGAATTATTATAGGAATCTAATGTGGTGGTTTATAGATGAACCGTAATTCTAGGTTCCTGAGATGCACCTTCCTGTTGACCCCACCAACCCACTGGACAGTCAATCTCTCTGCTCTCAGCCTCCCTTCAGCATGGTTGGTATTTCAAATACTCTTTTCACAAGCAAGGTTGTGGCATGATGCTTTCTTTCACACTCTGTATCTCGCTTGACATCGTGTTCACAAGATAACAGGAGAAAGTAGAAAAGTCAAAGCTACAGAAATCACACTGAGACCCCAAATGTCCCGTATCTTTTTCTCCTGGTAAAATTGAGGTAGGTGCAGAGAAATTTTTTGTCATTTATTTTGTATTAATTTCTTAGAAGTTGCTTTGTCCTCACTTTACACATAATTAGCATTTAATAAACATTTGTTGTACAGAAAATGTTTGTATGAATAAACAAATGTATGATATTGTAATAATAACAGTAGTTATTATTAGTATTATTATTTGAGGCAGAGTCTTGCTCTGTCATCCAAGCTAAAGTGCAGTTGAATGATCTCAGCTTACTGCAACCTCTGCCTCCTGGGTTGAAGCGATTCTCCTCCCTCTACCTCTCGAGTAGCTGGGATTACAGGCACCTGCCACCATACTTGTCTATTTTTTATAGAGATGAAGTTTCGCCGTGTTGGCCAGCATGGTCTCGAACCCCTGACCTCAAGCAATCGCCTGTCTTGGTCTCCCAAAGTGCTGGGATTATAGCTGTGTGCCACCATGCCTGGCTGGTTATTTTATTTTATTTTATTTTATTTTATTTTATTTTATTTTGATACTAGCTGCTGATTGCCTTTTAGGGCTTATATGGGCCAGGTATTAAAACTATCTGGGGATTATCCTAGTTCATCTTCATAATGGTTCAATAAATTCTGAACTTCTTTTATCAGCAGATTTTAACTTAAGTAGTTTTCCTGAGCTTATCCATGTGACACATGACCGAAGTGGGATTTGAACTGCTGCCCAAAGCACATATTTACGGTGGCTCGGGACTCTTACATCTAACTGGTGAAACCCAGATGTAGCCTCTAAAATGCCAACGTGTGATGTTTCACTCACTTTGTCATAAAAGAGGACTGCTTGGAGTGGCGGCAGTCAGCTAAAATCTCACTCCTACTTCTATGCATTATGGTGAGGATAACTGATTTCTCAAACAGTCTCGGAAAGCTCATAGGCATGGTTCCTGGACCCCCCTTGTAAGAACTGTGGGGCTTTAGTTCTCAACAGAGCACAAGCCCCAGGGGAGCACAGCTGTGGTGTGATTTCTTCTTCAGCAAGAGGCTTCAGTGTCTTCAACCAGGAAGGCCTTCGCAGCATTTCTGAGGGGTCAGGGAATTGTGCCTATGATAATGGAAGTTCTGTGAAATCAAGCCCAGGGTGAGGGCAGCTGCAAGTGAATGCCATTTGATGATTCTTATGTAAAGTGTACCAGAAAGCATCACAGAATAAGCTTTCTCATTCTGTCCACCATGACACCTTATTTAATTCAGGTATGATAGGTTTTAAACAAGAGTGTAAAAAGGTTTCAGTTATGGGGATCTTTTTTCCTAGAAAAATGTTTTATATCAAGGTTTCTCTCTCTTGTTTTACCTTGTTCCTGACATTAAGCTGTTAATTCATTAATGTTAAAATGCTTTATTAAAAAAACCTCTAAACTGGTTGGGAGTTTCAAACATCAAAAATATAATACCAACGCTGCCAGCTCTCATTCCCTGTAGCTTATGTTTTGGATAACAGCCAAGCATCAGCAGATGAAACTCTAAGAGGCCAGGCACATTTAAAACCACAGCTGCCCAAAATAGAAATTAGTAAGATGGTTATCAGTAAATTAAAAATAAGTTTCATGTACTACCACTAAATACAGGTTAATGAAATAAGTCCTTAATTTTCCTAAGTGAAAAGTAGACCTCTGATTAATGTTAAGATTTAGCTGGCTGTTTTAACATTTAAGATTTAGCTGGTCCTTTTTGAAAATATCATTTTAAAAAATTCTTATTCATTATTTTCTTTCGTGTAACAATCTAGAGCACTTTTCTGTCTGTTAATCTGTTGAATTAAATCTTCACAAGAAGTGTCCCAATGAGGTATTATTCCCCACTGGGTTTTGCTTTTGAGGAAAAAAATCACTGGGTTTTGCTTTTGAGGAAACTGAGGCCTGGCTAAATTAAGTGACTTGCTCAGCTAGAAAATGACTGTGTGAAAATTTCAACCCAGTTTTTTTCACTATACATTTACTGCTTTTTTCATTCAGGTAAGTTGTTTTTTGATAGAACTTAACAGTTTTTACTTTCACTGTAAAACATACTTAGCTAGCCAGGGGTGATGGTACATGCCTGTAATCCCAGCTACTTGGGAAGGTGAGGCAGGAGAATTACTTGAACTCGGGACGTAGAGGCTGCGGTGAGCTGAGATAGCACCACTGTACTTCAGAATGAGAACTTGACAAAAAAGAAAAAAAATATATTTGGCCATTATATTTTCTTTCCTGCTGGAAATCTGTATGTTCACCTGTGAAACAGGCTGCGTCTAGAACTTTTGCTGTTACATGGGACTTCTCAGTTAACTTTAATATTCAATTCAGATAATAATATTCATTTATTTGGGATTTACTGGGCCAGAAGGCATGGAGTTGGAGAGGTCATAGATAATTCCAAGTTAACAATGAAGCAAAATTAGAGTCACTTTTTAACGATCTCAAAATGAATTTATCATTTTGTGTGAGTAATGTCAGGCATGTGAAGCCTGTTGCTGAGTCACAGTTACCTTTAGTAGTGTAAAAAATATGTCCTGATGCTTAGTAACTCAAAACAAGACAAATTTGTTTTGTTCATGAATCTGTAATTTGGTCAGGATTTAGTGGGATAGTTTATCTCTGTTCTGCATTGCAACAGTTGAAGCAGATCAAAGGCTGAGTGGTAGAATCATTTGAAGCTTCATTTACTCACTGGGCTGGTGGTGGATGCTGGCTGCTGGCTGCTGGCTGGGGACCTCAGTTCCACTCCATGTAAGCCTATCCATCTCATCTATCTGTCTAGGCTGGTTTGTGCCTCTTCACAGCATGGTTGCTGGTTGCTCAAGGCACACATCCTAAGAATGCGATCAAGAGAGACAGGTGGAAGCTATAGCCCAAGGATTCAGCCTTGGAAAACAATATAGCAACATTTCTATCATAGTCTATTGGATGGAATAATTTTAATGCCCCACCCAGATCTAAGGAGAATTATATAGATCTCACCTGTGGATAGAGAGGAGTGTCACTAAAAAAGACAACATGCGGAATGGGCCATCATTAGAATACATTGTCTTCCCAGAAGAGCTGAGTAATCTCATTAACTGTGGTTTCTGGAGTCCTAAGACAAGAAGGAGACCTACAAGTTCTTGTTGAGCTTAATAGGTTAACAGTCACTTTTGTGGTCAGCCAGGTATGTATTCAGCTTAGGCACATAAAGTTCTATACTGCCCTTATTAATCCTACTAACTTTGGTCTTTCTTGCTTCCTTTAATTCTCCTGTATTCTGGCTTATATTCTAAATTCAAGTGACTCCCTAGACTCCCCCTCCATCCCCCCCAAAAAAACACCATGGGACTCTTAATCTTGTTCGTCATGATAAAATACCTAAAACTCAGAATTGAGACTGACTCTAACTCAAGTTCACATTTTACTACTTATTTCTCTTTTATTTTGTAAGGTGGATCAGGTTGTAGAAGACAGGTTTCCTGGGGCCTGATTCATATTGTGCCCTTGTTTAAGGCTCATAATGCTGGTACATAGACAACTGAGCTGTAATTGTAGCATTAAGATCCCCATTTAAAATAGATCCCATTTCCCTGAGGGAAATCATCCAACTCGTCTATTTTTCTGAGCAGGGCATCAGAAATGCTCCTGTCAGCTTATATGCAGTATGACACTTCATTGTGAAGGCAACTCTAGTTTTCACATCCTTGCTGCACACCCTGCAATACATTTAAAGCTTGAGGATTTCCCTTCCTAACATATACTAGATTCTTTCCATTTTCCTTTGATGCCTACTATATGTTCCCCAACCCCCAACTCAAATTCTGAGCTGTAGGTGGGTTCTGACCCAGATTTTATTGTTCCTAATGGGTCAAATTGATAATAATTGTTCAGCTGCAGTGCATAGAAATATCAGTTCAAAAACTCAGGTGTGCAAAAAATTATTTTTGAATGAATAAACATATATTTCCTGCTTCGCTCGGTGGTAGAACCTGATGTTGGGCAGTCCAGTATCCTGGCTTCCCATCTTTTCCCAGGTTCCCAGTGCCTCAGATGTTCCCCTAGCCTTGGCGCATGGCCTTGTAAAGCCACAGTTCTTGGTCATTGCTATGGTCTAAATGTTTGTGTTCTCTTGAAATTCATATATTGAAATCCTAATCCCCAAGTTGATTGTATTAGCAGGTGAGGCCTTTGGGGAGATGATCAGGTTATGAAAGGCAAGCCCTCATGAATGTGATTAGTGGCCTTAGAAAAGAGACCCAAGGAAGCCCCCTTGCCCCTTTCACCATGTGAGGTCACAGTGAGAAGGCAACATCTAAGATCAGAAAGCAGATTCGCACCAGACACTGAATCTGCCAGCAACTTGATTTTAGACTTCCCAACCTTCAGAGCTATGAGAATTAAATCATCACTCAGTAATATCGTGTGATAGCAGCTCTAATGGACTAAGACAATCATCATCCCTCCACATGAAATACTAGAGATGTATGTAGACATACATACACCTTTTCCTAGACCTGAGTTCATGTCTGATCAACCTCACTGAGGGATATTCTCAGGTCTGCCTCTCAGGTACTGCTCTGCTCTTTAGATAAGAAAAGCACACCGAGAAGTCCTCCCAAGCCACTTTAGACACGTAGAAACTCAGTGGGGACAAGATCTGTCACCACTTTTCTGCATGCAAAATCATTTATGGTTCCCCAGTTCTGAATGGATGGAAGGGAGGTAGATGAAGTCCCTTGAGCTCTACCTGCCTCCACATGCCACGTGGACAGTTCTGTTCTATTGTTCCTTCTCTGTGTTGGAGTGTAGAACTCAGAATCTCACTCTTCCCTGGGCTTTACCCTGGAAAGTGACTCATACAGGGTTCCAACCTCCTTTCCTGCCAGCTCATTTTGGAGATTCATTGTACTATTCAGGTTTGTGTTAGACCATAGCCTCTGAAATCTTCCTTTAACCTGTAAAGAAAGGGAAAATGTTGAAATGGGCTGGTTCTTTCTGATCCAAATCATTGTAAAATGACTGGACCTTGCCTTTTAAAATCTAGTAAGTCAGTCTAGTAATTTGAATCCTATATCATGCTATATCATCTTTTCTCTAAGTACAAATGCAATCAACTTGGGGTGGGGGGAGGGAGACTACAGTTTGAACAAACGAAAAACAGGCAATGAACAGCAGTCAAAGGTTCCTACTCCTCTTTTCTGTTTCACCAATTCTCCCAGGAACTTGAGATGTTCCTTTGTACTTCCATATGTACTGTCTTATCTATGCTTACATTTCCATTTACAGCATCTATTGCTACTGCCTTGTAGGGCTATGACACCTGCCCTCCTCCCCATCTCCAGAGGTCAGTTTATTGCCTCCACCCCCTGAATATTCTCCCCACATTCACACATATATTTGGCAGTCAGAAAATATCTTTCCATACATTTATGATGTAGTTACATCTGTTTCTACATCTCAAGACTTCCAGAACCCTTTCACTTTGTCTCAAGTTCATTTCTCCAGATTTGTAGAAGGCTGGAAGAATTAGGTAACATGTCAAGGTCACAGGCTGGTAGGTGGCAGAATGGCCTGTGAAACCCATGGCTATGTAATGAGTTGTGTCTCTCTGAAATCTATATGTGAAAGCCCTAAACCTCAATGTGATGATATTTTTGAGATGAGGCCTTTGGGAGTTACTTTTGATGAGGTAATAAAGCTGGGCCCCTTATGATGGGATTAGTAGTTTTATTAGAAGGAAAAGGCTTGGCACAGTGGCTCATACCTATAATCCTAGAACTTTGAGAGGCTGAGGCAGGTGGACTGCCAGAGCTCAGGAGTTCGAGACCAGCCTGGGCAACACAGCGAAACCCCGTCTCTAATAAAATACAAAAATTTAACCAGGCATGGTGGTGTGCACTTAGAGTACAGCTTCTCAGGAGACTGAGGCAGGAGAACAGCATGAACCTGGGAGACAGAGGTTGCAGTGAGCTGAGATGTTGCTATTGCATGCCAGCATGGGCAATAGAGCAAGACTCTGTCTCCCAAAAAAAAAGAAAAAGGAAATGAGAGAGCTAGTGTTCTCTCTTATCCTCATTCCCT
>NW_022436963.1:33569820-33651028 GCF_009761245.1 Sapajus apella
TCTCTCTCTCTCTCTCTCTCTCTCTCTCTCTCTCTCTCTGTGCCATGTAAGGATACAGCAAGAAGGCAGCTGTCTTCAAGACAGAAAGAAGACCCTTGTATGAATTGGCCAGCACCTTGATCTCGAAATTCTCAGTCTTCAGAACTAGGAAAAAGAGATTTCTGTTGCTCAAGCTCTGGTATTTAGTCTATGG
This sequence comes from Sapajus apella, assembly GCF_009761245.1. Lineage (NCBI taxonomy): Eukaryota > Metazoa > Chordata > Mammalia > Primates > Cebidae > Sapajus > Sapajus apella. Next base: position 33,570,014 of record NW_022436963.1, read on the forward strand.
TATTTTATTATGGCAGACTGAGTTAACAAACATTTTCACGTTTCTTCTCTTTTTTATCCAACTTACTGCATTTCCTTCTTATATTCTCCCATGACTCCATGATAAGACACTGTCGTCATTTGTCTCCCATTGTGCCTTTCAACAAAAAGTTAGATCAGAAAAGGGGTAGGTGCAATTGATATACAGAAAAATTTTTCTCCATAGTAAAATTGCTCAATTTCCTCTCCCCTAATTAATCCTTGAAACCAAGCTTCATGGTTGCTTGTAGCAAACAGAACATAAAAGAATGTAGAAGTAAGTTTTGCTGGCAATGTGCAGTGTTTTGCTGGGCTGGACTTTAACGCAGATTGGTAAGCAGGCATTTCTGAGCTGGTAGAAGGGTGCACTCCTGCTGTATTCCATTGTGTGGATCAAATGCTAGGGCTAATAGCGCTTAAATAATAAATGTGCTGCTTTACAGTATGCATCATCTAAATTTGAGGGAAATGAACAAATCTGGGAAGGCTCCAAGGGATGTACTTTCCTGACAATAATATCATCAAGAAAAGACATTAAGAAAGGGGAGAAAATCTTCAAGATCTTAACAAGAGACTGTTTTTTTCATCCAGCTTACCACATTGTCATCTTACTGCTAGTCATCATATTTTGCCTTTGTGACTGGCATGGTCACTGTTGCATTAGCAGATAGGTGGATCAGGAGATATTGGGGATTAAGGACTTAGTTATAGAAATGTAGGGATGGGGAGAAGAAGGTTTCCAGGAAATAGGACTTTGAGAAAAACAGAGGACTTTATACAATTTCAAGACTTTAAGGGTAACTATGGGTAGTCTTTCAACATAAATTTCTGGGGTTTGTTGTTAATACTTTTTCAAGGTAATAAGCTCCAGTGTGTGTCTCAAAAAGCCCCTCTTCTATCTTGCTCCTAGAGAGGTCATGGAGATTAGGAGGATACTGGATCTGAGAATTCAGCATGAGCCCTAAGTGAATTCAGATAATACTCCGAATCACTACTCACTGATCCTTAAAGAAAGTCTATGGGCCACATGTGTCAGAATTCTCTGGTATTAAAAATAGTGTATTGGGTCTCAGCCCAGGTGAACTGAATCCAGATCTTTGGGATTGGAGTATGGAAAATGATTTGTTTTGGGGGAATGTGATCTCCCTATGTTCCCAGGCTGGTTTCAAACTCCTAGACTCAAGTGATCCTCCTGCTTCAAGTTCTCAAGTGGATGGGATTACAGGCATCCATCACAGAGCATGGCTAAGAATGTAATTTTTACATTTTTATGTACATATGTATGTATGAATGAATGAATGATTTAGGGTGTACCTGTGCAGGTTTGTTATAAGGGTATATTGAATGATGCTGAGGTTTGGGTTTCTATTGATGACATCACATAAATAAGGAACACAGTACCCAGTAGGAAGTTTTTCAGTCCTTTCCTTCCTCTCATCCTCCCTTTTTGATTTCCCAGTAACTGTTGTTTTCACCTTTATGTCCATGCGTATCCAATGTTTAGCTCCCACTTATAAGTGAGAACATGTGATATTTGGTTGTTTATTTCTGTATCAGTTCACTTAGGAAAATAGCCTCCAGCTGCATCCATATTCATGCAAAGGAAATTATTTTGTTCTTTTTTATGGCTGCATAGTATTCTGTGGCATCTATGTGATGCATTTTTTAAATCCAATCCACCATTGATGGGGACCAGAATTGATTCAGGTCTTTGCTATGGTGAATAATACTGTGAAAAACATGTGAGTACATGTATCTTGTTGATAGAATGCTTTATTTTTCTTTGGGTAGATTCCCAGTAATGGGATTGATGGGTTGAATGGTAGTTCTGTCTTTAGTTATTTGAGAATTCTCCAAACTCCTTTCCACAGTGTCTAAACTAATGATTCCAACAGTGTATAAGTATTCCCTTTTCTTTGCAAACTTGCCAACATTGGTTATTTTTTGACCTCTTAATAACAACCATTCTGACTGGTGTGAGAAGACATCTCATAGTGGTTTTGATTAGTGTCTCTATGATAGCTGGTGATGTCAAGCATTTTTTTTTCCTGCATGTATTAGCTGCTTGTATGCCTTCTTATAAGAAGTGCCTGTTCATGTTCTTTGCCCACTTTTTAGTGTGTTTATTTTTTTTACTTAAGTTTCTTATAGATTCTGGATATTAGTCCATTGTTAAATGCATAGTCTACAAATACTTTCTCCAGTTCTGTAGGTTGTCTGATTACTTCATTGGTAGTTTCTTTTGCTGTTCAAAAGCTCTTTAGTTTAATTAGTTCTTCAATTTTTCTTTTTGTTTGCTTTTGAGGATTTAGTCATAAAAACGTCAGCCTAGGCTGACATTCAGGAGAGTATTTCCTAGGTTTTCTTCCAGGATTTTTATAGTTGGAAGTTTTAACATTTAAGTTTTTGATTAATCTTGAGTTAATTTTTGTATGTGGTGAGAGGTAGAGGTCTAGTTTTATGCTTCTGCATATGGTTAGCTAGTTTTCTCTGCACCGTTTATTGAACAGGAAGTCCTTTCCCTATTGTTTATTTTTATCAATATTGTTAAAGATTAGTTTATTGTAGGTATGTGACTTTTCTTCTGAGTTTTCTATATTGTTTTATTGGTTTATGTGTTCTTTTTTTTTTTTTCCTTACCAGTACCATGTTTTGATTACTGTAGCCTCATAGTATAGTTTGAAGTCAGGTAATGTGATTCATCTGGCTTTGTTCCTTTTACTTCAGATTGCTTTGTCTGTTCTAGCTGTTTTTAGTTCTATAAATATTTTTGAATTGGTTTTTCTAATTCTGTGAAAAATGATGTTCGTAATTTGATAGGAATAGCATTGAATCCATACATTGTTTTGAGCAGTATGAACATTTTAACAATATCCATTGTTCCAATCCATAAAAATGGGACTTTTTTGTTTTTGTTTTCTATGATTTCTTTCCGCAATGTTTTGTAGTTCTCTTTCTATAGATCTTTCACCTCCTTGGTTATATCTGTATATAAAGCAAATATACACAGTATTTGTAGGTATTTTATTCTTTTGTGGCTATTGTAAATGGGATAATATTCTTGATTTTGCTTTCAGCTTGAATGTTATTGGTGTATAGAACTGCTGCTGATTTTTTACATTGATTTTTATCCTAAAACTTTACTGGAGTTGTTTATTGAATCTAGAAGTCTTTTTGTGGAGTCTTTACAATTCCAAGGTATAGAATCATGTCACCAGTGAAGAGAAATAATTTGACTTCCTCTTTTCTAGTTTGGATGCCTTTTATTTCTTTGTCTTGCTGATTGCTCTAGCTAGGATTTCCAGTACTACATTGAATGGAAGTGAGAGAGTAGACATCCTTGCCTTGTTACCATTCTTAGGGATAATACTTCCATTTGTTGCTGTTTTAGTATGATATTCATTATGGGTTTGTCATAAATGACTCATTATTTTGAGGAGTATTCCTTTGATGCCTAGTTTTTTAGGGTTTTAATAATGAAAGGGTGTTGAATGTCATCAAATGCATTTTCTGTGTCTATTGAGATGATTGTATAGTTTTTGTTTTTAGTTCTGTTTATGTGGTAAATCACATTTATTGACTTGTATATGTTGAACTAAATTTGCATGCCAGAAATAAAGCCCATTTTATTGTGCTGAATTGGCATATATGTGTGTGTGTGTGTGTGTGTGTGTGTGTGTGTGTGTGTGTGTGTGTGTATTTTTAATTGTACTTTAGGTTCTGAAGTACATGGGCAGATCGTGCAGGATTGTTGCATAGGTACATATATGGCAATGTGGTTTGCTGCCCCCATCCCCTCTGTCACATATATCTGGCATTTCTCCCCATGTTATCCCTCCCCAACCTCCCTACCCCCTGTGGTCCCTCACTTAGCCCTCCCTAACAGACCCCAGGTTTTTAATGTGATGCTGGTTTCAGTTTGCTGGTATTTTGTTGAGAATTGCTACAACTGTATTCATCAGGGATACTGACCATTGTTTTATTTTTGGTTGTATTTTTGCTAGATTTTAGTATAAGAGTAAATAAGAATAATACTGGTTTCACAGAAGAAGTTAGAGAGAAATCAATCCTCCTTAATTTTGTGGTATACTTTCAGTAGGATTTGTACCAGCTCTTCTTTATACATCTGATAGGATTCAGCTGTTAATCCATCTGGTCCAGGGCTTTTTTTTTGGTTGGTAGATGTTTTATTACTAGTTCAATTATAAAACTCATTATTGGTCTCTTCAGGTTTTCAGTTTCTTCCTGAATAAATATTGGAAGGTTGTGAATTTTCAGGAATTTATTAATCTTCTCTAGTTTTTCTCGTTTTTGTTTATAAAGGTGTTCCTAATAGTCTCTGAGGATCTTTTGTATTTCTGTGGAATTGGTTTTAATGTCACATTCACTCTTTCTGATTTTGCTCATTTGAGTATTCTTTTTACTTTGTTAATTTAGCCAGAGTGTTCTATTGATCTTGTTTATACTTTCAAAGAACCAACTTTTCCTTCATTGATCCTATGATTTTTGGGATCTCAGTTTTATTTCTGCTCTGATTTTAGTTATCTTTTCTTCTGCTAGCTTTGGGTTTAGTTTATTCTTGTAGTTTCTTTAGATGCAAATTTAAATTGTCAATTTGAGATCTTTCTTTTTGATGTAGGCATTTATCACTATAAACTTTCCTCTTAACACTGCTTTTGCCACATATCAGGGGTTTTATTATGTTGTGTCAGCATTTTCGTTTTTTTCCAATGATTTTTTAAATTTTTGCCTTAATTTTGTTGTTTACCCAAAATTCATTTAGGACAAGTTGTTTAGTTTCCATGTAGTTTGTGTGGTTTTGAGAGTTCCTCTTTGTATTGATTTTCATTTTTATTTCAGTCCGATCTGAGTATAGCTTGGTATGATTTAGCTTTTTTTAATTTAATGACACTTGCTTAATGACATTGCTCATGGTCAATATTAGGGTATGTTCATATACAGGTGAGAAGAATGTATATTCTGTAATTGTTGGGTAGCATGTTATATAGATATCTATTAGGTCCAATTGGTCAAATGTCAAACTTAAGAAATTTTGTTAATTTGCTGTCTCAATCTTTCTGTCAGTGGGGTGTTGAAGCCTGGAAACTGAAAATTTGACAAGAATCTTTCAAAAATATTTTGTGATAAAGTTTGAGAGCCCTTTATTATGAGTGTCATATTGAATAGTGCTCAGTTCCTAATAGTCATCAAATAATTATTGCAATGAATTAATATATCTCCAGTATGTAGCCTAATGTCTAACACATTATAGGTTCCAGTTAATGTTTGTTGAATGAATCTTTATGATAGCTTATGGTTCTTAAGAGGCACTTTGGAATGAAAGAATCTATCTGTCTACCTAGCAAGCCAGCTGTCTATTTGTACATCCATGCAAGTTTTGGGATTTGGCATACCAAAGAGACACTACAAGAGCAGTTTGTTATATGGGCAAAAATTCCTTATTTGTTTAGGAGACAGTCTCAAGAGTAGAATTATTGGATTAAGGTCATTCACATTATAGAGACTCTTAATGCATACTTATTCTCAAATGTTCTTGCTCCATGGCTTTTTAGCAGGCTCTTCTTGTTTCTCATAACTTGGTTCCCAGCCTACTGCCTGTATGATTCCCTGAATATCTGAACACTTTTGCATGTTGCTTAAGGTTGATAAACCTGCCTTAAAATGTTGTTTCTACTTTCCATCTTCCAAATCAAACCCTTGATCTTGGTAACCCTACCAGCCCTGTCCTAAGAATGGCTACTTCTGGCATGACTGAAAAATTATGGCCATTCTCAGAAGACCCAAGCTATTATTGTTGTTTTTGTTGTTGTTTTAAATCAGGAGACCACTGCCCCCCAACCTTTGACAGACCCTGGTATGTGATGTTCCTCTCCCGTGTCCTTGTGTTCTCATTGTTCAACTCCCACTTATGAGTGAGAACATGCAGGGTTTGGTTTTCTGTTTCTATGTTAGTTTGCTGAGAATGATGGTTTCCAGCTTCATCCATGTCCCTGCGAAGGGCGTGAACTTATCCTTCTTATGGCTGCCTCGTTTACTATGGCATATATGTGCCACATTTTCTTTACCCAGTCTATTACTGATGGGCATTTGGGTTGGTTCCAAGTCTTTGCTATTGTGAACAGTGCTGCAATAAACATATGTGTGCTTGTGTCTTTATAGTAGCATGACTTATAATCCTTTGGGTATATACACAGTAATGGGATTGCTGGGTCAAATGGTATTTTTTTCTAGATACTTGAGGAATCCCACACTGTCATCCACAATGGTTGAACTAATTTACACTCCCACCAACAGTGTAAAAGTGTTCCTATTTCTCCACATCCTCTTCAGCATCTGTTGTCTCCAGATTTTTTAATGATCATCATTCTAACTGGCATGAGATGGTATCTCATTGTGGTTTTGATTTGCCTTTTTCTAATGATCATTGATGATGGGGCTTTTAAAATTTGTTAGTTGACTGCATAAACGTCTTCTTTTGAGAAGTGTCTGTTCATATCCTTTGTGCACTTTTTGATGGAGCTGTTTGTTTTATTTCTTGTAAATTTATTTAAATTCCTTGTAGATTTTAGATATTAGCCCTTTGGCAGATGGATAGATTGCAAAAATTTTCTTTCATTCTGTATGTTGCCTCTCTGCTTTGATGATAGTTTCTTTTGCTGTGCAGAAGCTCTTTAGTTTAATTAGATCCCATTTGTCAATTTCAGCTTTTGTTGGCATTGCTTTTGGTGTTTTAGTCATGAATTCTTTGCCCATGCCTATGTCCTGAATGCAGTTGCCTAGGTTTTCTTCTAGGGTTTTTGTGGTGTTAGGTCTTACATTTGAGTCTTTAATCTATCTTGAGTTAATTTTTGTATAAGGTGTAAGGAAGGGGTTCAGTTTCAGTTTTTTTTTCTTTCTTTGTACTGGCATATAAAAAACATTAAACATTATTTTTCTTATCCAGGAGCAATTTATTTATTTATTTATTTTTCCCATTTATTTATTTTATTGCATTTTAGGTTTTGGGGTACATGTGAAGAACATGCAAAGTTGTTGCATAGGTACGCTTGTGGCAGTGTGATTTGCTGCCTTCCTCCCCATCACCTACATCTGGCATTTCTCCCCTTGCTATCTCTCCCCAGCTCCCCACTCCCCACCATCCCTCCCCTATTTCCCCACTCCCCACCATCCCTCCCCTATTTCCCCCCAACTGACCCCAGTGTGTAGTGCTCCCCTCCCTGTGTCCATGTGTTCTCATTGTTTAACACCCGCCTATGAGTGAAAACATGCCGTGTTTGATCTTCTGCTCTTCTGTCAGTTTGCTGAGAATGATGGTTTCCAGGTTCATCCATGTCCCTACAAAGGACACAAACTCATCGTTTTTGATGGCTGCATAATATTCCATGGTGTATATGTGCCACATTTTCCCTATCCAGTCTATCGTCGATGGGCATTTGGGTTGGTTCCAGGTCTTTGCTATTGTAAACAGTGCTGCAATGAACATTAGTGTGCACATGTCCTTATAGTAGAACGATTTGTAATCCTTTGGATATATACCCAGTAATGGGATTGCTGGGTCAAATGGAATTTCTATTTCTAGGTCCTTGAGGAATCGCCACGCTGTCTTCCACAATGGTTGAACTAATTTACACTCCCACCAACAGTGCAAAAGTGTTCCTATTTCTCCACATCCTCTCCAGCATCTGTTGTCTCCAGATTTTTTAATGATCGCCATTCTAACTGGCGTGAAATGGTATCTCAATGTTGTTTTGATTTGCATTTCTCTGACGACCAGTGATGATGAGCATTTTTTCATATGTTTGTTGGCCTCATGTATGTCTTCTTTTGTAAAGTGTCTGTTCATATCCTTTGCCCACTTTTGAATGGGCTTGTTAGTTTTTTTCTTGTAAATCTATTTTAGTTCTTTGTAAATTCTGGATATCAGCCCTTTGTCAGATGGGTAAACTGCAAAAATTTTTTCCCATTCTGTTGGTTGCTGATTCACTCTAATGACTGTTTCTTTTGCTGTGCAGAAGCTGTGGAGTTTGATTAGGTCCCATTTGTCTATTTTGGCTTTTGTTGTCAATGCTTTTGGTGTTTTGGTCATGAAGTCCTTGCCTACACCTATGTCCTGAATGGTTTTGCCTAGATTTTCTTCTAGGGTTTTTATGGTGTTAGGTCTTATGTTTAAGTCTTTAATCCATCTGGAGTTAATTTTAGTGTAAGGTGTCAGGAAGGGGTCCAGTTTCTGCTTTCTGCACATGGCTAACCAGCTTTCCCAACACCGTTTATTGAACAGAGAATCCTTTCCCCATTGCTTGTTTTTGTCTGGTTTGTCAAAGATCGGATGGTCGTAGATATGTTGTGTTGCCTCCGAGACCTCTGTTCTGTTCCATTGGTCTATATCTCTGTTTTGGTACCAGTACCATGCTGTTTTGATTACTGTAGCCTTGTAGTATAGTTTGAAGTCCAGTAGTGTGATGCCTCCCGCTTTGTTCTTTTTGCTTAGAATTGACTTGGCTATGTGGGCTCTTTTTCGGTTCCATATGAAGTTTAAGGTGGTTTTTTCCAGTTCTGTCAAGAAGGTCATTGGTAGCTTGATGGGGATAGCATTGAATCCGTAAAGTACTTTGGGCAGTATGGCCATTTTCACGATATTCATTCTTCCTAATCATGAACCTGGAATGTTTCTCCATCTGTTTGTGTCCTCTCTTATTTCGTTGAGCAGTGGCTTGTAGTTCTCCTTGAAGAGGTTCTTTGTGTTCCTTGTTAGTTGTATTCCTAGGTATTTTATTCTCTTTGTGGCAACTGTGAATGGAAGTTTGTTCTTAATTTGGCTCTCTTTAAGTCTGTTATTGGTGTATAGGAATGCATGTGATTTTTGCATATTGATTTTGTATCCTGAGAGTTTGCTGAAGTTGCTTATCAGTTTCAGGAGATTTGGGGCTGAGACGATGGGGTCTTCTAGATATACAATCATGTCGTCTGCAAATAGAGAAAATTTGACTTCCTCCTTTCCTATTTGAATGCCCTTTTTTTCTTTTTCTTGCCTGATTGCTCTGGCTAGAACTTCTAATACTATATTGAATAGCAGTGGTGAGAGAGGACATCTTTGTCTGGTGCCACATTTCAAGGGGAATGCTTCCAGTTTTTGCCCATTCAGTATGATATTGGCTGTTGGTTTGTCATAAATAGCTTTTATTATTTTGAGATACGTTCCATCAATACCTAACTTATTGAAGGTTTTTAGCGTAAAGGGCTATTGAATTTTGTCAAAGGCCTTCTCTGCATCAATTGAGATAATCATGTGGTTTTTGTCTTTGGTTCTGTTTATGTGGTGAATTATGTTTATAGACTTGCATATGTTGAACCAGCCTTGCATCCCTGGGATGAAGCCTACTTGATCATGGTGGATAAGCTTTTTGATGTGCTGTTGCAATCGGCTTGTCAGTATTTTATTGAAGATTTTTGCATCTATGTTTATCATGGATATTGGCCTGAAGTTTTCTTTTCTTGTTGCGTCTCTGCCGGGTTTTGGAATCAGGATGATGTTGGTCTCATAAAATGATTTGGGAAGAATTCCCTCTTTTTGTATTGTTTGGAATAGTTTCAGAAGAAATGGTACCAGTTCCTCTTTGTATGTCTGGTAAAATTCAGCTGTGAACCCATCTGGACCTGGGCTTTTTTTGGGTGGTAAGCTCTTAATTGCTGCCTCAACTTCAGACCTTGTTATGGGTCTATTCAGGGTTTCGGCTTCTTCCTGGTTTAGGCTTGGGATGAGGCAAGTGTCCAGGAATTTATCCATTTCTTCCAGGTTTATTAGTTTATGTGCATAGAGTTGTTTGTAATAATCTCTGATGATGGTTTGAATTTCTGTGGAATCTGTGGTGATATCCCCTTTATCATTTTTTATTGCATCAATTTGGTTATTCTCTCTTTTCTTTTTTATTAATCTGGCTAGTGGTCTATTTTGTTGATCTTTTTAAAAAAACAGCTCCTGGATTTATTGATTTTTTTGAAGGGTTTTTTGTGTCTCTATCTCCTTCAGTTCTGCTCTGATCTTCGCTATTTCTTGTCTTCTGCTATACTTTGAGGTTTTTTGATCTTGCTCCTCTAGCTCTTTCAGTTTTAACGATAGGGCGTCAATTTTTGATCTCTCCTTGCTTCTCATGTGGGCACTTATTGCTATATATTTTCCTCTAGAGACTGCTTTAAATGTGTCCCAGAGATTCTGGTATCTTGTGTCTTCATTCTCGTTGGTTTCGAAGAACATCTTTATTTCTGTCTTCATTTCATTGTTTATCCAGTCAACATTCAAGAGCAAGTTGTTCAGTTTCCATGAAGCTGTGCGGTTCTGGGTTAGTTTTTGAATTCTGAGTTCCAACTTGATTGCACTGTAGCCTGAGAGACAGTTTGTTACAATTTCCGTTCTTTTGCATTTGCTGAGGAGTGATTTACTCCCAATTATGTGGTCAATTTTAGAGTAGGTGTGATGTGGTGCTGAGAAGAATGTATAGTCTGTGGATTTGGGGTGGAGAGTTCTGTAAATGTCTATTAGGTTTGCTTGGTCCAGGTCTGAGTTCAAGTCCTGGATATCCTTGTTAATTTTCTGCCTGGTTGATCTGTCTAATGTTGACAATGGGGTGTTAAAGTCTCCCACTATTATTGTGTGGGAGTCTAAGTCTCTTTGTAAGTCATTAAGAACTTGCCTTATGTATCTGGGTGCTCCTGTATTGGGTGCGTATGTATTTAGGATCGTTAGCTCTTCTTGTTGCATTGATCCTTTTACCATTATGTAATGTCCCTCTTTGTCTCTTATGATCTTTGTTGCTTTAAAGTCTAATTTATCAGAGATGAGAATTGCAACTCCTGCTTTTTTTTGCTCTCCATTTGCTTGGTAAATCTACCTCCATCCCTTTATTTTGAGCCTTTGTGTATCCTTGCATGTGAGATGGGTTTCCTGGATACAGCACACCGATGGGTTTTGTCTTTTTATCCAATTTGCCAGTCTGTGTCTTTTGATTGGGGCATTTAGTCCATTTACATTTAGGGTTAATATTGTTATGTGTGAATTTGATGCTGCCATTTTGGTGCTAGCTGGCTGTTTTGCCCTTTAGTTGAGCTGGTACTTGTTGTTCCTTTATATGTGTAGAGCCTCTTTCAGGAGCTCTTGTAGAGCTGGCCTGGTGGTGATGAAATCTCTGAGTACTTGCATGTTCCCAAAGGATTTTATTTTTTCTTCACTTATGAAGCTTAGTTTGGCCGGATAGGAGATTCTGGGTTGAAAATTCTTTTCTTTAAGGATGTTGAATATTGGCCCCTACTCTCTTCTGGCTTGTAGGGTTTCTGCTGAGAGATCTGCTGTGAGTCTGATGGGCTTCCCTTTGTGGGTAACCCGACGTTTCTCTCTGGCTGCCCTTAGTATTTTCTCCTTCATTTCAACCCTGGTGAATCTGACGATTATGTGCCTTGGGGTTGCTCTTCTTGACGAATATCTTTGTGGTGTTCTCTGTATTTCCTGGACTTGAATGTTTGCCTGCCTTGCTAGGTTGGGGAAGTTTTCCCGGATAATATCCTGAAGAGTATTTTCCAGCTTGGATTCATTCTCTTCGTCGCATTCAGGTACGCCTATCAAACGTAGATTAGGTCTTTTCACATAGTCCCACATTTCTTGGAGATTTTGTTCATTCCTTTTTACCATTTTTAACCCTCCAGTCTTGCCTTCCCATTTTATTTCATTGAGTTGATCTTCAACCTCTGATATCCTTTCTTCTGCTTGGTCAATTCTGCTGTCGATACTTGTGCATGCTTCACGAAGTTCTTGTGTTGCCTTTTTCAGCTCCATCAATTCACTTATATTCCTTTCTATTTTGTCCATTCTCTTTAGCATTTTGTCAAATCTTTTTTCAAGGTTCTTAGTTTCTTTGCATTTGGTTAGAACATGTTCTTTAAGTTCACAGAAGTTTCTTACTACCCACCTTCTGAAGTCTGATTCTGTCATTTCATCACACTTGTTCTCCCTCCAACCTTGTTCCCTTGAAGGTGAGGAGTTGTGATCCCTTATAGGAGGAGAGGTGTTCTGGTTTTGGGTGTTTTCATCCTTTTTGCACTGGTTTCTTCCCATCTTTAAGGATTTATCCACCTGTCGACTTTGTAGTTGCTGGCTTTCAGATTGGGTCTCAAATCTTTCAGATTGACATTCTGTTTGTTGATGATGAGGTTATTTCTCTTTCTTGATTTTCCTTCTGACAGTCTGGCCCCTCTACTGTAGGTCTGCTGAGGTTCACTCCAGGCCCTGCTTGCCTGGGGTTCACCTGCAGCAGCTGCTGAACAGTAAGGGTTGTTACCAGTTTTCTTCTTCTGCTATCTTTGTCCCAGAAGGATACCCGCCTAGTGTCAATCTGATCTCTCCTTTATGAGGTGTCTCTTTGGATATATAGGGGTCAGGGAGCTGCTTGAGGAGACGGTCTCTTCTTTATAGGAGCTCAAATGGTGAGCTGTGAGCTCTGTTGTTCATTCAGAGCTGCTGGGCAGGTACTTTTTGGTCTGCTGCAGCAGAATTCATCAACTGCTTTTTGTTCCCAGGTGCTCTGTCCCAGGGATTTAGGGCTTTATTTATGAGTTTCCGTTATGCTGCTGCCTTCTTTTTTTTTTCCTTCAGACCTGCCCTGCCCAGCAAGGAGGCAGCCTAGTCACTGTCAGCCTGTAGAGGCTTTGCTGAGCTGCTGTGGGCTCCGCCCAGCTGCGGAGTGAACTTCCCTTCAGTCCTGTTTATATGGGTGTAGTTAGAACTGCCTCGGAGATGGTGGCCCGCCTCTGTTGGGGCAGAGTCTCTCTGCTGTGGCGGGTTGCCTTGGCAACGGTGGGCTGCCTCAGCAATGGTGGGTTGCCTTGGCAACAGTGGGCTGCCTCAGCAATGGCGGGTTGCCTTGGCAATGGCGGGCTGCCTCAGCATTGGCCGACTACCTCCGTCTTGGCAGGCTGCCTCAGTAATGGCGGATGCCCCTCCCCCACAGAGCTGGACCGTCCCAGGTTCAGCTGCGCTTGCTGTGAAACTCTCAATCCAGAGTTTCTGATTGCTGTTCTTTTGTGGGGGTGGGACCAGCCGAGCCTGATCGCCTGGCTCCCTGCCTCAGCTCCTTTTTTAAGTTGGTGTTCCAGTCACCTGTTGAAGAGGCGCCGGGGTCTGTTTGTTTTCCCCTGCGGCCACTCACTCTGCTGGCTTAAACAGCGGCACTGAGGTTTGTGGCGCTTTTTTTTTTTTTTTTTTTTGCCCTGGAATCTACTGTCCTGGTTCCCTGTTCAGTCCCCTTTTTAAACAGAGGAATGGGTGACTTCCCATGGCTCCAGTCGCCAGCCAAAAGGGCACCCAGACCAGTGTATTTTGTAAGGAGAACTGCTGCTCCGGGGCGCCGACAAAGCAGCCACGTGGGGCAAAGCAGCCACGTGGGGCAAAGCAGCGGCGCCGGCCGGCACAGCCGCCCTGGCCAAAACAGCTGCACTGGTGACCTGTGGAGCTCCTCCGCCTGGGAATTTCCTAGTCTGTGGGCAATAAAAATGTGGGCGTCCACTCACCCTCTGTGCTTTCACTGGGAGCTGCAATCCTGAGCTATTCCTAAACGGCCATCTTGGATCCTCCTCCAGTTTCAGTTTTTTACATATGACTAACCAGTTTTCCCAACACCATTTATTAAACAGGGAATTATTTCCCCATTGCCTGTTTTTGTCAGGTTTGTCAAAGATCAGATGGTTGTAGTTGTGTGGAGTTATTTCTGAGGCTCTTGTTTTTTTTCCTTTGATCTATATCTCTGTTTTGGTACCAGTACCATGCTGTTTCAATTACTGCAAACTTGTAGTATAGTTTGAAGTCAGGTAACATGATGCCTCCAGCTTTGTTCTTTCTGTTTAGGATTGTCTTGGCTATGTGGGCTCTTTTTGGTTCCATATGAAATTTAAAGTCATTTTTTCTAATTCTGTGAAGAAAGTCAATGGTAGCTTGATGGGGATAGCATTGAATTTATAAATTATTTTGGGCAGTATGTATGTCCATTTTTATAATATTGATTCTTCCTATTCATGAGCATGGAATGTTTTTCCATTTGTTTGTGTCCTCTCTTATTTCTTTGAGCAATGGTTTGTAGTTCTTGAAGACATCCTTAAAGAACTTCACATTCCTTCACATCCCTTGTAAGTTGTATTCTTAGGTATTTTCTCTTTGTAGCAATCGTGAATGGGAGTTTATTCATGATTTGACTCTCTGTTTGTCTATTATTGATGTATAGGAATGCTTGCAATTTTTGCACTTTTATTTTGTATTCTGAGACTTTGCTGAAGTTGCTTATCAGCTTAAGGAGATTTTGGGCTGAGACAGTGGGGTTTTCTAAATATACAATTATGCCATCTGCAAACAGAGAAAATTTGACTTCCTCTCTTACTATTCGAATACACTTTATTTCTTTCTCTTGCCTGATTGTGCTGGCCAGAACTTCTAATACTGTGTTGAATAGGAGTGGTGAGAGAGGGCATCCTTGTCTTGTGACCATTTTCAAAGAGAATGATTCCAGCTTTTCCTATTCAGTATGATATTGGCTGTGCATTTTTCATAAATAGCTCTTACTATTTTGAGATACATTCCATCAGTATCTAATTTATTGAAAGTTTTTAGCATGAAGGGGTTTGAATTTTATCGAAGGTCTTTTCTGCATCTATTGAGATAATCATGGTTTTTGTCATTGGTTCTGTTTATGTGATGGATTATGTTAATTGATTTGCATATGTTGAACCAACCTTGCATTCCAGGGATGAAGCTGACTTGATCGTGATGGATAAGCTCCTTGATATGCTGCTGGATTCTGTTTGGCAGTATTTTATTGAGGATTTTTGCATCGATGTTCATCAGGGATATTGGCCTGAATTTTTGGTGGTGGTTGTGTCTCTGCCAGGTTTTGGTATCAGGATGATGCTGGACTCATAAAATGAGTTAGGGAGGAATCCCTCTTTTTCTATATTTTGGAATAGTTTCAGAAGGAATGTTACTAGCTCCTCTTTGTATTTCTGGTAGAATTCGGCTGTGAATTTGTCTGGTCCTGAGATTTTTTTTTTTTTTTTTTGGTTGGTAGGTTATTAGTTACTGCCTCAATTTCAGAACATGTTATTGGTCTATTCAGGGATTTGACTTCTTCCTGGTTTAGTCTTGGGAGGGTGTATGTGTCTAGGGATTTATTCATTTCTTCTAGATTTTCTAGTTTATTTTCATAGAGATGTTTATAATATTCTCTGATGATAGCTTTTATTTCTGTTGGATCAGTGGTGATATCCCCTTTATTTTTTATTGTGTCTGTTTGATTCTTCTCTCTTTTCTTCATGTCTGCCTAGCAGTCATCTATTTTGTTAATGTTTTCAAAAAAAAAAAAAAAAAACTGCTCCTGAATTTCAATGATTTTTTGAAGGGATTTTCGTGTATCTTCTTCAGTTCTGCTCTGATCTTAGTGATTTCTTGTCTTCTGCTAGCTTTTGAATTTGTTTGCTCTTGCTTCTCTGGTTCCTTTAATTGTGATGTTTAGTGCATCAATTTTAGATCTTTTTTGCTTTCTCCTATGGGCATTTAGTGTTATAAAGCGATGGAGGAATATTTACCAGGCAAGTGGAAAGCAAAAGAAAGCAGGAGTTGCAATCACAATCTCTGATAAAACAGTCTTTAAACCAACAAAGATAAAAAAGACAAAGAAGGGCATTACATAATGGAAAAGGGATCAACACAACAAGAAGAACTAACTATCCTAAACATATATGCATCCAATATAGGAGCACCGAGATTCATAAAGCAAGTTCTCTGAGACACCTACAAAGAGACTTAGACTCCCACACAGTAAGAGTGGGAGATTTTAACACCCCACTGTCAACATTAGACAGAAAATTACCAAGAATATTCAGGACTTGATCTCAGCTCTAAACCAAGCAGACCTAATAGACATCTATAGAACTCTCCACCCCAAATCAACAGAATATACATTCTTCTCAGCACCACATCACACTTATTCTAAAATTGACCACATAATTGGAAGTGAAATACTCCTCAGCAAATACAAAAGGACAGAAATCATAACAAATAGTCTCTCAGACCACAGTGCAATCAAATTAGAACTCAGGATTAAAAAACTCACTCAAAACGACATGGAAACTGAACAACCTGATCCTGAATGATATTGGGTAAATAACAAAATTAGGCAGCAATAAATAAGTTCTGTGAAACCCGTGAGAACAAAGACAGAATGTACCTGAATCTCTGGGACACAGCTAAAGCAGTGTTTAGAGGATGTTAGGTCCTTAAGGGCAACTATGGTGGCTAATTCATCTCTATGCCTCTCGCTCCAAAGAGCAAGCCGGGCTTTCCAATAAGCCATGTAGCCTCACAAAAGGCTCTGGCAATCCAGAGGAAACCCCAATCCTGAAGGAAAAGCAAACTTTCCTGATATTTACTGAGTGAATGTTTAGTGTTTGACTGTCATCTTCCTTGTTGAAATCAATAGAAGACTCAATGAAGTAAAAATGAAATCAATATTTAATTCCCACTGGTAAGAGATACTGCCATGGCCTCTGTTCAGCTGCCAACTTTCCCTAATTCCGAAGGGTAATAGGAATTGTGCCATCTCAGCCTCATAGCCAAGACTCATGCCTGTAATTTTTTTTTTCCTTACTGATTTACTACATTCCTACTACATGGCAGATGTTATGTTGTACATTTTTACCATGCTCATACAGCAAGCCAACCAATGATTTATTAGTTGAGTATTTAAAATGTGGCATAGAAAGTGCTACTTTTTTTTTTTTTTTTGAGATGGAGTTTCACTCCATTGCCAAGCCTGGAGGGCAGTGGCACAACCTTGGCTCACTACAACCTCTGCCTCCTGAGTCAAGTGATTCTCCTGCCTCAGCCCACCAAGTAGGTGGGACCACAGGCACACATCATCACGCCTGGCTAATTTTTGTATTTTTTAGTAGAAACAGGGTTTCAACATATTGGCCAGGCTGGTCTCGAACTCCTGATCTCAAGTAATCTGCCTTCTTCAGCCTCCCAAAATGCTGGGACTATAGGCGTGAGCCACGGCAACCAGCTGAAAGTGCTAAATACTTTAAATATGGAATCACATTGAAGCGTTACAACCACATTTTGAGATTTGTGTTATTGTCTAATTCTATACATGAGAAAACTGTGGCTTGGAGAAGTGAAAAAACCTGCCCTATTAACATTGTAGAATCAAGATTTGTCTGTGTAATTCCATATCTTGTATTTTTAACCAATGTTCTTTACTACCTCCCATTTCTTAGATGAGGAAACTGAGGCTCAGAAATAATATTTCCAAGGCCACACACAGAATCCAAGTGTTTTATTTCACCTTAAAAAGTCCCTTTAAAGTGTGAGTTAAATTTCAGTGGTGGTGATTGTTCCATTTATTAAGGATCTATAATAAAGAAGGCCCTTATTTAATTCCATAGGGAATATATAGTTGAAGACCCACTCCTTATTTTTAAAGAGTATATGTCTACTTGTTGGCACTAGAACAAGTAAGTAAAAACAGAATACAATATGTGGAAATCCAGAGGTGTCACAGTTGGCGAATCTATCAAGACACTTTTGGCAACAGAAAAACATGGCTCAGATAGACATAAACTCTAAACAAATGCATTTTTTATATATAATGGGAAGACCATAGTGTGTTTTGGGGGCCGTTTGATTCCACATTTCAATGCCATAAGAATGCATATGTAGGTTATTTCACTCTTTCCACTCTTCCACTCTTGTTTTGCTATTTGTCCTTCAGCTAACTTCTCTTACTATTACAGAATATTTGTAGGAGTATCAGGTGTTACATCCAGAAATGACCATACATTGAAGAATCAAATACCATTTCTTCCTATGTATCTTTCTTTTTAAAGTGAGAAAACTTTTCCCAAATATTCTTTGCAGGTTTTAGGGAGCCTTTTGTTAGAATTCTGTATATACCAGTTCCCCAAACTATTGGTGTCTCAGGAAATGAGATAATCATAACTGACTTAGAGGACCCACCCAACAAGGCTGATGCACCTAGAGGAGGATGAATACCTGAAAAAGAAAAGGAAAAGAAAAAAAAAAAAAAGAGTTTCATCTGGAACAGATATGGGAAATAATGAACATTAGGAAGATAACCAAGAGGATTGATTGTTTCAGTAAGAAATTTAATATAGTTACAAAGTAGTCCTAGGAGCTAGCTGGGGTGACCACTACTGGGTGTGGAGGAGGCTCAGAAATCATGGTAGGCCCAAGGGAAGCTCAGAACCATAGACACAGGAGGCACCTCCATTCACCCAGCTTCCTCTGTAATTCAACTGACAGCTCTTCCAATTACTGCCTTTGCAGTACTGGGAAGAACACTTAACCTCCGTGTGCTCTAATTTCCTTCCCTGCATAGTAGGAATCTCTGTCAGGCACTGAAGAACTGGACTCTTTACTCTCCATGCACAGGGGGACCAATAATTAATAGTTCTCAAACCATACAATTATACAGAAAACATACCTTGGGAATTATACTCAATAAAGGTACTGTGTAAGGTTACCCAAACTACAGGGGGATTTAAATCTAGCCCATGTTTACTTGTCAAACCATGCGCCTTGGCAGATACTTGTGTCCACCCTGAGGAAAGCATCATCCTACAAGGATATTATCCACCTTCAAGCCACAAATCCAGGGTTCTGCATCTCCACAAGGTGGGAAGTGCCTTTTAAAAATCTGTGTGTGGGTTCATAGGAGCCCTGCTCCTCAAGATGCTTACGGAGAGAAACTGGTGTTCCTTTAACGGGACTCGTTGGGAGACAGCGTACAAGAATGGTAGGGAAATGTTTCTAACTCTTTTTAACTCACTTCTAGTACCAAAAGTGTGTGGTGGCTCAGACAATGGGCACTGGAATCAGAATGCTGGGAGCTGGTTTCTGAATTCTGCTCCTTTTTAGCTATCTTAATATGGGTTTCTGAGTAAAAGTTTGAGATCAGATACCAGTTTGTTAGATAATCCCAGAAAGTGTGGTAAGATAATGGGGAACAGAAGAAAACCTGTAACTGTTACCACTATTGGCAGCTGGGACATCAGTTCACCAGGATCTACATGAAGGGCTTTGTAGGACACAACTTGGAATTGTCTCAGCAAGAAACAAAAACTGCGGTATTTAATCCAATGACTCCTATTTCTTATTAAATAAGGACTAATCTGGGGACATGTGGAAGCCAGCCAACAAGATAACCCTCAAAAATCTCTGCCTTCTTGTATCTGGTATTTATGCCCTTGTGTAATCTATTCCCTTAATGTACCAGGATTGGTCTGTGCAACCAAAAGAATATGGCAGAAGTGACAGAATGTCACTGCTGAGGCTAGGTTCTAACAGACTGCATGACTTCTGCATTGCAGATCACTGGCTTGGGAACAACCAGCTGCCACTGAGGAGGCCAAGTGCAGAGGCTCATTTGGCTCATATTGGCCTCCTGCCCACAGCCTTGAGTCAGTGATCTTAGAAGTGGATACCTTAGCCCCAATCCAACATTCAGATCACTGTAGCTGTGACCAGCCCTTCAAGGTGCAGTCTCATGAGAGACTTTGAGATAAAACCATTTGACTAGGTTTTGCCCAGGTTTCTCACACTCATAAATGGTGTGAGATAATAAATATTTATTAAGTTACTACACTTGGGGTAAATTTTGTGGAATAATAGATAGCTCATACATGGTATTAACTTGCCAACATTTCTGAAATGTTGCTTCCATGGGCAAGACAAGCTCCTGTGGCCAGAGAACATCATCAGACAAAGGGGCTCAGAGGCTTGAGAAAAGAAGTTTACAGCACACACCAGAATGGCTCTTCAGAGTTGCAGGTGATGTCTGGAGGAGTGTGTGAGGACAGGCACCAGGCCAGCTGTGTAAACTGGAGCATGATTATTCTCACCTCTGGGCTTGAGTTTTCTCTCCTTTTTTGTCCTACTCTTCTTTTCCACTTCCTGATTTTACCCTCTTCTTCTTTCCTCCCCTTTATTTATTTATTGATGGATTGACTTTTGAAGGCATTTACCCTCTTAATTAAAACTAGGTTTCTCAATTCTCAGCTCAGGCTAACCCAAAAGGGCTACTTAAGCAAAGCCACAATGAATCTTTGGTTCTGTTGAGAAGCTGCTTTAGAACCTCAGTGTGTCTGCATGGTTTGGGACAGACAGTGGTGTCCACCATAGCAGACTCAAGGAACCTGGCAAGAACTCTTCCAAAAATAAATCTATCAATTAGTCAATCTATAAGGCAAATGACTATGTTTAACTACTACCCCAGTCTCAATGAAAAGGTCCACAAGCAATTGTTTTTCATGTTGTAGTTACCAAAATAGCTGCAGGGATTAGACTTCAGGTGAGTTCCATAAAGTACTTTGAATCTGTGCAGGCACTGGGTTAGGAGGGCCTATTGCACAAAGATGGGTTGCATAAGCTTACTCGCCTTTGAAACTCGGGCTGGCAGGGACGGTGGTTCAGAAACTGAGTGTTTTAGTGTAGACTATTCAACTAGGGATGCAGATATACATCTTTTGAAGAGAAAGTCTATCGCTTTTCACTAATAGACCCCCCAAATTGTAAGAAGTACTGATGTAGGCCACTATGGTCTACACTTTGAATCAACATGGCAAAAAATAGAGCTTCACCTGAGTTATGTTTAGTTTAGTTTAGCTTTCCCTAGAATAGTCTGGGCAAGATGAAAATAGTATTTGGTAGGAATGTTCTGAGCAGCAGTATCCAAAATTTAACTGGTTTGAGCTTATCATCTACTTGTTTATGCTGATTCCATGATTAAATAGGGGTTCCTGCCTAGGTCATTACTGCATTTTATTTTATTTGTATTATTGTTTTTTGAGATGAAGTTTCATTCTTGTTGCCCAGGCTGGAGTGCAGTGGCATGCTCTTGACTCACTGCAGCCTCTACCTCCCAGGTTCAAGTGATTCTCGTGCCTCAGCCTCCTGAGGAGCTGGGATTACAGACATGTGCAACCACGCCCAGAGAATTTTTGTAATTTTTTAGTAGAGATGGGGTTTCACCGTGTTGGCCAGGCTGGTCTCGAACTCCTAACCTCAGGTGATCTGCCCACCTCAGCTTCCCAAAGTACTGGGATTACTGGTACAAGCCACCATATCTGGCCTGTTACATTTTGATATACAGGACTTTTTGTATGGCCTGGTTTAGCTGTTCCTGCTCCTGGACTACAAGCAACCATACCAGGCTAGGGAAACTGCATCAGCAAAGCTTTCTTTTTCATAAGGATGAAAATATCAAGGTTTAATTTAATCAGAAGTCTTCATTAGTAAAAGCATATAGACATGTTGGCAGTTTTTCAAGTACTGGTAAAAGTGTATTCAAATCAGTAAACATCACTGAGTAGCTGTAGGTTGTCTGAGTGCTATAGCAATATGTTGTACCACAGCCACCAAAAAAAAAAAAAAAAAAGATAACAAGCATGTACAGTTAAACACTGTTTAATACGTATTTGAAGATTCAGAAGGTATATTGGCTGTTTTGGAGGTGCTAGCTATCATGAATCTTGTTTTTGTTTTTGTTCTTTTTGTAACAAAATCAAGTGAACAAATGCCAGATATACTTAGGTTATTAAGCAGGTTATCAGAATAGGGACATGGTAGATAGTATGTGATTTTATGCTCGACTGCAACTAGTAAGAGAAAATCAAAATTCTTACTGCACTGTGCATTTATGTTTTTGAGAGGAACTCTCAGCAGCCCCCACTCCAAAATTAACTGTCCCTTTGCCAAATGATGCAAAATTTGGTTCCTCTTCATAGACCTCTAAAATTAACTTTCAGATGGTTGATTCTTATAGATGAGATCTGGAATTCTAAATACGCAAAGACCATAGACCATGTCCGTTGGGGTGATTTATTGTACCTAGATTGGCAGAGAACTGTGAGGCTGCACTAGTTGGGTAGACTACACTACTCTCCACCAAACCCTCATTCTAGCATTTATTCCACAGCCTCTGGCAAGGCTTTATGTGGGTTTCTGAAAAAATATGCATTTCTTACTGGTTTCTTCAAGTCTGTAATAGTTTCCTGGGGCTGCTGTAACACAGTACCACAAATTAGAGGGGCTTAAAGCATATAAATATATTATTTCACTGTTCTCAAGGCTAGAAGTCCCAAATCAACAGCATGGCCACACTCTCTGAAACTCTGGGTAGAAACCTTCCTTGCCTCTTCCTTCTGGGGTGGCTGAAAATCCTTGGCATTCTTTGACTCACGGTTCATCCTGGCACCCTCTGCCTCCAGCATCTTATGGTGTTCTCCCTGTGTGTCTGTCTCTTTGTCTCTATTTTCTCTTTTTATGAGGACACTAGTCATATTGCATTAGAACCTACCCTAATCAAGTATGACCTCACTATAACTGGATTACTCCTGCAAATACCCTATTTCCAAATAAAGTCACATTCTGAAGTACTGAGGGTTAATAATTCAAAATGTCTTGGGAACGAATTCCCATGACCTTCCTACAGCCTGCTCCCTCTCTGTCTTTAGGTCTTAATTCAAAATAACACCTCCTCTGAGATATGTTTTCTATTCTACTCTCTTTGAGCATGGCTTTATTCTACTTTTTCATTCTTTGTCTTTATAATTCCCTGAGTTTCATGCATAGCAATTTTTAGTTATAAATTATAAATTTATTTGTAAATATTTCATTATTGACTTGCCTATTTTCTGCTCCCCATCCTCCCACCCTCATCATATCCCCAAACATAAACTCTATGAAGGGATGGCATCCTGACTCTTTGGCTCACAATTGCAGCACAGTGCTTGTCACACAGTGCTTGTCACAGTAAGTTTTTATTTGAATGATGAATGAATGAACAAATGAATGAATGAATGAATGAATGACTAAGCCAGAAGCAATTATGATGTGTCTTATCTGAAATATACATCCCTATTAGGGAGTCAGATTTACATAAATGGTTCAGAGCAGAGAGGTTAATAGGAGACAGAACTTTAAATTCCAGCACTTCCTGTGTGCCTACTGCAAGGTACTTGAATATTCTAAGTCTTGATTATAGTATCTATAAAACAGGGTTCATCACAGTACCAATTTGCCCCAGTAAATTAGGAGGAGGTAAAGTAGCCGTAGCACAAGTGGTGGTGGAGGTGACAATGAGAAGAAAATTTGGCAATGTATCAAAAACCAAATATATAAGATGGGCTGGCCAGGAAGTTCCCAAAAGACCAGTCCTGTCTTATGCAGCTTCCATGCCTCCTCTGAAAACCTGGAGGACAGCATCATCCTGAGGCCACATTTTCACTTTCCAGCCATGCATCCAGCTAATTGCTTTGGCAGCAATTCTGCCACCATGCGGCAGGCCTGGAAACCTGTCCCTCTCGGATAATAGTTTACATCCTTGAAGTGAAAAGACAGCAATCCATGAACTGGGAAAGATCAACACTTCTGATTTTATGGAGTAAAACTTAGCAAGAGGTGTGAAGGAAGATTTTGCCAGAATTTAATAGGAGGAGAGAATTCTATACATATACCTTTCCAAAGCAGTAAATCAACACAAAAACCTGTAGCCTTGGTGAGTGCTTGCCTCAAGGGACAGAAGACAAAATACAAGTCTGGAGATGGTTCTGCACTTGAGTTACCTTTAAATGAGAGGTACAGTTTCAACCCCGGGCTTATACTGACCCAGTAAAAGCTGAGTCTGAACATACTCTCCGGGCAAGAAAAATAGATTTTCCTTAATCAGAGCTTTGACTATCAAAAGGCACTTGTATAAATTCCACAATTAAGTCAGGAAATCTAGACATGAAGCTCTTGATTGATTTCAAGCCAGGAGGGAGCTAGTTCATTGTTCAGAGAGGACAAACAAGATAGGATCCCAGTACTATTGCTTCTAAGAAAAGAGAGCCCACTCACACTTGAGCATAAATCATGCAGTATGAGCCCTGGGTTTATTTTATTTTTACCTTTTTTTTTTTTTTAAGAGACAGGGTCTGACTCTGTCATCCAGGTGGAATGCAGGTGGCAGGTAGCTCACTGCAGACTCAAACTCCAGAGCTCAAAGGAACCTCCTGTCTTAGCCTCCTGAGTAACTGGAACTACAGTTAACCATACCTGGCTAATTTTAAAATTTCTTGTAGAGATGAGGTCTCACTATGTTATCTAGTCTCGAACTCCTGATTTCAAGTGATCCTCCCTCCTCAGCCACCCAATGTGCCCGGATTATAAATTAGGAGAAGCTGGAGAAGCACCCAGCTTCCAGGGCCCTGGGTTTGAAGTCAGATTTGCCTCTGACCTTCTGGATGGAAGATCCTGGGTAGTTCCCAACCTTGCTAAGCACTATGATGTCCCATCTGTACATCAAAGTTGCTGATACTCCAAGAATCTCTTCAGGTGGCAAGCTAAGATCACTTCTAAGTCTCAGCTTACACAGGACTGGCAGCTACCTGTTTTCATTGGTTACTGTACCTCTTTGAGTCTAATAATCATAATATGTTTTTCATTTTTTAAATTATATTTTAAGTTCAGGGGTACATGTGCAGATTGTGCAGGTTTGTTACATAGGTATACATGTGCTATGGTGGTGGTTTGCTGCATCCATCACCCCGTCGTCTACATTAGGTATTTCTCCTAATGCTGTCCCTCTCCAATCCCCCTGGCCCCTGCTGTTCCTCCCCTAGTCCCCAGCCCCCAGGCCCTAGTGCGTGCTATTCCCCTATCGGCGTCCATGTGTTCTCATTGTTCAACTCCCACTTATGAGTGAGAACATGCTGTGTTTGTTTTTCTGTTCTTGGGTCAGTTTGCTGAGAATGATGGTTTCCAGCTTCATCCATGTCTCTGCAAAGGATATGAACTCATCATTTTTTATGACTGCATAGTATTCCATGGTGTATATGTGCCACATTTTCCTTATGCAGTCTATCATTGATGGGCATTTGGGTTGGTTCCAAGTCTTTGCTATTGTGAACAGTGCCACAATAAAAATATGTGTGCATGTGTCTTTATTATAGAATGATTTATAATCCTTTGGGTATATACCCAGTAATGAGATTGCTGGGTCAAATGGTATTTCTATTTCTCCATCCTTGAGGAATTTCCACACCATCGTCCACAATGGTTGATTTAATTTACACTCCCACCAATAGTATAAAAACGTTCCTTTTTCTCCACATCCTCTCCAGCATCTGTTATCTCCTGATATTTTAATGATTGCCATTCTAAAAGGCATGAGGTAGTATCTCAATGTGTTTATGATTTGCATTTCTCTAACTACCAATGATGATGAGCTTTTTTTTCATATGTTTGTTGGCTGCATGGATGTCTTCTTTGAAAAGTGTCTGTTCATATTCCTTGCCCACTTTTTGATGGGAATGATAATATGTTTATGTTGTTTCTTTCCTCCTTAGGCAAGTATTTCTTTACTTTTTTTTTTTTTTTCAATACTACCCCCCAAGCAGTATTACTGACATTTTCCCCCTAATTGTTCTCCCCCTCCTTATGATTTAAATACCACAGATATCAATTTGTATATCACCTTCTGCAATGTGATTCCTTGGAAGGGTATAAAGTATTGTAAGTTCTAAAAAATTGTGCCCCTCTAAAACCAATTTTTGCCCCTTTGGGGACATTATCACTTCTTGTTGAAAAATGCATGCTTAATATTTCAAGTTACACATCAACAGGAAATATGTGTCTTGTTTGAACAGTATCCTTAGCACATAGCACATGCACAGTGGTATTTATTGGATGGTGAGTGGATGAATCAATTGATGGATTGAGGATTAACAGAGCCATGTAAAAAAAATTGCTTAGACTTATGCCTGCTACAGAGCATGTAGAATATATACATTTGCTTTCACTTCTGAAACCTGTCAAAATCTTCCAGTAGCATTGATTAAAATTATTCCAGATCTTTATTTTCCTCTTTTTATCTCTCAT
The DNA here is from genome assembly GCF_009761245.1 of Sapajus apella. Taxonomy (NCBI): domain Eukaryota; kingdom Metazoa; phylum Chordata; class Mammalia; order Primates; family Cebidae; genus Sapajus; species Sapajus apella. The sequence continues at coordinate 33,596,021 of NW_022436963.1, forward strand.
CTGACTGTTGACACATTGAGTGCACATGCCAATTGCCTGGTGCTCAGTGTGTTCTGGACTATGTTAAGTATTTAATGAATTAATAAATGAAAGGAATAATTAAAATGTAGGGTTTAACTCATCCTTGATTGGAACAATTCTAAGAGTCTAGTGCTTGTGCCACTAGTGAAGGAGACATGATACCTTTGCTCTCAGGCACTGTTTCTGTCTCATTACAGTTATTTTGTTCTGCTACCTGAAGGCCCTCTGTAGGCAAAGGACAAAGCAACCTTGTACAATACAGTAGTGGCTTATTCAGCTTATGTTTTAACCAGAACATCTTTGGGATAAGAATGCTATTGCTTTGCATAAAGAAAGCTTTGCCTCAGGAATGTGAACACAAGAAGAATGAGGTCTAGAAAATTGAATATATGGAGGTAGAAGTCAACAGAGGAGATGATTTGGGGGAAGAGAGTAGTGATTGGGAGAGAAAGAAGAAGGGAATTTTGAAGGTCTGGAAAGGTTCTATTTCCTGAGCTGGATGCTGATTGTATGGGTGTGCTCACTTTGTAAGAATTCACAATAATACACTTAAAATTTGTGTTTTTCTAGAGGCATAATTAAAAGAAAGAATAATGAGGACAATGAATAAGGTCTTAACCTTTTGAAAATCAGACTCTCAGGCAAGTCAATTTTCTTCTCTGAGCCTCAGTTTCTTCCTAATAATATCACTTACTTCTCAGGTTTGATGTGAGGATTAAATACAGTAAACAAATCACTTAGTATAGTATCTGATTCATTAATTATCAGTTTTTACTAATTAGTTATTATTACCATTATTAACTCAGCCCAAATTTATTAGGACCATACTAAGAGTGTCCATCACTGTTAATTCATATGCAATAAGTCTAAATTCAGAAAACCGGGTAAGATTTGATACTTCCCTATCCTCTAATATTTCATCATAAAATTTTTCAGATACACAGAAAAACTGAAAGAATGGTACAGTGAATGCTCTTAGACTCACCATCTGCATTCTGTACCTAACATTTTGCTAGATTTGCTTTGCTGTGTAGCCATTCATCTATTTATCCCTCAGGGACTTCTGTTACAGACACCTGATCATGGCCCTAGGATGGGGAGTACTAAGGAAACAGTAAGGAAAACAGTTGTGCTAGTTTCAGGAAGACTGGCTGAACGTACCCAATGGGGCCACCTTCTGTTGAATAATTCAAGCCTTCATATTCATACTTCTCAGCAGTCCATAAACAAGAGAACTTGTGGTGGGAGATGGGAGTAATACAGCTTCAAGGCTACTATGCCCCGCAGAGAAGCAAGTGAAAAACAAAGCCTTCTCCTGACCTTGGCTTGCCCAAGCGTATATGCAGCAGACGTAAATTCCTCCCAAGAGTTTATTAATTCAGAAATTAACAATGACCTTGAATTAGTCATATGTTCCACTGAATGGACACAGAAAAGCCTAGAGATTTTATTTTCTTTTATTTTTTTTTTATTTTTATTTTTTTTGCAAACAAGCCGAGTTTCCATATTCTAGTTTTTCTGTAACAACTAGGTAGCATTTGTACAATAACAGCATTTGTTTTGGTTCCCACTTTAATAAATCGTGGTTCTGCTTTAATGAACAAAACCAAATAATTTGTAATTGGCCCATTAATTATTTGCATGTAAATGTCGATGTTAGAGTAACTTAATAAGCCATTGAAAAACATTCTTGTTTGCCAGTTGAGTTACACTCTATTTAGTCAACTGCTCTTTTTGGGAGGTGGGTTGCTTGTGTTCTTTTGTTTCGAAGCAGGGAGGCCTTGGGAAAGTAAATCAGAATGCAATCTGAATCTGACAGAGCCCCAGAGGCCTAAACTAGGAAAGGAGGGCTCAATGAAAATTCAGTTAATTGAAGTGTTAATTAATGAACCCATCCTATGCAACATCCATGAGAAAGCCCCAGGCACAGTGGCCTTTCTCAGCACAGCCCCCAGAGAGTGAATTCTTAATAGCTAGAAGAGCGTTTGCTAAACTTTGGTGCACATAAGAAATGCTATGGTGCTTGAAAAAAAAATAATGCCCAGGTCCAAAACCTTATCAATTAAATCAGAAATTCCAGGTCAGGGTGTATGCCAGACATCAGTAGTTTTTGAAGATCCCCAGATAATTCCAATATGTAGCAAAGTTTGGGTAATGGTGGCCTTGAAAATTATCCTTTTGCCCATCTGACTCTCGCATGTACAAAAGGAAAATAACCAAGCAAAATAACTAAAGCAAAGAAACCGGAAAAAAAATAAACGCTCCCCTAACCTACCATTGTAAGAAGTGTCATTCCTTTGTATATTTAAAATACAGTGGACTTAACAGCAAGTGAATCATTTCACTAACTGGAGATCCTTTCCAGAAGGATCCCTTCCAGAAGAGCTTGTTTGGAAAAGAGAGAGGACTGACTATGGATTCTGAAATGAAGCTCAAAAAAGGCAGAGTATTTGGCATGAATGGGAAAAGAAGATGAAGTGGGCAAGGGCAAGTTTGGATCTTGAACAACTGGCCAGCATTTGGCACCCCAGAGCATAACTGCTATAGTTTGGATGTTTGTCTCCTTGAAATCTGATGTTGAAATTTAATTGCAAACATTGGAGGTGAGGCCTAACAGGAAGCATTTGGGTCACAGAGGAAGGTTCCTCATGAATGTCTTGGTGCCATCCTTGAGGTAATAAGTACCAGCTCTGTTAAATCCCATGACAGCTGTTTGTTAAGAAAAAGCTGGCACCTCCCCTGTCTCTCTCTTGCTCCCTCCCTCACCATGGGACCCCTGCATACTACAGCTCCCCTTTGCCTTCTGTCCTGAGTGGAAGCAGCCTGAGGCCTTCTCCTGCAGCCAAGCAGGTGCCAGTGCCCTGCTTCTTGTACAGCCTGCAGAATCATGGGCTGAATAAGCCTCTTTATAAATTTCCCAGCTTTGGGTATTTCTCTATAGCAACACAAACAGACTAAGACAATGTCTGAAAGAAATATTTCTGAGAGAAAATTCAGACTATATTTTAATGGAAAATCTCAGACAAAATGCATCTTCTAGAAAATGTGTTTTCTGGAGAGGGGGGAAGCAGAGTCATCTTTTACACCATGTAAAGACATTTTTGGTTCTTCTTCCAATTGTGATCCCCTAGGACTACCTCTCATTTATCTAACTCTATGTAAATCGTCCTTTAAGGCCATTTTAAAGCAGTAGTGTGTGAACATTGAGGAAGAGGCAAGCGCATGGCTTGGGCTGCAGTTCCGGGTGTTCCCCCTTTCTAAGAACTGCCAGCCTCGCTCTGCATTTTTGATGGGAACCAATATTTGAAGCTTTTCAAAGTGAATGCAAAGATTAAATAAAGTAGGGATACTTTTCACAGTGCCTGGAACTCTGCAGGACTCAATACATGGTGGTGGTGGTTATTCACTCAGCCTGTCTGGGATGTCTTATTCAATTTTCCCAAAGTTTTCTTAGTAAACAGAGTAGAGAGAGAGAAAGTATGTATATTTGTGGAGAGATTTGGATCTGGCAGTAGCAGGCTGGACCCAGCTCTTACCATCACATACTAACCTATGAGACAGCAATTAGATTTTTAGAACTTTTGTCAGTCAGTTTATAAAAAATAACCATTATTAAAATTAAATAATATCAAATTACAGTTCGATACATTAAATTAAAAGCAAAGGCAATAAATAATTAAAACTCAACATTTCCTAATTATTTCACTATATTTTACTATTTTCTCTTCCCCTGAGTTTGTTTGTAACTGTTAGATTTGTATGGTAGAAATACTGTATAATTGTATACTAGCTACATTGCCTCATATGTCACATGGGCACCTTAAAATCAATTATAGTGTTTATAGTATGGAAATCAAGAAATGCTAAAATCAAGGTGTTTTTATTTTTGTTTTTTCTCTCAGAGAACTGGTTTTAAACATTTACTACCACACTGCTGGGCCAGTGTGTGGGGAGAGAGAGAAGATATGAGTACAATTGAATCACCTTAACTGGTATCAGGAAAGACATCAGTAGGTTATGACTTGGAAGATTTTTCCAAAAGTTACTTACAAAACCACATGGGAAGAAAAAACTTCTCTCTATGTCTTGTTCAAAATCAGCAAGATGCTGAGAAAGGAAATCTAGTAACTATCCAGAGTCTATGCTCTACTTTCTAACAGCAAAATCAATCCTGTTTTCACAAGTGACAATGACGCCAGAAGATTTTGAAATCGCCTGTGAAAATCCGAGGAGACAAACTTTCCCAATCCTAAAAATTGACCTTGTGGAAAAGACACGTATCTGTAGTGCTTGTGTTTTTTAAACGTATTCAGATGGTCCGGAAAACCAAAAGGTATAGAAAGCTGAAATGAACATATCTACCCTCTTTTTGATACCCACACCACCAGTATCACTGCTGCTCTTTTTAAATATCCTTCCAGTTTCTTTTTGCATATCCAAGTAAATATAAATATGGATTTTTACCACCATCATCCTCCCCCTTTTTACATAAAGTGTAGTGTAATATGATTAATCTCCTATACCTTGCCTTTTCCGTACTTAGTAATAGATTTAAGTGTTCTCCATATAAGTGCATAGAGAGCTTTTTCATTTTTTAAGAATTGGGTAACTGCCCAGAACCCAAACCCTCAAGGTAGAAACCAACTTATAAACTCATTTCTGGCCACTTTCTCTCCTCCTCCTTCTCCTCCTCTTCCCCTCACCATCTCCCTCTTCTTCCTTTTCCACTTCCGTCCCTCCCTTCTTTCTTCTTCCTCTTTCTTTTCTTCCCTCTCTCTGTCTCACTGTGTATACTTTCTACTTCCGCCACATTGAGGCTTCCTCACCTCACTTGAGCAAACTGGGCTTCCTGCTTTCTCCAGACCTTTCTTTGCTCTGTGTGCTTTTCCTGAAATGTTCCGGGTCACCCAGCAAACTCAGGTACACTAGTGTTCAGTCAACAGCTGTGGTGCGGTGGCAAGACTACCAGGTCTATAGTTGGATTATGTGGACTTAAATCCCAGCTCCCTTGCTTACAAGCTCCTTCAGCCTCAACTGGCTTAATCTTTAATTTCCCTAAGCCCAGGTCTTCTGCTTGATAAAATGTGGAAGCAGTATTTCACAGTGGATATTAGTGTGGGTTTTAGAGTTAGATACATCAGGGTTAGAATCCCCATTTCATCTTCCTGTGGGTTAGTTAACTAGGTGAATTACTTAGTGATTCTTAGCTTTGTTATCACATTTATAAAATGGGAACAATTCTCCATCAATTTTTCACATTTCTGCATGTCTTATGAATGAAGAAATTCAGCTTTTGTTTCAAAACCCTATATTTCCAAGATTATTTATATAGCATACACTGTGGAAAATAGAGATAAGTTTCTCCTTATGGAGCAGAGGAAAAATTGGTTTCTGCCCACATTAATAATAAAGGATAATACAAATTATGCCCACATTAAAGACTGCAAAGTTTTGCATGCATGCCCCTTATAAAATAATGTGGTTTCTTAAACTCAGAGTTTTTCCACTTACAAAACAACTTACAGCTTGTATAGCACGCAGCTGGATCTTTTTCACACTCTGTGGGAATTGAGATTTGGGAAACCAAGCCACTGTTTATTGCCATTCCTGTGAGTGGTAACCTGTCCTTTGTCTCTGATCTAGGAGTCTTATGTCTTCTTCCAACATTCATGAGACTGTGCAAGCTAACTTGTTAGTTTGAAAGGAGGGTAAAATCTCAGATCCTTCACAATTCTTGACATTTACTTCATATATTTGTTGTAATAATTAAATGTAATATATTACTATATATATATTTAATTATATAAAGTACATATGACAGTGTCTATATCTAGTCTATAATAGTTGCACAATGAGTGGGAGCTATAAATATCAATTTTTCTTATTTATTCCCTGGGTCAGAGGACTGACCAGAGAATCAATAAAAGCATAAATGTGAATGATGGTATCATAGTGCCTGGTACATGGTAGGCTTGTGTGTTCGTTCATTTTCATACTGCTATAAAGAACTGCCTGGGACTGGGTAATATATTAAGGAAAGAGGTTTAATTGTTCAGCATGGCTAGGGAGGCTTCAGGAAACATAATCATGGCAGAAGGCAAAGAAGAAGCAAGAACACTTCACGAGGGGGCAAGAAGAAGTGCTGAGTGACAAGGGGAAGAGTCCCTTATAAAACCATCAGATCTCATGAGAACTCACCCACTATCATGAGAACAGCATGGGAGAAACCACTCCCATAATTCAATTACCTCTACCTGGTCTCTTCCTTGAGACCTTTTTCCAAAATGAAGGGGATACAGGCCCCATGTAAGTCTGAAATCCAGCCAGGCAGTCAAATTTTAAAGCTCCAGAATGATCTCCTTTGACTCTATATCTCACATTCAGGTAATGCTGATGCAAGCAGTGGGTTCCCATGGTCTTGGGCAGCTCCACCCCTGTGGCTTTATAGGGTACAGCACCCCCCTCCAACCCCCACACTCCTGCTTTCATGGGCTGGTGTTGAGTGTCTGTGGCTTTTCCAGGTGCATAATCCAAACTGTCAGTTGATCTACCATTATGGGATCTGGAAGACAGTGACTCTCTTCTCACAGCTCCACTAGGCATTGCCCCAATGGGGACTCTGTGTGGTGACTCTGATCCCACATTTCTCTTCTGTACCGCCCTAGCAGAGGTTATTCATGAGGATTCCATTCCTACAGCAAACTTCTACCTGGACTTCCAGGCATTTCCATACATCCTGTGAAATCAAGGTGGAGGATCCCAAACCTCAGCTCTTGACTTCCATGCACCCACAGGCCCAACACCATGTGGAAGCTGCCAAAGCTTGGAGCTTGTACCCTCTGAAACAGCAGTGTGAGTTATACATTGGACCCTTTTAGTCAGAGTGGGGATGCAGGGCACCAAGTCCTGAGACTGCATAAAGCAGAAAAGTCCTGGGCCTGGCCCAGCAAACCATTTTTCCTCTTAGGCCTGTGGGCCTGTGATGGGAGAGGCTGCTGTGAAGACCCCTGACATGCCCTGGAGACATTTTCCACATTCTCTTGGTGATTTACATTTGGCTTCTAGTTACTTATGCAACTTTCTGCAGATGGCTTGAATTTCTCCTGAGAAAATGGGTTTTTATTTTCTATCTTGTCATCAGGCTGCAAATTTTTCAAACTTTTATGCTCTGCTTCCCTTTTAAACATAAGTTCCAATTCCAAACCATCTCTGTGAATGTACAGAACCGAATACTTTTAAGAACACCCAAGTCATTGCTTGAATGCTTTGCTGCTTAGAAACTTCTTCTGCCAGATACCCTAAGTCATTTCTCTTAAGAGCAAAGCTCCACAGATCTCTAGGGCAGGGGCAAAATGCTTCCAGCCTCTTTGCTAAAGCGTAACAAGAGTCACCTTTGCATCAATTCCCAACAAGTTCCTCATCTCCATCCGAGACTATTTCAGCCTGGATTTCATTGTCCATATCACTGCCAGCATCTTTGTGAAAGCTATCCAACAAGTCTCTAGGAAGTTCAAAACTTTCTCACATCTTTCTATCTTATTCTGAGCCCTTCAAACTGTTCTAACCTCTGCCTGTTATCCAGTGTCAAAGTCACTTACACAATTTCAAGCGTCTTTACGGTAGCACTTCACTCTCAGTAACAATTTACTGTATTAGTTCATTTTCATACTGCTATAAAGAACTTCCCGAGACTGGGTAATTTATAAATGAAAGGCGTTTAATTGACTCATAGTTCAGCATGGCTTGGGAAGCCTCCAGAGACTTATAATCATGGTGGAAGGTGAAGAGGAAGCACAAGTCGCCTTTTTCACAAGGTGTCAGGAAGGAGAAATGCTGAGAGAAGGGAGAAAAGCCCTTTATAAAACCATCGGATCTCATGAGAACTTATTCAGTTTCATGAGAACAGCATTGGGGAAACTACCCCTTGATTCAATGATCTCCATTTGGTTTCTCCCTTGACACCTGGGGATTATGGGAATTATTAGGATTACAATTCAACATGAGATTTGAATGGGGACACAAAGCCTAACCCATATCAGCTCTTATGTAGAAGTGCTTTCTTTTCACGTATTGTATCTTCTTGAGGAAGCTATGATAGCAGGAAGGAACCATGGACACATTGTAAATGTAGATTAAGTTCTCAGTGTGTTTTCAAGAACTCAACTAATGGAGAGCAGCCCCATAGAGAAGGGGTTGGGGTCTTATGTCTCAGTGCAGCATTCCAGTGCCCCAACCTCTGTGCAAATCTTTGCTGCAAAGCTATGATGAAGCCATGCCAAGCAGAATGTTGCTAGATCCAGAAACATAATTTGGTCCTGCATTTTAATTCCACAGAAATATCTATCTTGGAGAAGAGTATATACCGTCCTTTAACCTAAAGCTTTTATTTAGGAATATGCTTGCAGATGCTGGCACTCCTGGTTCTTGAACCTAAACCCTGTTAAAAGTAGCCACATCACACTAGGGAGGAAGCACTTTGTGATCAGGTATACCCATTTATTTTATTGTACTGGCTTCCATCTTCCCAGTATCCATTTAACAAATACATGTGTGCTTCAGGCTGGACTCTTGCCAGGCATTCGCTATGATAGTAGATGAAATAGACTCAATCACTCTCTTAAGCAGCTTACAGTTGAGCAAATCTGACAATATTGAATGAGTGATATACAAGTCAAATACAAATATAATTGTAATCAGCGCTATGAAGGAAAACAACAGTGTGAAATTAGCTAGAATAAGTAATCCACTCCCAAATATCAGCCGCTTAGCCTAATAAAAGTTGATTTATCTCTTATATGCATGTCACAGTCTAGTGTGGGCCGACAGTGGGGATTAGGGTTGGTTTGGGGATGGTAGGACCTGGGCTCTATTCAGTCTTTCATGGACCCAGACTCTGTCTGTTAGTTGGTGCCGAATTTTGAGGGCCTCCTCCCTTCTCTTTAATCAGCAAGTTTATAGCCATAAGGCAGGGCATTCACAGAGAAAGCCCAGTCTGCCAGTGGTCCATGTCACTACTGCTTACAGCATAAATCCATGATGGGCTTAGAAATGCAGTTCAGCCGAATGTCTAAAAGAGTCTCAAGTTGCCTCCTGCCCCAAGGGAAGATCGGTAGTGAATAGGGAGAGTGATCTTTTAGGGTGGTCAGAAAAGGCATCTCCCAGGAAGTGACTTAGATTAAGAGCACATATACTGAAGTCAGATAGATGTCCAGGGTCTCCTGCTGACTCTGCCCCTTGCCAGTTGGGACTTCTGGTTAAGTTACCTGGTCTTTCCATGCCTTATTCTTCTCAGCTGCAAAATGTGGAAAACAATAGAGCACTTGTGAGAAATTAAATGAAATAACTGGTGCAATCCATAAGCAACATTTAACACAGGTCTGATTGGTTCATTCTAAGTGTACCATTATTGTTAAATTATTATTGTGTTCTCATTAGTAGTAATAAGATGGGATCTGAAGGAATTAGAATTTTGAAATTTTAAAACACTGTTGTCTAAATTCTGTTACTCTTCCCCCCAAGCCATCTCAATGTAAACTTGCACCTGATCCTTTGTTAACTGGCTCTATAGAATCTCTTCCCCTACCTTTCTGTTTCAGGGTCCCCATGACAGCCTCCAAACAAGGACTCTGATGGGGTAGACACATGATTTTCATTTTAACTCACATTTTGCAATAGCTGTTGTTGCTTTTCTCCCTTGTCAAATGATGTGTTCAACTACAAGCTATTCTCCAAGATTCGTTTTAGTCCTAACAATCTGTGTACCCTTCAATGGCAAATTAAAACATTGTTACAACTGCCTGAATTTTAGGATTTAGGTTTGGCAGTAGGAATCTTGAATTGGCAAATATTTTTACCCACTGACACTTATATTTAAGGCAGATGCTTACAGTTAAGTAGTAACTCGAAAAACATTACTCATAACAGTGGAACACTTAGCAGCACCTCAAGTCATTACTCCGCTAACTTGTGTGTGTGTGTGCAGTAGTCCCAGCTCATACGCCTGCCATCTGTGCATCTGTCTCACTATGCAGTGAGAAGCCACTGTAACTACTTACTTAAAAGACACCCTATAGGAAGGGCCAAAAGCATTGCTAATCTTAGTAAAACTTATTTTTTAACTTAAATCTTTAAAGGGGAACCGGCATTTTAGGTGATGAGCATATATTGTTCTCTGAATTAACCTGTCTTATTCCATTTGAGGTGCTGTAACAAAACATTATAAACTGAGCAGCTTATAAACAACAGAAATTTATTTCTCACAGAAGTCCAAGATCAAAGTGCTGGCAGATTCGGAGCCTATTGAAAACTGGCTTCCCAGTTCCTTCACATTGCCTTATCCTTGGATGCTCATGTGGTGAAAAGGGCAAGGCACTTCTCCGGGGCCTCTCTTTAAAAAAGGGCAGTAATTTCACTCATGAAGGCTTTGTCCTCATGATTTAATCACCCCCCAAAGGTTTTACCTCCTGATAACATCACATTGGTGATTGGGTTTCAACGTGTGAATTTTAGGGGATATAAACATTCAGACCACAGCAACTTCTGTGGTTTCATTATTTTCACCTCTGTAAAGTTGGACTTAAGAGATATAATACTTAGAGCAAAGATTAATCATGAGACTGCATGTTTGAAGTGCCCCCAAAATTACATGGCACATAGAAAACTACCTGCTATTAGGGGTAACTGCTACCCTCTGTTGTAAATAGCAATTATTTTGGTATTTATTTGACTGGTGTTTATTGGTTGGTTGTCTATTTGAAGCCAGGCATTGTGCTAGCTGACGAGGAGTCAACTGGTGAACCAAAGCATTGCACCTACCCTCACTGAACTTGGCACTTGGCAAGGAGAATAGATGATAATCTAATGTTCTCTCATGTATAGCGTGAAACTACATCTTTGACAATGATAGTATGAGACTCCATTTTAAGGCAGTTTCACCTAAATGAGAGATTAGAAATGGTATCCTGGCAGAAGTGACTGAGGCATTGAGGGATGAAGGATGGAGCAGGATCTAACTTGGGCAAAGGAAAGAAAAGCCATCCATGAGAGAGAATCAAAATCAAAATCTCAACCCCCTCCACACACACACCCTGAACCCTCACACTTTTTAACAATGGAATAGAGAGTAGGAATGCTGTCTACTTCCCCTTGACAATCAGGCTTACTCCTGCCTCCTGTGAGCCCCACTGCCTCCGTTCTGTGTGGCGGGACCTGATCCTATGAGTTGACCTCAGAGCCCTTTAAGATGGTCTCTAGATGGCCCTGTCCTTCTCCGTTTCTGAGCTCTCACTAGAGGGCAAGCAGACATGGAAGTGTAGCTGTACCAGGCTGGTGGGGCAGGGAAGTCCCAGGTAAACTCCTACCATACCTGCCGGGTGGAGGTAGCCACACCCCCAGCTGAACACAAAGCTGGGAGGCACTACTGTGCCCTTGGGGTCTCTCCAAAGCACTCCAGATGCTGCAGGCCCATAGACTGCCCGTACTCGGTGGCAGGTTGACAGGTGTGTCAGCCGGGCTCCAACAGCACCTGCCCTTCCAGACCAGAGACATTCCAGCCAGATACGGAGCCGAGAGACACAGTTGCCTCTGAAGATTCAGGAACCGTCCGTCTTGAGCTGGGCTGTACAGCTGGAGTGCAGAGCCCCTCCCTGCTCTCCCAGCATGGGCACTGAGGTTGTCTACAGGAGTGGGCCTCCAAGCTGGCCTCTGACCATGGGTGGTGGCCCATTTCTCCAGCCTCTTCTTGTATGTGTTTCATAAATGGGTCCACCAAGGTCTCTAATATAAAAATAAAAAAAATTGCTTGTAGAGCTCAGCTATGATGAACCTTTGAAGGATGTCTAGAATTGCAGCATGTGGGATGAGGCATGTCTTATAGGCCATGCCAAGAATTAGGGTTTTTAACTTATGAGTGATGAAAATCCATTTGAAGGATTTTAAACAGAAAAGAGTAGGGTTACTGTGACTAGATTAGATTTGCCTTCTGAAGAGACCTCTGTGTCTGGAGGATGAAATCTAGTAGATGTGTGTGGACCAGAATGGAGGGTCTTCTAAGACTCTGGGCCTGCATGAGGAATCCACTGTGCTCAATCTCTGGAAGGTAATGGTGCAAAATGAGGAATGTAGGTGGTTATTCTGGGTGCTTAGAGGATAAAGTAGATAAGACTTGGTCTTGTGTTGGACATAGAAGATGCAAAGGGGAAATGTTGAAAGACACTCCCTAAAATTCTGATTTGCTAAATGGCATATGGAGATGTTGATAGGTCTGGGGGGAAACATCATAATGTAGTTTTGCAGTTTGAATATAATTTGAAATTAATGTTAATTTCAAATTAGAATACCAGTATTTGTCAACTCAAAAACATGTATTGAGCAAGGGAGAAAAGGGAAATAAATTTGCCATGTATTTATCATCCTCCATGTTTTGAGTGCTTTTAGTTTTTCAGGGTTTATCCTCTGGTCAACTTCTAATTCAGACACTGTCCTCATGGATCAATCACATCAAAAAATTATAAAGATTATAAAGATATAGTGACCGGCCTAAGAACATACAATTAATAATAAGGAAGATATGTGTTCTGTTACAAGCTTGTATAAAATAAAAACATACTCCTGTCTTTTCACCATGGAATATTTCCTCTGTAACTACTTTATGAGGGACAAGTGGGGGTCCTGCCCTGCCTCAAGGAATTACAGCGATCTCTTAAGAAGACACTGGTTAGAATTCTACAGTGGAGGTTCACACAAAATCCCCTGGGTCTATAGAGGAGATGGTTTGGGATTGCTCCACACCTTCTGGAGATGACAGACTCTGAATGAGCCAAAGAAAGAGATCCATTTTGGACAGTGTTAAGGATACATGAAGGGGCAGATGTCACCAGGGCCCCTATGGGATAGATAGACACATCAAACAGAGATGGTGGCAAAGGAGAGAGGAAGAAGAAAGAAGCTAAGTAAAGGCATGCTAGTGCTGCTAGAGCTCTTTCCCGTCTTCAGAAACCTAACTTTGCTCATGAAAACCGTAACCGAAACCAAAACAAACATACTTGGCAATAGTAAAAAACTTAAGCTAATTAACAGTCTTCAAATAATGTGTAACTAATATTATTGAAAATAATTCTGAATGGAGGCATGAAAATGTAAATCTCCTCCTTGTTCTCTTAAGCCAGCCTTTTCCAAATAAGACAGGATCACCCCAGAGAACATTAGAGTTGAGCAACATAGGAAGTGTCCCTCAGAAATAATCATGATCAGTATTAAATCACTGATGTTTTGAATGTCTTGGAGCTCTTTTATTTTCTCCTGTCTCTCCTCGAGAGAGAGTGAAGGGAGTGACATTAAAATTAACATAAGCAATACAATTAGTGAAGATGTTGTCACAGATGCATTAAAACGTGCATAGAAAAGTGGTAACAGCATTTGTTTTTGGAGAAGTTGTTTGCAAAGATGAAAAGAAGGCTATCTTTCCATGGTATGTGACTATGTACCTCGTGAAATCATAGAATGTATGACTTGGATTCATCTTTTGAAATCTACTGTTTTTGTAGCATAAAAGGCACCAATATGGCATCAGATGCTTAATACTTGAGCCTGGGTTTGCTCATTCCAAGTTCAGGGGAATAATTCTTACCTTATATAGTTTTTAATGAGGATTAGAGATAGCATGTATTTAATACCTGACATAGAATGCATGTTCAATAATTACTGAAAAGCAAATCCTTTTTTGATATAGTATAGTGAAATAAAATGCTGTGGCTAAGTTTTAGTTCTGAAGAAGTTTTTCAAGTAAAACACTGACCTAGTATTTAAAAAGGAAAAAAAAGGAAGAGCCTGTAGATTTGATGTAGTACTTCTAGGTGCAGGAGAATTCTGCAAGTGTAGCAAATTTATCCAGGTGGGAGGGAAGGAAGCAAAATAATAATGGTCCATTATAATGCTCATAAAGTTTATTTGACCTAGGCCAATGCTAATTTCATTTTTGTCCCAGTATATTTAATAAGACAATTAGAGGTCCACGTATTTTAGTAAATTGTATTCCCTAAAAGTTATCGACATAGTCTTTGCATTAAACTCTTATCATTTTCAAGCTCTAGATTAAGAAACTAATTATAAGCCTTTAATAGTTAAATCCCAGGTGCCAAGTCCTGTGAATATTGCAGTGCCATCCATAAGGCTGAATAACTGTTTGAACTGTTGACATAGTAACTGTTTTGTTAAAAGAAATCTGTAAGGTTATATTCAATCTTTGAAGTAGTTCTCAAGAATTGTGTTCAAATACGGCCATTGAAATCTGGGAAGCTTGTTATTAAAAGCATGACCAGCAAAGTGGTTAATTTTCCTGTGAGAAGATGTCAATTAACCCTAATGGAATTATTTTGGCGTTGATTTTGTTTAATCAAACATCAGAAAATAATTGAGCTCTGAACAAATAGCTTATTATAAAAATATGCAGGTTGGCAAGAAAGATTGGCGAGTGCATTTCAATAATGCACGTATATTAACAGTCACTTTTCTTTTTTCATAAAAATGAACAATTACCAACGGGCCTAGCACTGAGGGCATCAACAGGATACATGGCCCAAGACAGCTGCTTGGCTTCCCATCCAAGATAAAGTCAGATGTTCTAGAAGCGTGAGCATGCTGAGGATTAAAGGGAAGAGAAACTTTGCTTCTTATTTATCACCTCTCAGGTCTGGAGAAGCACAAATACCAAGGTGTATACCCTACATTTATTTACAAGCACATTATCTACTATTGCTGCCTCCAGGGTAGCCACAAGCATCTTTAAAAGCATAAATTCCCCACTATTTCTCAGCTCTGGGTGCACATAAAAGCCACATAGGAAGGTTGGAAACACCAGTGCCTGGGCTCCATCACTGACCAGTAAAATGAACCCTTCTGAGAGAATCTTGGCATGGATGTGTTTCAGAGTCTCCCAATATGTTTCTAATACATATATCTGGGGGAAAGGAGCATTGCTTTAAGCCATCAACCACTCTACAGTATTATTCCTCAACCCTGTGAAGGGGATTGAACACAAACAGCTCGACTGTCAAATCTGATTTGTACAAATCAGTGGCCTTACCTAGTACACTGATCTGCTAGGGCTGCCATAACAGAATACCACAGACTTGGTGACTTAAACAGCAAAAATGTATTTTCTCTCAGTTCTAAAGTTTAGATGTCCAACATCAAGGTGCCATCAGCATTGGTATCTGGTGAGGACTCTCCTCTGGGCTTGCAGATGGTCTCCTTCTCATGTCATCCCCACATGGCCTTTTCTGTCTCTTCACCTACTGGATTAGGGCCCCGTTTGTATGAACCTCATTTAAACTTACTTAGCTCCTTAAAGGCAACATGCTCAAATACAGTCATACTGGGGGCTAGGGATTTCACCTATGACTTTGCAGTAGGAGGACACAACTGAATCCATAATCCCCACTATCAGGCTTTACCCTGAATTCCAGAGTTTCAAATAATTGTGAGACACAGGCAAAGTAGGGAGACACACAAGAGTACCATACCATACCTAAGTGTTTACCTCCTTTGTGGTCTAACCTAGGGTAATAACTTAGGTCTGTAAGTAATGTATTTGTCTACATACAAAAAAGAATATGCAACCAAGCTACCTTTCTTCTGTTTTATGGAACATTCGTTCCCATATCCTCCTCACTCTCATTCCCTGTGAAGGAGGAGAATGAATTGCCAGCTTATTGTTAGTCATATCTTTCCCAATGGCATATGTGACAGTCCTCAAGCTCACTTTTATTTCTCTTAATTCTCATGTAGAGTGTTTTATCTTCACCACTGGGCTCTGGACGCACTCTCTGATTTTTGTTTCTCGAACACCTTGCTATTTAAAGTTTGCTCTCCAGACCAACAACATTATCTGGGAGCTTATTAAAAAGGTAGAGTCTCAAGCCCACTCCAGAACAACTGATTCCAAATGTGCATTTTCACAAGGTTCACAGGAGATTTGCTGGTGCATTCAAGTTTGAGAAGTACTCTTCTAATACCCGGAGCCTCTCCTGCTTCAGAACCTTTGCACACATGCCCTGTTACTTCCCGTGTTTTCACCTTTCAGATCACAGCTTAAAAATCACCTTTGCTACTTCTCTCATCTTCTACTGGAAAGGTTGCCTTCAGGTAATTTTTTCTATTAGCACATGATTTATTTCCTGCTTAACACTTATTATAATACATCTTATTAATTTGTTATATTATTTTTGCTTTAGCTGTCTCTCCTACTCTAAGTTCCTTGAGGTCAGGAGTCATATCGAATTTGTTCAACAATTGTATCTTAATGGATATCATAAGGCACATACTGCATAGCAGGCTGATAGTTCTTGAATGAATAATGAGCAAATTGTTTTTCCATAATCTGTTGCCTGCCTATGTCTTAGTCTCCAA
Organism: Sapajus apella; assembly: GCF_009761245.1. Classification (NCBI taxonomy): domain Eukaryota; kingdom Metazoa; phylum Chordata; class Mammalia; order Primates; family Cebidae; genus Sapajus; species Sapajus apella. The sequence continues at coordinate 33,612,449 of NW_022436963.1, forward strand.
CATTTTCTTCCTTCTTCCTTGCATGCACTTTATATTGAAGTTCAGCTGAAACTACTTACAGACCTTCATCCTCATCACCATCTGTGAATCTAGTGTGTTCTTGCCTTCTTGCATTTTCTGAAGCTACTCACTGTTTCTGAATGCCTTTTTACCATCTTGCTTCATTAAAGCACTCGTATTCATCCTCAGAGTCTCTGCTGCAACATTCCGGAAAAGGATGCTTAAGGACCAACCAGACCACACTTACATGTTAAACTACATTAAATTTAGTATGAGTTATAAGCAAATTTCTAGTGTGACACTGAGATCCTATGGAGGGAAAGAAAATAGGTGTTTCTCATACCTGTATTTTTATTTTTAATGCAGTGCATGGAACACAGAAACTGCTCAGTGAGTGGCCTTTGAATTATGAGATAGGAGAATTACAAGGTGAGGTTAGAAGGATGGGATAAAGTCCATTTGTGCCTGCTACAGAACGTTGGCATGGAAGGTCCTTCCAGGACATCGTAGTCCCCTTTTTACCGTAAGCATATTTCTGTTTGAGGAAAAAGCAACTTTTTATATCCCTTTAGTCCTCCAGCAGCCCTGGAAGATAATGGGAATCAGATCAACACTTTATTTGTCTCACTCTGTGAAGTTAACCTCTCAATGCAAAATATATGCAGATATGCTTGTTTGGTTTAGAAGCCACTTCTCTCTTAGCTTCGTGGATTTAAAGGTTGTGAGACAGTAAATTCTGTTAAATAGTCGGATTGAATTTTAAATGTATTCATGTAAAGTAAACATTAGCATCAATGAACATACATTTCAACAGCCTTCTGCCAAACTCCACAGGGCATGGGACAGAATTCACTGACAGTGGGTGGTGACTTACACAGAAGTGACATGAAGGATACTATAAAGCCTCTTACCCAAATGTGTCATTGCCACATCCCCTGAGCTGGCAACTGAGTTTGAAATTCAAACTACTTGAGTTGTTTCCTTAACTGTTAAAGAACTGATTGCCCAATTCATCTTTGAATAGCACATGCTTTAAAACAACGCTTTTGATTTATGCTTTTTTGTAGGGAGCATTAACCCACTGCCTGATAAGACGGAGGTTGACTTTTTAGTTTTTCTTGCCAGGTGTTCAGTAGGAGGAGGTATTTGGCTCAGTCTTGCTAACTTGAACTGGAGAGAGGGTATGCCAGTCGGCAGGAGGTGCATGAACAAAGACATGGATGCAATGAGCCAGAAAAAAAGCTAAAATCCATGTGAAATGATAGTTTATTTCCCCCCTTATATTTTTTAAAAAGAAAAATAAAAATACTAGTTTTAATTGACTATTACTGCTTTAAAATACTCTCATATATACAGTCATATTTGGTTTTTCTTTAACTCCATTTTACTGGTGAGGCAATTGACCTCACAGAAGTTAAGTGACTTGATCAAGGTGGTCCAGCTAGAATTGAGAACGTTCACAGCCCAGTTCATGTTTCGTAAGTTCTGCAATGACCCCACAAGTTCCTCTAGCCCGAGAACAAAGAAGGCCTGAAAGTTGATGCTAGAATCCCAACCAAAGTATTACTAAGCAGTATCGCTGTTTTCTACAGTGTTATTGAAGGAATATAGATTTCACAGAAGGTTGAGAGGTAGATAGGTATAATAGGAAAAAAAAAAAAGAATGGTTTATTCTACACTCAAATGGATTAGAAAGCACTAGATTAAATCAAGAATGCCTCGTTTTTCCTTAATAGCGAAACATCTCAAAGTCTTCTGTTTAGGAATATGCATTCTGCCTTGTCTGATGTGTCTGTATTGGATAGAGTGGCTTCTTTTTCTCCAAAGATAATGTTGCAGGGCTCGTATTCATTATAATGAAATGTGAGATATACGCTAAATAACCTGTATGAAAACAGTTTCTATCTTTTAGTTCAGAAAAGGGAAACAAGAGATTCAAGACTTACATAAATAGAAAGGAGGGGGGAATAGCTGACAAACAAAATAATCAAAAGCCTTTCTTGTCCTAGTAAGCCACTCTTCTCCACTTACCTGGCAGAGAGCATGACTCACCCCAGGTGAGTGGGTGAAAAGCAATTTGCAAGTTGCCTTGAGTGTGAAAACCTAAGATGAATGGCTGAGCTGGTTAGAAAAGAAGATTTAGTTTCAGTGATTTGAGGATTTCTATTGTTCTTGCTTGTATAGTTTGTCATATTTAAAACTAGTCAGATACAAAAGGCTCAAGCACAAAAGAAGAATAACCAGTGTTCAGTGGCATAACAAGAAGACTTTTTTTCCACTGAGGATTTATCCTTTTATATCCTGATCCTAAAAGTTCTTTCTCAGGATAGAATCTGTCCCAGGTTCCATATTACTTTTCAACTCTGTAGGGGATTAAACAAAACAGATAATGGCCCCAGTTTTCAAAGTGTAAGTACAGGGAAGAGAAAGAACAGATGAAATGCTAAGAGATTTCAATCAAGGGAAAGGCCATTTCTAGCTTGAAGGCATCAGGAAAGATTTGGGACATTTAAGATAATGGCTGAAGAATTGGGGGGGAAAATGACAGCTGAAAGGTTAAGTATAAATAAAATAATATAAATAGCGACTCTAGTATTAAAGGGAAGCCCAATCACTGCCCTATGCTGTAAGAGGCAGATGATACTGGAGTGGAGGTGCAGGGGTCTGCTTTGGAGCGACATGAACAATCAAATGAAATGTCTGCACTATCTCAGGTGGGAATTGGCGACATTTAAGATTTTAATCCAGGATGTAGTAAACTCACACTTGCTTTCCGAGAAGGCAGTCTGGCAACTTCAGGCAAATAGTCATTGTGAGCTGCTGTTTTTAATCACAGATTAACATTAGATAACAACACTGATGTGGTCTCTGACCTCCTGGGTTTATATTCAGGTAGAGGGAGATGGACACAGAACTCAACACACAGATGTTTAATTTAAGATAGCTATTATTATGAAGATAAATAATAGAGTAAAGGAATAAGAAGGAAGAGAAAACCTAAAGTGAGAGAGAGAGACAGCAGTTAAGTGGACCCAATAAGGATGATTTTAATAAATGGTCATCACTGGGAACAAAGAAAAAAAGGGTTTATGGGAGAAAACAGAAACAAACTTTCACAATCGTTATTCTCTGAAGGGAGCAAGGTATAGAATCAAAGATGACTGTATTGGCACTAGTAATCATTTTAATAGAACTCATCTATGTGTCAGACAATATGCTTCCTTGCATGTCCTTTTTCAATAAGTCTAAGAGGTAATTATTACTGTCTCCATTTCACAGATGGAAAAATGAGGTTTCAAGAGCTTAAATACCTTGGCCAAGGTCACCCTGCTAGGATTTGAACCCATGTTCATCTGATTCTAGTGCTCATGTTATTATCTACTGTAGTCCATCAAGGCAGGCTGACGGGTGTGTGGGGAGATCTGGAGAAAGAAAAGGAAGATGATGTGTTCAATTTTACATCTCCAGGGTCTGAAAGGCAGTTATGACATTAAATACTGGCATTATTCACCTAGAAGAATTGAAGCTCAAGAGAGAGAGGAGGACGAGGAATATTCATCTTAAAGTTCTTTGCATGAAATATATTGATCATTGGAGCCATAATATATTTTAACAAAAATTAATAATTATTTAGGTAACTGCCATGTCTCAGGCATCATGCTGTCCCTTACACATGTCATCTTATTTAGTCTTCCTTCCTAATAAACCAGGAAACTGAGATTCCATATTCTCTACTTACTTTTGGCTATACTTTCTGGAGATGGGGGGGCCAGGCTTTGATCCTAGGACCGCCTGGCTTCCTAACTTACACTCTTTTTATTTTGAGCTGTACCTAAGCTTACTGAAGGACAGTGTTCAGAGAAGTCAGGGACTCTTGAAATCATGTTCTGTCCTTGGCCACAGATTGCATATGACTTGTTTTTCTCCTGCCTCTTAATGTGCTAATTGTATTCATTTGTCCTCTATCTAGCAATTGAGTGTTCCCTATTTAATTCCCTTCCTTCCCTTAAAAATATGTCAAGGACATTTCAACTGCAAACATTCATTTTATACATAGATACGCATTAAGTGATCGGAAAACTGATGAGATTCACACAAGTAATTATGAATCCTTTCATCATTTCTAATTACACTTAAACTCAAATTTTGAGTAGAGAAAAATCACTTCTAAAAGAGCGGTCAGTCTGTTCTTTCCTTCATGTCATCATTTATCTATTTAATCCAACAATGCTACTGCATCCCTTCCCAGTTATTGAATTTCAATAGTGGATAAAGAGGATAGAGGTTGCACTTCCATGGAGCATACACACATGAGTTGGGAAAATAAACTTTAATTGAGTTTCATCTGTGGGTAAATACAAATTGTGTTAAGTGCTATGAAAAGGAATCTTTATCAATTAATAAAACAGTGTTCATTCCAGTGGGTATAGAGACTTCCGGAACAAAACTTAGGTGAGCCTAAGGGTTACTGAGCAGTATATTGCAGCATAAAAGCCACTGTAGGCGAGGAAACTTCATAGAATTCAGATAAAGCCAGGACAGTGAAGCCAGTTGATGGATGTGTCGGCCAGCGTGTGCATAGTTATATAGGAGGTATAAAAGCAATGAAAAGGAATTGATGATATTAACCAAAAGGATGACATGATTAGACCTGCCAATTAAAAGGACTGAGCTGGATATTGTGCAATAATTGGCTTAGGAGGACCAGCAGGAAAGGGAGGTGAGAAAACTGGACAGAAAGCTTTTGCTGGAGAGGGTGTGGTAGCAAAGATTAGAAAAGATCCTTCAACTCTCTAAGGAACTAACATTTATCTGTTTTGTTCCTGGCAACTCAACCAAGTCCAGAACTTAGTAAGTACTCCATATATAGTTTTTTGGATGATATAAATACTTTATTGCATGACATAAACCTGACATAAGTTGTTGGTAATTTAAACGTGTGGTTAAGGGAAAGGGAGATACCAGAGATGACACCTAACTGCTGGCTTATGAATAGATAAAGCTACCATGCACTAGGGATTTGTACTTCTGTTTTCTGTGGATCTGAATCAGCTGCTTTTTTTTCCTCTGTAGAGGACCAGATAGTAAATACTTTAGGCTTTTCTGGCTATGCATTCCCAACTATTCAATTCTGCCATTGTTATAGCTAAAGGCAGCCATGAATAATGTGTACATCAATGAGTATAGATGTGCTTCAATAAAACTTTGTTTCCAGAAGAGGCAGTGGACATGTTTTGACCCATAGGCCAGTTTGTCAGCCCCTAGGACAGATTATAAGTCCAGTTTTGAACAAATTTAATTAGAAATAAATTGAATATTAGAACCCACCTCATTGTTTCCCATTGAGACATTCATGTGAATTATGTTTACAGTATAATATGATTCTTAAATTCAGGCTTTTAAAGAAGTATCTTCAAATGTATTTCATAATTAGAATAAGAAATATCTATCTTTGATTGTTAAATATCTTTTAGGAAACTATCACAGTGGGAGAATAAATAGAAGGTCATTAGAGTTAGCAAATAAATTGTTTTCAAGGAGATGGCTTCTCTACTGGCAGAACTATTAAGCGGTAACTTAAGTTGTGACACTGATTAAAAAAAAGATAGCTAGCTGGTATCAGCGGATACATATTGTTTGGCAATCTGAGTATATGGTATTTTTTAAAAAGGCATAGAAGTTGTAAAAAAAAAAAAAAAAAAAAAAAAAACTGAAGATTTCCCATAAGGCTCCCCTGATTCTTCCAGAAAAAAAAAAAATTGTGAAATCAAGTAAAATGGGTCTGTTTTACTTAGGGGTATAGAAAGGTTTTACCAAGAGAGACCTAGATTTACTTTTGGGGCCAACTATTCAATTCATCTTGGAGTTTTGAATTCTGCAAGTTTAAGCAAAGAGACTACCTCATAGTTTTGTTTTTGTTTTTGTTTTTGAGGATAATGCAAGCATGAAAACAGTAAATACAGGTTGTTTGGAAAGAACTACAATGAAATCTGTTCTTGATGTATAATTTAACAAACTTGTGTTCCATTAGACTTGATTGTCTGAGGTGGGGAAAAATGTTTCTTACACCCACTCACTTCATTTGTTTACTTTATATGCCCAGCTTCTGTAGGCATTTTAAGTTGTTTAACCGATAACATGAAACTTAAGCTCAGAGACCTTCTGATGACTTATATGCTTATATGCAAGGGTTTATAAAGGCAGGGATGAGAGGGTTTTCAAAATGAATTGAGGATGAAGGCATTCTGGGAACTTCTGCATTTATTTTCCAGTTCCAGTTTGTGTGAGGTCTACATGAGAGCAGTCAGCATTTTTCATCTGGCAGGGGGTCCTGGTTTCTGAAAAACAACTCAGGAACATATGTCAAGATGTTATCTTTAGTTTATATCGGGAACCAAACATCTCATGACCCTGACTTACTTGGGTGATTATTGTGGTCTTCTTGCTTAGTAAGTTATTCATTCACTTCCCTAATTGCTGGTAGCAGGGCTAGCTAGTTGCCTGGAATTTCCCTTGATGGGACTCAGAATTTTTCTTTGTTTCCATGCTTGGGAAGCAGGGAGACAGGCAAGCCCCAGAGGGGTCCTTGTGTCATCTCAATAGTGCATCACAGTATCAAGACTTAAAGACCAGATGTATTAGTCTGTTTTCACACTGCTGAATAAAGACATACCCAAGATTGGGCAATTTACAAACTAAAGGGATTTATGGATTTACACTTCCATGTGGCCGTGGAGGTCTCATAATCATGTTCAAAAGGGGAAAAGCAAGGAGGGACAAGTCACATCTTACACAGATGTTGGCAGGCAAAGAGAGAGCTTGGGCAGGGGAACTCCTGTTTTTAAAACCATCAGATCTCATGAGACTCATTCATTATCACAAGAACAGTGCAGGAAATAACTGTTTCCATAATTCAGTCGCCTTCCACCAAGTTTCTCCCATGACACATGGGAATTGTGGGGGTTACAATTCAAAATGAGATTTGGGTGGACACAGCCAAATCATATCATTCCACCCCTGGCCCTCCCAAATCTTATATTCTTCACATTTCAAAACCAATCATGCCTTCCCAACAGTCCCCCAAAGCCTTAAATCATTTCAGCATTAACTAAAAAGTCCACAGACCAATGTCTCATCTGAGACAAGACAAGTTCCTTCTGCTTATGAGCCTATAAAAAAAATTAGTTACTTTCTAGATAAATTGGGGGTACAGGCACTGGGAAAATACAGCCACTCTACATGGGAGATATTAGCCAAAACAAGGGTCCCAGGCAAGTCCAAAATCCAGCAGGCAGTCAAATCTTAAAGCTCCAAATGGTCTCCTTTACTCCATGTCTCACATCCAGGTCACACTGATGCAAGAGGTGGGTTCCTATGGCCTTGGGCAGCTCCATCCCTGTGGCTTTGCAGGATATAGCCTCCCTCCTGGCTGCTTTAATGGGCTGGTGTTTAGTGTCTGCTACTTTTCCAGGCACATGGTACAAGTTGTCAGTGGATCTACCTCTTCTCACAGCTCCGCAAGGTGGTGTCCCAGTGGGGACTCTGTTTGGGGTCTCCCACTCCACATTTCCCATCTGTACTTCTCTAGCAGAGGTTATCCATGAGGGCTTTACCCCTGCAGCAAACTTCTGTCTGGACATCCAGGAGTTTCCATACATACTCTGAAATCTAGGGAGAGGTTCCCAAACCTCAATTCTTGACTTCTATGCATCCACAGGCTCAATAGTACATGAAAGCTCCTAAGGCTAAGCTCCCCTGAAGCCATGGCCTGAACTGTACCTTGGCCCCTTTAGCCATGGCTGGAAAAGCTGGGACTGCAGGGCACCAAGTCCCTAGGCTGCACACAGCATGGGTTTCTGGGCCTGGCTCACTTTTTCCTCCTAGGCCTCCAGTCCTGTGATGGGAGGGTCTACCATGAATAGCTCTCACATGCCCTGGAGACGTTTTCCCCATTGTCTTGGGGATTAACATTCGGCTCTTTGTTACATGAATTTCTGCGACTGGCTTGGATTTCTGCTCAGAAAATGGAATTTTCTTTTATATGGCATTGCTAGGGTGCAAATTTTCCAAACTTTTATGATCTGCTTCCCTTATAAAACTGAATGCCTTTAACAGTAACGTGTTGAATGCATTGCTGCTATTTCTTCTGCCACATACCCTAAATCATCTCTCTCAAGTTCAAAGTTCCACAAATCTCTAGGGCAGGGGCAAAATGCCACAAGCCTCTTTTGTAAAACATTACAAGAGTCACCCTTGCTCCAGTTCCCAACAAGTTTTTCGTCTCCATCTGAGACCTCCTCAGCCTGTATTTCATTGTCTGTATCATTATAACATTTTGATCAAAGCCATTCAACAAGTCTCTAGGGAGTTCCAAACTTTCCCACATTTTCCTGTCTTCCTCTCAGCCCTCCAGACTGTTACAACCTCTGCCTATGACCCAGTTCCAAAGTCACTTCCACATTTTTGGGTATCTCTTCAGCACTGCCCCACTCTACTGGTACTAGTTTAGTGTTTAGTTTGTTTTCATGCTACCGATAAAGACATACCTAAGACTGGGCAATTTACAAAAGAAAAAGATTTATTGGACTTACAGTTCCACATGGCCGGGGAGGCCTTACAATCATGGCAGAAGGTGAAAGGCAAGGAGGAGCAAGTCATGTCTTACATGGAGGCAGCAGGCAAAGAGAAAGCTTGTGAAGTGAAACTCTCATTTTTAAAACCATCATATTCCATGGGACTCATTCACTATCATGAGAATAGTGCAGAAAAGACCTGCCTCATAATTCAGTCACCTCTCACTGGGTTCCTCCCGTGACACATGGGAATTGTGGCAGTTGCAATTCATGATGAGATTTAGGTGGGGACACAGCCAAGCCATATCAGCCAAAGAAAAGTCCTTTTATAGTCACTATTTCACTTAACAGCACAAAGATATTCTTTTGCATCCCAGCCTTTTGGAGAGCTTAGTTTGGTGGTTCCCAAATTTGCCCACATACTGAAATCACCTGAGAAACTTTGAAACACATAAATGCCTATTATTTACCTCTCAGAGGTTGTGATTTAATTTACCTAGGGTGTAGTACAGGCTCTGGAATTTTATAGATCCCCAAGTAATTTAGATGTGCAACCAAATTTGGAATTACTGCCTCAATTCAAAGTTGAGGCTCAGAAACCTTAGGGAAGTCTTCTCCATCTAGGATCCCCTGGGGCTTTGCAGTGAAATAAAGTTCTGAATCCTTCCATGGATGCCCAGGGTCTACTGCATTTAAAAAAAATTCCAATAATGCTGTGTACAATTTTTTCTTCTTGGAGTATATTTTAAAAAGGATGATTTTTATAATTATAAATTTTGAATAAGTAGAATCTGAATTGGCAATGTTTTTATTGTAATACAGAGTCCCCAATTTACATTCACAGTCTAGTTATGCTACTAATGTTTAAAAATAGGGGTTGAATTTAAAAAGGTCTCAAAGTGCTGCAGAATTTTTTGCCAAGTACTTGCTAACTCCTCTTCCTCACCCCTCACCCCTTCTCACCAGAACAAAAACCTGACTCTTTCCTAGCATTGAAAATTCAACATTCCTATGCATTTTTTCTTAAAAAGCTTTTTTTTCTTTATATTAGACAGGACAAATGTATCTTAATGAACAAATGCCATTTTAATAAGAAACTTCTTTTTAAAAATTAGCTCATTCTATTAAGGTTCTAACAAGTAAAAATAATATTGCAGAGGATAATGTAATAAAAGCACCAGCCAGGTTGGTCTATGGAGTAAGCTTTGGAAATATGCAAATGGAATTTCATCAAGAAAAATATCCCTGAAGTGACAAAATTTTCTTTTAGAGTGTGTCTTTGTGGGGAAAGGAACAGATCTCTACTCCATAAAAATGGATGCAATAACAGTGTTTATAACAATTCCATTTCTTTGGTCATTGTGTTTGGCAGTAAGACAGCAATTAATGTAATTTCTTTTTTAAATTCCAGTGATTATAAGGTCTGCACATTCCCTGTGGAGTAGTTTTGTCTCTCTACTAGAGCCAGACACCATTTTTCCCCCAAGATGTGTGCTAGAAAACTGTAGCTGGTGGTGCTTTTTCTCTGTTGTTGTGTGAGTCTGAAGCAATGGAGTCAAAGCTGATTTTCTGAATTCAGTACTTTACCACACATTTTTCTGAGCATTCTCAGGAGACAAAGACTAGTGTTTCTAAATACATATGATGCTAAATTTCCATTTCTTTCTAGAGTTGCCTACTAACCAGCTAAGAACTTAAATTATTGGTAAATTTTTCTGACCCTCTCAGAAGGTTTGCATGCACCAAATGCAGAAATAAGAGAAAATGTATTTGATAGAATGCTTGACCGCAATTGGTAGACTGCCCATGGAGAATTGATTAGGCATTAAAGACAGTTTATCATTTCATGTTCAAAATTTTGGGAAACAGTTGTATTAGTGTTGCTTAATTTGGTGATATAATTTTTCTACCAACGATGTGAATTCTTTTTATCTGTCTTTCTGACTTCTTTATATTTATGCCATCCTCAGCAATATGAGTTTTGTCTCTTAGGCTTGTCTTTTTCTTGTTGCAAATTGGCTACTATAGCTCCAGGCATCATGTTTGCACAAATCAAAGTTCAAAGGCTGAAGGCAGTATGGAAGTAAGTACAAAATAGTCACATGTCAAAACCCTAACCAAAATAGAGTTAGTGAGGACCATAAAAAAGAAGCTGTCATACTTGCATTCCTGAAAACCTTGAATGTCTTGCTCATAGCTTGGAAAAAGCAAGAAGAGCTTCTCACAGGAATTTTCTCTGACCTGTAGTATTTCAAGTAAGAACCTCAGATCGGGACCATAGCCTACCAATGACTATCTCCCCCAATGAACTAATGACAACTCCTGCCGTGAGTTTCTGAGACCAGTGAGCTTTCTTTCAAATCGATTTGTGTGGGCTTCTTTCCTTTGTCTCAATTTTCCTTGGGTGTGCTGCACAACCTGGGTTACAACCCTTTGGTCTTCTCAAATGAAATATTTTGTTCTAGACAGCCTGTCTGTTGTCTGAGCTTCTGTTTTTAAGTTAACAATAACCATATTCGTTCTTTGTTCCTCTTGTTTAAGAATGAAAAACACTTTCTTGGGACTCTACAACAAGCTTATTCTTGCTTTCTTTGACCAGAACTGCATAATTTCTTTTCCTAAACTGTTGATTCACCTATTTATGCAATCTATTTTCCATGTAGACTGTCAATTTTTGGTAGGAGGTGGAGATGTAAAGTTCCGTTCTCTTGCAAAAAGCGGGGATCTCAATAGCTCTTCCCCAGGCGCCACCTATTATGCAGAACAAAAAACCATAAACTTTGAATGTACTAGGAGAATGCATACTTATGGAGGAATGTAAACTTGCATTTTCTAATGAAGAAGATGATAAACATATCTCTTCCTTAATCTTTCTGCACCTTACATCTGGCTTTCCAGCTAACTGAAACACAGTTTTTTTTGCAGAGTTCAGAAGAAACTTGAAAGTTACATTCCTGTTAGCCTTCTTGCAAAGTAAATTGATATTAGACTTGATTTTTTAGAGCGCTAAATAATTATCCTCCTTTAAAATAGATGCCCATGGGCATTTGCAGCTGATTGTTTCTTAGGAAACAAGGCACCATGTCTGTGTGGATGGGTAGAGATATATACAAATGATATACATCACATTAACAAAATTGTCATTTATTGGAGCTTTTAAAGGTTAGTCAGTACCTTCATGGGACAGAGATTATATTTTCAATAATGATTTTTGTTGACAAACTGAGTAAATTAGAGTTTTGTCCATCCATCTGGAGCAAGAGGAAATTTTGTTGGTTTAACATATACAATTAAATTGAGTTGAAATCTGTTCTAAACAAAAATTGAAAACAAATTAAATGATCAGTCAATGTGATGTTTGTGGTTATAGCTCTTGTGTATATTTGGATATGTTGAGAAAAAAAAAAAAAAGCTGTGCAGCATTGCCAGATATTTTATTTTATTCCAAGAGGGAAAAATAGTGAGTTGGCAGCATTTGAAACTGACTGTAAAGTATTACATTTAATGATAATTTGTTTATATATTGGTATGGGCCATACATTTATTCCTATAGATAAAGTTAATTATGTGGCACATTAGTAGCCACTAGTGTTGAAATCAAGCAATCTCAAGTTCAGCTAATAAAGTGTATTTATCTTTGTTGTTATTGTTAATCTTTCCTGGTAGCCATGAGTAGGACCTTTCATTCTGATGTTTGAAAACACTTGTATTAATACCATGAATTTTTTAAGGCTCCAACGCTTGGAAATTGACATTTGTAAAATTAGTGCCTATCTTTCTCTCTTATTATAATTTATTTCCCTAATTTTATGACTTTGAGATGGCTTCCAGTGACTTATTGCATCAAAAATGATACTGAGTAAGAAAAGATTGTGCTTTATAGTTAGTGATTTATTGGTGCTGACTTGGGTTTTGTGCTTAAGCAAATGAGTTCAAACTGGAGTCATTTGAAACATTCTTGGTTCTCTGGTTAAAGTTTAAATTCAACCATTAGAAGGTTATGCTATTTTACCAAGTTTAACTCCTGAGCCATTTATTTTTCCAAGTTAGCTACATTCAATTATGAATTTGAATGTAGTTTGCATTCAAGTATTGATGGAAGAATCACTCTCTGTTATGCATTTCATTTGGTATATTGACAGAAAACTGAAATTCCAATATATAATATATTATTTTTCTTTCCCCTTTTTCTCTTAAAATTATGTACTTAAAAAATGTCTGAGACTTTCCAGTAACTTTCTAATTCATTGTTTAGTTCAATTGTATTAAAAATCACATTAACTAGGTATGGGAAAAATCAGCCATAATTGTTAATTGAAATTATTCTGTATAATAACTTGCAGACTTAGTACATCTTTTGTAACTTGTGGATACTAATACTATTTCATGAATATATTGCTCAGGACTCTTTGTTGCAAGTAATACAAATGAAGTTCAAAGTATTTTAGTACAGATAAATTTGCTGGCTTACATAATGCCATGGTCTAGGAAAATTCTTGCTTCAGACATAGCTATATCCAGGAGCTCAAACAAGCTCACTGGTGATCTTTGTCTTTCCACTCTGCGTTGGCTTCTTTCTGTAATAAACTAATTCTTTTAGCCATCAGCACTAGCCACCTTATACCCTGGAAACTCTCAGTCCAGTGAAAACAAAGATTTTTATCCTGTGTGATCTCAGAAGAAGTCATGAAATTAAATTCTATGATCTGGGACATAATGATACCATCCCTGACCCAATCTCTGTGGCTAGGAGGTTGGAATGTATCAGTGGTTGACGAATGTGGTCCCTGAACAATCCTCAGCAGCATTGCCTGGGATCTTGTTAGAAATGCATTTTCTCAGGCCACATCCCAGATCGAATGAATCTGAAAATCTGGCAAACTCCATTGTAACAAATCTATATGATTCTGATGCACTCTCAATTTTGAGAACCACTACAATATACTAATTGGTTAGACCAGGGTCATGTGCACAACCCAAGAGTTTGAGTGTAAGTTTAACCCCACAGAAAGCCTATAGAAAAGAAATCTGAGGAACTGATACCAGGGAAGAGAAAGAGCAGATGCTGTGCTGACAAAAAGGAGAGATGCCTACTCTAATGAGATTTCCGCCCATTGGTGAGGTTTCCCGTTGTTTCTAATTCCATTATTTCTCAGAACACTGCTGGTTATGTTCCCCTCCAGAAAACCAATGTTTCAATTAAGCAAATACATTCTCCTCTAGGATAGTCTAAATTTCATCTGCAAATAGGGGATGGCCAACCTTGAAAGGTTTCCAGACCATATTATTTTCTTATCAAATACTTCCCAAATTCAGAGGAAATAGACTAATACAATTAAAGCCTTCATTAGTAAGCCCAACTTCTCCCCTGTGATAATAGATTCACATTGCTGCAAAAGTTCTCAGTGAAAATAACGGTAATGCTTACAGAATTTTAGGGAAGGTGGCCAGCACTGTAGTATTATCCAAAATAATTTTAGAACATTTTAAAAATAAAACACCTCACAAAATAGATGAGTGTAGTTTTTCATACTGCCAAAGTTTTTTGGTTTTTGTTTTTTACTGGATTTGGGACATTTACACTTATTATCCAGGGAAAAACAGCAGAGTGCATGCCAGTGTGTTTCAAGTTATCTGCTCACAAGAATCATTTGGGCACTTGTTATAAATACAGCCCCTAAGATTCTTTTTCAGGATATTAATATTTATAAAGTCAGGAATGGAAAGGGGGAATTTGTGTTGTCTCAGGGAATTCATAAGACCTGGCATGTTGAAAACACTGTAATGGTGAAGAGTAAGGATGCTGGAGTCATCTAGTATGGGCTCAAATCACGCTTGTAACTCTTGCAAGCTGGAGGTAAGCTGTTCAACCTTGTCAAGCCTCAAATGTCACTTGCCATGAGTACCATTTCTTGCTGGTGTTCTTTTTCTATTCTCTTGAAGAATCTACCTGATTCACCTTCTTATTTCTTATGTTACAGATAGAAGACATGCAGTGGGGTAAAGGAGTCCGAGAGATACCCCCATCGGTGTGCACACTACCATGTAAACCTGGACAGAGAAAGAAGACACAGAAAGGAACTCCTTGCTGTTGGACCTGTGAGCCTTGTGATGGTTACCAGTATCAGTTTGATGAGATGACATGCCAACATTGCCCCTATGACCAGAGGCCCAATGAAAATCGAACTGGTTGCCAGGATATTCCCATCATCAAACTGGAGTGGCACTCCCCCTGGGCTGTGATTCCTGTCTTCCTGGCAATGTTGGGGATCATTGCCACCATCTTTGTCATGGCCACTTTCATCCGCTACAATGACACGCCCATTGTCCGGGCATCTGGGCGGGAGCTCAGCTATGTTCTTTTGACAGGCATCTTTCTTTGCTACATCATCACTTTCCTGATGATTGCCAAACCTGATGTGGCAGTGTGTTCATTCCGGCGTGTTTTCTTGGGCTTGGGTATGTGCATCAGTTATGCAGCCCTTTTGACGAAAACAAATCGGATTTACCGCATATTTGAGCAGGGCAAGAAATCAGTGACGGCTCCCAGACTCATAAGCCCAACATCGCAACTGGCAATCACTTCCAGTTTAATATCAGTTCAGCTTCTAGGTGTTTTCATTTGGTTTGGTGTTGATCCACCCAATATCATCATAGACTATGATGAACATAAAACAATGAACCCTGAGCAGGCCAGAGGAGTTCTCAAGTGTGACATTACAGATCTCCAAATCATTTGCTCCTTGGGATATAGCATTCTTCTCATGGTCACATGTACTGTGTATGCCATCAAGACTCGAGGTGTACCAGAGAATTTTAATGAAGCCAAGCCCATTGGATTCACTATGTACACGACATGTATAGTATGGCTTGCCTTCATTCCAATTTTTTTTGGCACTGCTCAATCAGCGGAAAAGGTAAGTGAAAATGCACATCATAACATGTTTTTCAAAAATGTGTTTATTTTTGTAAGTGCTGAAACTAAATTGATTGCATAAAGTAAGAAGTTTTGTATATGCAGAATGGTATTCCCACGAGTAGAAAACTAACTCAAGCCTTAGTAGGCTTCAGTGCTACAAGAATCTAAAACTTTGCCACATTCATTCCACTGGAAACCAACCAGATGTAGCCTTTTCAAATTAACATTTATTATAGCATTATTAAATGTAATGAGAGATTATCTAGTATAAAATTGTCTAATCTACCTAAAACAACTCTTCATAATCACTCATTCCCCACCTTTTCTACTTACACACATATTTTTAGGGGATGGGAAAAGAGGAGCACAGTATCTTCTCTTCCAGGTGGGAATGTGTGATGGTCATTACTATCACCAGTGTAAATGTTCTCTCTCTCTTCCTAGTGGCTACCTAGGCTATCACTGTCCATTGGATCTAGTACTCAAGCTATACAACAAAGTAGAGTTGCCCAGTTGTATATGTACAATATATACCCAGATGGGTGAATATAGGAAAGATTTGGTTAGCATTTCACCATAGGCTCCCTACAACTAGATAGACATTAATCACGTCCAGCAATTCAGAGTGAGATCAGAGGTGCAACTTTCTAAAAAAAGGAAGAGGCAGTATTTGGTGTAGAGGGAGTATCATCAAGCTGTGCAAATCTGTGGCCAACATATTTGCTAGTGCACATGCACCTTCAAGGTAGTTATAAGTCTTGTGAATCTTTGATTTAGACAGCCCTATGGCATTGCTTCTAGGCATGATTCTTATACATCTGACTCCTATACTCACCTACATGACTGTAGTGTTGTATAATATCAACTCTAATATATTGATACTGATAAGATATGGTATCTTTCACTCAATGTAGGCAGCTCTGGCAGGTTGATACACCTGTGACTTACAGTTCTAACTGACACATTCTGCACAAGAGGGTCTAGGGATAGTTTGACTAGATGTTAGGGCATTGGGGTTCTAGTCTGGTTCCATGTTACTTTGGGCAAATCTCTGAAACATTCAGGGACTTTAATGGGAAAACAGGGATTGGCTTAGACTGTCTAAAAATTTGCAACAAGTCTGTGTATCCAGAAATTAGATTAATCTAGTTTTTCATTGTTACCTCTGTTCATAATCATGCAAAGGATTAATGGCATTTTACTAATTTCCCAACTGAAAAGATATATTTTACCTAAATTATATAATTCAGAGGCTATAATTTTAAACCATGTTTTTAAAAAAGTAAATTTTCATGAAACCATACAGAATTCTAAAATCAAGGACAGTGAATGATTCCAGATTATGGTTTTAGTCATAAAGTAGTTTAGAGAAAGTTCTTCTAAAATATATGCTCAATAAGCATAGCATGTTTCAATTTCATAATGCATGTTTACTGTCTGTGAAACCAACTTGAATATCATTTTATTCTGTCTATTCCTGAGCCACAGAAATAGTAAAATATGAGTTAGAGTAGTAAAATACAAGAGAGTGAAGAAAAAATAGGTATATTCCAGTAAGTTGATAACTATACAAATTTTTATAGGGAATGATGAGTATCATAAAAGCCTATGGAGATAATAATTATTTTCTTATTAAAACAACTCAATGCCTCATGCAGCAAGTTAAAGACATTAAAACCTTTCCTGTAAGTTTATTCTTGTGGAATATAAGAAGTAAAAATAATTATAGAGGTTTTATAGATGAGTCTGATTATAATGCCTTTTGACAATACATGTCTCTATCATTTCATTGTTCATTTCTAGTCATGATTATGGATCTTTCAGTAAGGTCACAGGCATAATTTACACATTCATTTAAAAACCTGAAAATGAAACAAGGTATCAGGAGTTGAATTCTAGTTGTTCTAGAGAACACTATGTTTGTAGAATTGGAGTGTGGGGAAATTTAAGCTGTCTTCGAGAAGTATGCTTTTTATCCTAGAGTTTTAGAAGGAACGTATTTTTCTTTGTGTATTCTTGATGGGCTATGAAGTTTTATGTGGTTGATTGACACAATTAAAGGTATAGAACTGCCAAATGGGAACAGTAAATTATATAAAAATGCACATGAACTTATCATAGGCATATGGCTAGAGAAGTATGAACAACCAATGAGAAAATACCAGTGCATATACATGAAACTATGGCATTTAAATTTTGGAAAGTGGCAAATTATCAAATGTAACAAGGAGATCATAGCAAAAGGGATTTTTGCCAAGCCAGCAACCTACAGAATCACAACATTCTCATTTTTGTTTAGACCTAACAGTTTAAGTATTTTAAGTCAAAGAATTATATTATAACAGAAAAAATAAAATTTGGCAGTGAGTTCAATAATAACAATTTACCGTTGTAAGAAATTGAATTTATATTGATTATGCTGGGAATATCTGTAAAAATTTTTGTCAAATTTATTAGCACAACATAAAGAGCAAGCAGTGTTCTTTTTCTTATTTTTTTGTGTGAAATATTAACCCCCATGAAGTTTATTTTTGCTTTTGTTAAGGAGGATACAGGAGACCACTGCTATAGTGTTTTATCACTGTTAACCCCATGACTTCTAGAATGAGCATCTCACCTCATGGCCAGGGATGGAAATGGTGAACTTTAACCACAAGAGACTGATTCCTGCTTCAGGAATATTTAGGTGACTGTAATGATGCAAGAACACACTAAAACTGGTACATTAATAGCACAGTAGACGCTGGCTGGCCCAATGTGATGTGATAACATCCCATTATTTTGTTGAAGACTAGAATGCTTTCTATAAAAAGCAAAAGCTTGCCTTCTGGTTGTATCTATATGGGGAGTTGCACATCTAGAAAAAGAAGTATGCTTTAGATAGGGAAAATACAGGCTACCCTGTTGAAACCTGAAAAAGTCTATAGATGATATGTTCATCTAGAGCTTTCTAGCCAGTTGTTGCCAGATGAGCTTTTTAGGTGAGTTAACATATGCTTATACACAGGCAGGGAGACAATGCTTTTGCAATATGACTCTACAAAGGGAAAATAGATCTTGATACATAATGAATGGAATCAGAGGTTCTCAGAGGTCTTTCTTTGTGTATAAGTGTGCTTGTTTAGATAGGAGGATGGTGAGATGAGGAAAAACAAAAAGACTGAGGCAATTGAAGAGCAGAGAAAATTGCTAAAATGGAATAGTTGCTTGAAGAAAGAATCATGTCCTCTAAAATGGCACCCACAGGCCACTGTTCTGTGCATATTATAACAGAACCAGGGTACAGTGCAAAACTTAAAAACTTAATTTGATTTCCACTGGAGCATTCAGTCACTAAATGACCAAACTGGGGCAATTATTGGCTAACTTTCAGCCAGTTAAGGGTTCTTATCTCAGTGGTTCTTCAAATTGTGTTCGTGATCATCCCCTGAGGAATTTTTTTAACAGATTATTGCATGTCTCCCCAACCCTGTAATCCCCTACTGGTTGACTGGTCTAGAATGGGGCATAGAACTATTCATTTTTCTTTTCTTTTGTTCAGGAAAAATTATTTTATTTTTAAAGTTGTAATTGACATAATAATTGTACATATTTGTAGCAGTTGTGAATGGTAGTTCATTCTTGATTTGGCTCTCTTTAAGTCTGTTATTGGTATATAGGAATGCTTGTGATTTTTGCACATTGATTTTGTATCCTAAGACTTTGCTAAAGTTGCTTATCAGTTTCAGGAGATTTGGAGCTGAGACAAGGGGGTCTTCTAGATATACGATCATGTCATCTGTAAATAGAGACAATTTGACTTCCTTCTTTCCTATTCGAATACCCTTTATTTCTTTTTCTTGCCTGATTGCTCTGGCTAGAGCTTCTAGTACTATATTGAATAGGAATGGTGAGAGAGGGCATCCTTGTCTAGTGCCAGATTTCAAAGGGAATGCTTCCAGTTTTTGCCCATTCAGCATGATATTGGCTGTTGGTTTGTCATAAATAGCTTTTATTATTTTGAGATACGTTCCGTCAATACCTAGTTTATTGAGGGTTTTTAGCATAAAGGGCTGTTGAATTTTGTCAAAGGCCTTCTATGCACCAATTGAGATAATCATGTGGTTTTTGTCTTCAGTTCTGTTTATATGATGGATTACATTTATAGACTTGCGTATGTTGAAGCAGGCTTGCATCCCCGGGATGAAGCCTACTTTATTATGGTGGATAAGCTTTTTGATGTGCCGTTGCAGTCGGCTTGCCAGTATTTTATTGAAGATTTTTGCATCTGTGTTCATCATGAATATCGGCCTGAAGTTTTCTTTTCTTGTTGAGTCTCTGTCGGGTTTTGGTATCAGGATGATGTAGGGACATGGATGAACCTGGAAACCATCATTCTCAGCAAACTGACACAAGAGCAGAAAATCAAATGCCACATGTTCTCACTCATAGGCGGGTGTTGAACAATGAGAACACATGGACACAGGGAGGGGAGCACTACACACTGGGGTCTGTTGGGGGGAAATGGGGGAGGGACAATGGGGGTGGGGAGTTGGGGACAGATAACATGGGGAGAAATGCCAGATATAGGTGAAGGGGAAGAAGGCAGCAAATCACACTGCCATGTGTGTACCTATGCAACAATCTTGCATGTTCTTCACATGTACTCCAAAACCTAAAATGCAATAAAAACAAAAACAAACAAAAAAATAATTGTACATATTTATAGGGTACAATGTGATGTTTTAATGCATGTAGATGATATAATCATCAAATTGGGATAATTACCATATCTTTAAACATTTGTCATTTTTTAATTTTAATTTTAAATTTATTATACTTTAAGTTCTGGGGTACACGTGCAGAACGTGCAGGTTTATAACATAGGTATACACATGCCATGGTGGTTTGCTGCCCTGTCATCTACATTAGATATTTCTCCTAATGCTATTCCTCCCCAATCCCCTTGTCCCCTGCTATTCCTCCCCTAGCCCTCTACCCCTCAACAAGTGTGTGATGTTCCTCTCCCTGTGTCCATGTGTTCTCATTGTTCAATATCCACTTATGAGTAAGAACACGTGGTGTTTAGTTTTCTGTTCTTGTGTCATTTTGCTGAGAATGATGGTTTCCAGTTTCATCCTTTTTTATGGCTGCATAGTATTCCATAGTGTATATGTGCCACATTTTCTTTATCCAGTCTATCATTGATGGACATTTGGGTTGTTTCCAAGTCTTTGCTTTTGTGAACCATGTCATTATAAACATAAGTATGCATGTGTCTTTATAATAGAATGATTTCTAATCCTTTGTATTTACCCAGTAATGGGATTGCTAGGTCAAATGGTATTTCTATTTCTAAATCCTTGAGGCATCCTCACACTGTCTTCCATAATGGTTGAACTAATTTATATTCTCACTTTTCAAGCTTTATGGAAAAATGCCAATGGACGCCAACCATGCTTTTTAAAAGCCTCACTACTTTCTTCCCATTTACAGAAGACATCCTGTAAATATTTACTTGATTCTTAATTTCAGAACCTTTGGGAATAAATTAACTCTCATTTCAAGCAAAGGGGAGGTCCAGAAATCAAGGAACCAGGAGATCAGAAAGACACTAACCCACAGTCAAAGACAAAGTCAAGGATTAGAATATTTGAATGAAACATCACTCCCAAGACTTGAGCCAGAGACCATTAAAAAGTCAGGACCAAGTCCCTGGCCTTGGGACCAGAGATAGATAGTGACAGAGTAGGTAGACAGTGGTGTTCCCCAGGGGTATTTTAGAGGAGCTGAGAATATAGACCAAGAACTTTTGATCTTCTGCATGTAACAGCTCCTCAGAATCTGAACACAAAGTAAAATCTGCCTAGAACTAATACAGGGATCAGAAATATTGGGCAGGTAGATAAAGGTTTCTTTTACATGCCCAAGGCAGACATCACTAATCAATTATGGCATACTTCCCCTGTGCCCTGGTATGGTCTTTAAATCTTTTTCAACACAGTTTTAAGACAAGGACTATTAACAGAACAGAACTGGAATGAATTTGAGATCCATATGCTATTTCTGATTTAGTTTCAGATTCTTGATACCACTTCCCATTCAGCTATTTCCTCTCATTGGGTGAAAAACAATGATAGTTTTTATAAAGATTACTCTACTTAAAGAATAGTCAAAGAATTGGGGTGTGCTTTAATTCTTTTGTTTGTTTGTTTTATTTCTGATTACAAACTTTTTTTGTTAAATTGCCAAATTCCATCCAGCAAGGGGCAGCCCTAGTTCTCTAAGGAAGCTATATATTAGTTTATGCTTCTGTACTATTTGATTTGATTAAAATTTTATCATGGTCTTTCAGCAATTAAACTTAAAATGACAAAACATGTACTCTGCCCCTGGTACTCTGTTTAGGACTGTGATGCAGAGATAAAGAAAACCGTGTTCTTTTCCATTAGGAACTAATAAACTAATGGTCAACATAGGTCTTCAAACAAACATTGAATCAGTGAAAAATATTACAGTTGTAGCACAAAGAATAAAGGAAAGGCACACGGAGAAAGAGCTTCCACTTAGGCTTCACAGACAATTCACAAGTGGAATTGTCATATTTAGAGAAAGTTTAGAGGCAGAGAAAGTAGCATGACAATGTAGTAAGAAATTATATCACGTGTTAAAAAGGGAGGGAGGTTTACAACACATAACACAGAGAGGAGACAGATTGCACTTACACAACTTTGACTCTTGTAAAATGTGAGAGTATAATAACCAGAATTAATGAAACTCATTTTATGTGCAAATTTTGGAACAATGTGAACCCCACTGTTTCTCTCCCAAATTAAACTTTGGCAAGAGTCATATCTTTTCCATGTGGTGGGCCAAGTTAATTTAAAATATTCTAGCTTGTAAGCTGAAGCATCTCTTTGTCTACTTTAAGAGGAAATATGGACTTACATGCATGTTGAATTCTGCATGGTCTTTCCTCTGATGCAATCCACCACCCTCTGGTTTTGTGGGGCTGGACTTTATAGCAGAGGCAAAGATGTAGTAAAAAGCAACAAAAGCCAAATTGTGAAGAGCTCCGTTTTACTTTTCTCCTTGAATCTTTAAAGAGTCACCAGAAGTTTCTAAATGTAGGAGAAACGTGAGCATAATGTATTTTGAAATGAGAATTTTAGAGACAGTGCTTGAAGATGAACAAGGGGGAAAAGCAGCTAGATGTAAGAAAACTAGTTGAGTATCTATTATAATAATTTGACAAAAGATAGATAGCACTGGTTTGAAGAAGTCCTTCAAACCAGGGATGGGAAAGGATGGAGTAGCTTTGAAAGCTATTTTGGACTTTTTAAGCATTAAAAAAATATGTGAATTATGTTGATTTGTTATGTCAATAGAAATACATTTTGAAAATTTGTTTAATTCTGAAAATAACATTGCCCACTATTTAATCTTTTTTTTTTCTTTAATCAACAACAACTAAGCAAAGAAAGATAACTCTCATTATCCTACACCCTAGAGATAATCAATGTCCAATCATCCGGTGGTAACATCTAGCCATATAAACATATGCACATTTACACACATACCCAAAATTATTTGAAAACAAAAATCCATATTTTCTCTTCTACTGTGCTTAGTAAGAACCTTCACCTTGCTTTGGAACACAGGGGTGAGGGGGGTCCCAGTGCATAGTTTTTGCTGATGCCATTTGTGCACTCATGCCGTGATAGGAACTCATACTGATTTAGAGATCTTGCTTCTGCTGTTGGGTTTTGTCTGTTCATGTTCCTACCAGAAGCCTATGAAACTACTTCCTTTCTGTTGCCTGCTGTGACCTTGGTGATAACTGAGCTTCTCTCTAAACAGCTGTCAGAAACCAGCTGTTTACAAGGCCAGTTTACAAGGCAAGTTAGCCAGTGGCTTGGGATAGTCCAGTTCTCTTTCTTCCTGCCATAATGCATCAGCTAATTTCAGATTCAGCTACTTGGGATAATTGGAGTCTCAACCATCTTGGACCATTGCTCCAGCTAGAACAGCCACTTCAGCAGGTAAAAATAAATGGCCTTTCTAAAACTGAACTGAACTAGAACTAAAAAGGGAATAACTTACTACATTAAAAGAAAGGCTTTAATCACTGGAAGTTTGAACATAGTGATACTCAGAAAGAGAAATTCCTGCTAAATGAGAAGACTCAACAACAGACCTTGAATCTTCCCGCCACCTCCCATGGAGAGCTCCCTGGAGCTCACTTTTCCCCATAGGTGTCTTGCATTTTGAGAACTCAGCCACTAAGAGACACAGCCATAGGGACCCAGGCCTTACATTTATAAGCAGAACTAGGATAAACTAACACATCTCTGTTCTCTAGCTTTTCTCAAAGCATCAGAAATCATCTCTCATTTTCAGAAAGAATCTCTCTCAAAGCACAGGAAACCATAACAGAGCATGGTCTGCTAATGGGCAGTCAGGGGTCTGTTAAACCCTGGGCTCAATAGATATAGGTCACAATACTGGCCCAACTGTGAATTCTTTCCAGCCTCTTTTGCCTTCTTTTCTTCTGGTCCTAGAAGCTGGTTTTGGGGGGCATTTTCTTTAACCCCACTATCCTATACTGCTTTGAGCCTAATCATTGTACATTCTGGGTGTATCACTTAACTTATTTGGTCTTCACTTCTTTCCTGTTCACCATGGGTCTATTCATTTCTACCTCTACGTTTAAGAGAAAATAAAATCTTTAAATTGCTTAGCGTACAAATTTAAAAGACTGATGATACAAGATGATAATGAGGATAAAGAACAGCCAGAACACTCATATAGTGCCAGTAGGAATATAAAATGTGGTACAACCGCTTTGGAAAACAGCTCGCCAGGTATTTTAAAAATTACATACGTACCTACCATACTGCTCCAGCCATTCGTCTTATGTATTTTTCCCAAGAGAAAAGAAATAGTGTATTTATATAAAGACCTGTACGTGAGGTTTGTGTTTTGTTTTGTAGCTTTATTTCTAATAGCCCCACCCTGAAAATAACACAAGTGTTCCTGAAAACGTAAATAGATAAAAAATTGGGGGTGGGTTTATCCACAAAATGGAATGCTACTCTGCAGTAAAAAGCCATGGACCAGGCTGAGAGCATGGCTCATGCCTGTAATCCCAGCACTTTGGGAGGCTGAGGCGGAGGCATCACCTGAGGTCAGGAGTTCAAGACCACCCTGGCCAACATGGCGAAACCTCATCTCTACCTACAATACTAAAATTAGCTGGGTGTGGTGGTACATGTCTGTAATCCCAGCTACTTGGGAGGCTGATGCACAAGAGTTGCTTGAATCCAGGAGACAGAGCTTGCAGTGAGCTGAGATCACGCCACTGCACTCCAGCATGGGCAACAGAGCCAGACTCCATCACAAAAAAAAAATAAATAAATAAAAAGCAATGGATCATTGATGCATTCACCAGCATGGATAAATCTCAAAACAATGCTGATTAAGGCCAGGCGCAGTGCCTCACACCTGTAATCCCAGCACTTTGGGACTTTGGGAGGCCGAGGTGGGTGGATCACCTGAGGTCAGGAGTTCGAGACCAGCCTGGTCAATATGGCGAAACCTTGTCTCTACTAAAAGTACAAAATTAGCCAGGCGTGGTAGTGGGTTCCTGTAATTCCAGCTACTCAGGAGGCTGCAGCAGGAGAATAGCTTGAACCAGGGAGGCAGAGGTTGCTGTGAGCTGAGGTCACAGCGCTGCACTCCAGCCTCGGTGACAAGAGTGAGACTCTGTCTCAGAAAAAAAAAAAAAAAAATGCTGATTAAAAGACCACAGACATAAAGGAACATATAATGTATGATTCAATTTATATCAATTTTTAATTACTCAAATTAATCTATAGTGACAGAAAAGTCAGTTGTTGCCTATAAATAAGCAGAGAAGGACTGATAAATTACAAAGGGCATGAGAAAATTTTGGGGGTAATATGGGTTCACTCTCCTGCTTGTGGTGATGGGTTCACAGATATGTAAGTCAAAATTGATCAATTTGCATACTTCAACATGAATAGTTCATTATATATTAATTATATCTCCATAAACCCATTACAAATTGCTTTATTCAGAAACCCTTCTCTTTCTCTCCTCTTCCTCTTTTTTTCTTGAAATGTAATCATTAAGTGGCCTTATGCCAACTGGCCTGTTTGCCCAGTACTGAACCTAGAAATATATTTGTAATGATATTAGAATTGTGCAAATGAGAGTATATAAAACTCTTTAAACATTTTCTACCTGGTAAATGCTCAGTAAAGGATAACTTTATTCTTCTACCCTAGGTTCCCCTTAGCAAAATATGTCTATCTAGGCATTGGCAGCAAAATATGTCCCCAGAAGGTAAAATAGTCATATATCTGAGGTAACTGTCAGTAGAGGCTGTGTTTTAAGTTAGTGGGACTGTAAGAGCTGACACTGGAGAGGTGGATAGAGATAAAGCCCTGGAAGACCCTGTGTGCCCTATTTAGGAGCCTGGAGTTTATTTTTCAAACAAGGGGAGAAGTGTTCCAATGGCTTATGGGACAGTGTGCGACACGCTTGGGCTTACGCTTTAGAAAATTACTCATTGCGGCTGGGCGCGGTGGCTCACGCCTGTAATCCCAGCACTTTGGGAGGCCGAGGCGGGTGGATCACGAGGTCAAGAGATCGAGACCATCCTGGTCAACATGGTGAAACCCCGTCTCTACTAAAAATACAAAAAATCAGCTGGGCATGGTGGCGCGTGCCTGTAATCCCAGCTACTCAGGAGGCTGAGGCAGGAGAATTGCCTGAACCCAGGAGGCGGAGGTTGCGGTGAGCAGAGATCGCGCCATTGCACTCCAGCCTGGGTAACAAGAGCGAAACTCTGTCTCAAAAAAAAAAAAAAAAAATTACTCATTGCTTATAAGTAAGGAATTGCTTGACAGTTAAGATGTGAAATTTTACCCTGGGAAGACAGGCAGTGACTACCAGTCATGATTTAAATGGACTTTCTTTATGCTCATATTTTTAGACCCAGGTTAGCGCACAACCTCAAGGGTGAGAAAGAATGAGAATAGTCTCTTGGAGCAAAAATTGAATCAGAGCTGGAAGTCACCTATAGCACCTTTACTTCCCCCGTCAGAAAGAGGCCAGCAAACCCCTTATACCAAAGAACATTAGATGACAACTCAGCATATGATCTTCCTCTCATCTCTGCTTCATAGGACGTTTGGTGGGGAGGAAACGTGAACGAGGGCTTCAGTCTATACCCTTCCTCCCCAAGTAAAGCATGAGACTTTGGAATGAGACTGAAACACCATGATAATGTTTGTATATTACAGGGAATCATAAGAATTGTGGTTGAAGAGTATCCGTATACTAGAAATACTGCCCATATACAGCCTTCCTTGTTTTGGTATATTCTCACTGCATTACCACAACACTAGTGTCTTCTGAGTATAATGGATCCCTGGCTATTAAACTGCAAGCAGTTCCTAATGAACAAAGCTATCCTTAAATGACTGGCACTTGGGGTGTAAGAGTTCAGGGCACACGCCACCTGCTCTGGAGTTACACACCTTCAGATGGCTCAGCTTGTTACCTTTTATAATACATTTGGTTGCTCTCTACCCACCCAGCTCAGGACCACATTTTGCTCTCTTGGTCTGACTGGATTTGGCCATAAAGTTTTCTGGTCATAAGCCATTGAGAGGTGAGCAACCTCAAATAAATAGGCATCCAATTGCAGTCTTCAAGGACGAACCCAGTGGAATATCCCAACTCAACAAAAGCCACATTTTCCATCTAAGTCTCATGTACATGATGGTGTTGGGGAAGTAAAAGGGTTACAGATAGTCAATAGAGAGATCATAGAGAAAGGTATATTGTGGCAAGGAATGTAAAAGACAGGTTAATGCCACTAATCTCATTGATAGCACTCCCCTGAGGCTCTCAATGTCTCTGTATACCTGAAGGAGGAAACTCACTCAGTGAGTCATCAGTAGAAATCTGTTGGTGGACAAATGAATGACTGAAACAAAACATCCCATTTTCCTTCTCATATTGCAGGCTCTTCATCCTCACTTTCAACTTAGATGTGATCTCACGTTAGTGATTTATCACTTGCAAAGGACTTAGATTGTTTCCAAAGAGCCTTGATTTACACATAAGGAGTCAGTTGTTCACACCTAGGAGATTCTGGCTAACAGACCCAAAGCCCTAGATCAGATTGTAATGATTCGGTTTTAGCATCAAGGCCCGATATTTGGGCTGGAAAAATCTGCCTTCCAATTCTATCAATTCTGTTGTGTTTCTCTGGTAACCTTCCCAGTTCCCTGTCAAAGTGACTAGGTTGAGGCATCATGGCCAAATTACATTGTTGATGAGGTGAAGGCTGCTGCCTGGTGTTACACCAAATGCCAGGTGAATGGAGTCCTTGGTTTTAACCCAGCCACCAGATCATTATCTTTTTGTTTTATGTTTTAGATCTTGAAGTATGGAAGTATCCTGTACATTATTATTTTTTTTTTATTGTACTTTAACTTCTGGGTACAGGTGTAGATCTTGCAGGATTGTTGCATAGGTACATACATGCCATGGTGGTTTGCTGTCTCCATCCCCCATCACCTATATTAGGCATTTCTCCCAATGTTACCCCTCCCCAACCTTCCCATCCCCTGCTGTTCCTCCCCTAGCCCCCCAACCCCCATGTTCCCCTCCCTGTGTCCATGTGTTCTCATTGTTCAACACCTGCCTATGAGTGAGAACATGCTATGTTTGGTTCTCTGTTCTTGTGTCAGTTTGCTGAGAATAATGGTTTCCAGATTCATCTGTGTCTTTACAAAATGAACTCATCATTTTTTATAGCAGCACAGTATTCCCTGGTGTATATGTGCCACATTTTCTTTGTCCAGTCTGTCATTCATGGGCATTTGGGTTGGTTCCAGGTCTTCGCTATTGTAAGCAGTGCCACAATGAACACATGTATGCATGTGTCTTTATAATAAAATGATTTATAATCCTTTGGGTATATACCCAGTAATGGGATTGCTGGGTCAAATGGAATTTCTATTTCTAGATCCTTGAGGAATCACCACACTGTCTTCCACAAGGGTTGAACTAAGTTACACTCCCACCAACAATATAAAAAGAGTTCCAGTTTCTCCACAGTGACTCCAGCATGTGTTATCTCCAAATTTTTTAATAATTGCCATTCTAACTGGCATGAGATGATATCTCACTGTGGTTTTGTTTTGCATTTCTCTAATGACCTGGGATGACGAGCATTATTTTCATGTTTCTTGGCCTCATAAATGTCTTCTTTTGAAAAGTATCTGTTTATATCCTTCACCCACTTTCTTATGGAGTTGTTTGGTTTTTTTCTTGTATATTAGTTTTAGTTCTTTGTAGATTCTGGATATTAGTCCTTTGTCAGACGGGTAGCTTGCAAAAAATTTTCCCATTCTGTTGGTTGCTGGTTCACTCTGATGATTGTTTCTTTTGCTGTGCAGAAACTTTTAAGTTTCATTAGATCCCATTTGCCTATTTTGGCTTTTGTTGCCATTGCTTTTGGTGTTTTTGTCATGAAGTCCTTGCCTATGCCTATGTCCTGAATGGTATTCTTAGGTTCACCTCTAGGGTTTTTATGGTGTTAGGTCTTATGCTTAAATCTTTAATCCATCTGAAGTAAATTTTAGTGTAAGGTATAAAGAAGGGGTCTAGTTTTAGCTTTCTACACATGGCTAGCCAGCTTTCCCAATACCATTTATTAAACAGGGAATTCTTTCCCCATTGTTTGTTTTTCTCAGGTTTGTCAAAGATCAGATAGTTTTAGATGGGTGGCATTACTTCTGAGGCCTCTGTTCTGTTCCATTCATCTATTTCTCTGTTTTGGTACCAGTACCACACTGTTTTGATTACTGTAGCCTTGTAGTATAGTTTGAAATCAGGTAGCATGATGCATCCGGCTTTGTTCTTTGTCTTGAAGACAAAGATTAGGATTGTCTTGACTATGAGGGCTCTCTTTTGGTTCCATATTAAGTTTACAGTCATTTTTTTCCAGTTCTGTGCAGAAGATCAATGGTAGCTTGATGGGGATAGCACTGAATATATAAATTACCTTGGGCGGTATGGCCATTTTCACGATATTAATTTTTCCTAACCATGAGCACGGAACGTTTTTCCATCTGTTTGTGCCCTCTCTTACTTCCTTGAGCAGTAGTTTGTAGTTCTCCTTAAAGAGATCCTTCACATCTTTTGTTGTAATCCTAGGTATTTTATTTTCTTTGTAGCAATTGTGAATGGGAGTTCACTCATGATTTGGCTCTCTGTTTGTCTGTTATTTGTGAATGCTTGTGGTTTTTGCAGTCTGATTTTGTATACTGAAACTTTGCTGATGTTGCTTATCAGCCTAAAGAGATTTTGGTCTGAAAGGATGGGGTGTTCTAAATATTACAATCATGTTGTCTACAAATAGAGAAAATTTGACTTCCTCTTTTCCTAACTGAATACGCTTAGTTTCTTTTTCTTGCCTGATTGCTCTGGCTAGAACTTCCAATACTATACTGAATAGGAACTGGGAGAGACAGCATCCTTGTCTAGTGCCAGTTTTCAAAGGAAATGCTTACAGTTTTTGCCCATTCAGTATGATATTAGCTGTGGGTTTGTCATAAATAGCTTTTATTATTTTGAGATACATTCCATCTATACCTAGTTTATTGAGAGTTTTTAGCATAAAGGGCTGTTGAATTTTTTTTGAAGGCCTTCTCTGCATCTGTTGAGATGATCATATGGCTTTTGTCTTTCGTTCTGTTTATGTGATGGATTATGTTTATATATTTGTGTATGTTGAGCCAGCCTTGTACCCCTGGGATGAAGCCTACTTGATTGTGGTGCATAAGCATTTTGATTGGCTGTTGGATTCAGTTTGCCAGTATTTTATTGAAAATTTTTGCATCAATGTTCATCATGGATATTGGCCTGAAGTTTTCCTTTTAAGTTCTGTCTCTGCCAGGTTTTAGTATCAGGATGATGTTGGTCTCATAAAATGAGTTAGGGAGGATTCTTTCTTTCTGTATTGTTTGGAATAGTTTCAGAAGGAATAGTACCAGTTCCTCTTTGTATGTCTGGTAGAATTCGGCTGCAAACCCATCTGGACCTGGACTCTTTTTAATAGCCTGGACTCAATTAATAGCCTACTAGGCTATTAATTGCTGCCTCAACTTCTAACCTTGTTATTGGTATATTCTGGGATTCAATTTCTTCCTGGTTTAGTCTTGGGAGGATGTAAGTGTTTAGTAATTTATCCATTTCTTCCAGATATACTGGTTTGTGTGAATAGAGTTGTTTGTAGTAATCTCTGTTGGTAGTTTGTATTTCTGTGGAATCAGTGGTGATATCCCCTTTATCATTTTCTATTGTATCTATTCAATTCTTCTCTCTTTTCTTTTTGATTAGTATGGCTAGCAATCTGTCTATTTTGTTGATCTTTTCAAAAAACCAACTCCTGGGTTTATTGATATTTTGAAGGATTTTTGTGTCTCTATCTCCGTCAGTTCTGTTCTGATCTTAGTAATTTCTTGTCTTCTGCTAGCTTTTGAATTTGTTTGATCTTGCTTCTCTAGTTCCTGTAATTGTGACAATAGGGTGTTGATTTTAGATCTTTCCTTGCTTCTCATATGGGCATTTATTGCTATGTAAATTTCCCTGTAGATACTGCCGTAAACGTGTCCCAGAGATTCTGGTACATTGTGTCTTCATTCTTACTGGTTTCAAAGAACATCTTTATTTCTGCCTTCATTTCATTGTTTATCCAGTCATCATTCAGAAGCAAGTTGTTCAGCTTCCATGTAGTTGTGTGGTTTTGAGTGAGTCTTTTAATCCTGAGTTCTAATTTGATTGCACTGTGGTCTGAGAGTCTGGTTGTTATGATTTCTGTTATTTTGCATTTGCTGAGGAGTGATTTGCTTCCAATTATGTAGTCAATTGTAGAGTAAGTGTAATGTGGTGCTGAGTAGAATGTATATTCTGTGGATTTGGGGTGGAGAGTTCTGTAGATGTCTATTAGATCTGCCAGGTCCAGATCTGCATTCAAGTCCTGGATATCCTTGTTGATTTTCTGTCTCATTGATCTATCTAATATTGGCAGTGAGGTGTTAAAGTCTCCCACTGTTATTGTGTGGGCATCTGAATCTCTTTGCAGATCATTAAGAACTTGCTTTATGTATCTGGGTGCTCCTGTATTGGGTGCATATATATTTAGGATAGTTAGCTCTTCTTGTTGCATCGATCCTTTACAATTATGTAATGCCCTTGTCTCTTTTGATCTTTTTTGGTTTTAAGTCCATTTTATCCGAGACTAGGATTACAATATCTGCTTTTTTTTCCCCTCTCTCTCTTCATTTGCTTGGTAAATCTTCTTCCATCCCTTTATTTTGAGTCTATATGTGTCTTTGTACACGAGATGGGTCTCCTGAATACACCACACCGATGGGTCTTGACTTTTTATCCAGTTTGCCAGTCTGTGTCTTTTGATTGGGGCATTTAGGCCATTTACATTTAATGTTAATATTGTTGGGTATGAATTTGATCCCGCCATTTTGTTACTGGCTGGTGGTTTTGCCCATTAGTTGGTGCAGTTTCTTCATTGCGTTGTTGATCTTTACCATTTGGTATGTTTTTGCAGTGGCTGGTACTGGTTAATCCTTTCCACATTAGGACTTCCTTCAGGAGCTCTTGTAAGGCATGTCTGGTGGTGACAAAATCTCTCAGCAATTGCATGTCCTTAAAGGATTTCATTTCTTCTTCACTTATGAAGCTTAGTTTGGCTGGATATGAAATTCTAGGTGGAAAGTACTTTTCTTTAAGAATGTTGAATATTGACCCCCACTCTCTTCTGGCTTGTAGGGTTTCTGCCAAGAGATACGCTGTGAGTCTGATGGGCTTCCCTTTGTGGGTAACCCAATCTTTTTCTCTGGCTACCCTTAGCATTTTTTCCTTCATTTCAACCCTGGTGAATCTGACGATTATCTGCCTTGGGGTTGGTCTTCTTGAGGAATATTTTTGTAGTGTTCTCTGCATTTTTTGGACTTAAATATTGGCCTGCCTTGCTAGGTTGGGGAAGTTCTTCTAGATAATATCTTGAAGAGTGTTTTTCGACTTGGATTCATTCTCCCTGTCACATTCAGGTATACTGATCAAATGTAGATTAGGTCTTTTCACATAATCCCATATTTCCTGGAGGCTTTGTTCATTTCTTTTCACTCTTTTTTCTCTAATCTTGCCTTCTTGTTTTATTTCATTGAGTTGATCTTCAGTCTCCGATATCCTTTCTTCTGCTTGATTGAGTCGGCTATTGAAACTTGTGTATGCTTCGTGAAGCTCTCATACTGTGCTTTTCAGCTCCATCAAGTGTTTATGGTCTTCTCTAAGCTGGTTATTCTAGTTAGCATTTTGTCTAACCTTTGTTCAAGGTTTTTAGTTTCTTTGCATTGGGTTAGAACATGCTCCTTTAGCTCAGGGAAGTTTGTGATTACTCACCTTCTGAAGTGTGCTTCTGTCAATTCATCAAACTCATTCTCCATTCTGCTGGTGAGGAGTTGTGATCCCTTAGAGGAGAGGCGTTCTGGTCTTTGATGATTTCATCCTTTGTACACTGGTTTCTTCCCATCTTCATGGATTTATCTACCTTTGATCTTTGATGTTGGTGATTTCAATTGGGATCTCTGAGTGGACATCCTTTCTGGTGATATTGTAGCTATTTCTTTTTGTTTTTTAGTTTTCCTTCTAACAGTCAGGCCCCTCTGCTATAGGACTGCTGAAGGTCCACTCCAGACCTTGCTTGCTTGGGAATCAATCACCCACAGGGGATGCAGAACAGCAAGAGTTGCTGCCTGATGTTTCCTCTGGTAGCTTCATTCCAGAAGAGAATCTGCCAGGTTTCAGCCAGGGATCTACTGTATGAGGCATCTTTTTGGTGATACAGGGGTCAGGGAGCTGGTTGAGGAGGCAGTCTGTCCCTTGTCTCCCTGTAGAGGCGCTGCTGGGCTGCCACGGACTCAGTCCAGCTGCTGTGTAAGCTTCCTCTGGCTTTTGTTTACACAGGTGAGATTAGAACCACCTCCACAATGGCAGACACCCTTCCCCCCACTGAGCTCAATTGTCCTGGGTCAAGCTTGAACTGATGTGCTGGCTGTGGAACTCTCTAGTGAGAGGGCTTCAATTTGTTGGTCTTTGCGGGAGTGGGACCTGCCAGGCTGTATCGCCTATCTCTCTGCTTTCAGCTTCCTCTGTTTCTGGGGAGCCAGTAGCTCTGTCCCGCAGGCACTCCAGGCGCTAGTCAAAATGCCTGCCCAGGTCTTTGCTGACAACCCTTGGCATTGGCCAAAGCTGCCACTCAGATCTGTGCTGGTAACTCATGGCGCTTTTCAGCCCAGTAGGGATCTCCTAGTTTGTGGGTTGCAAAGGCTGTGGGAGAGGTGTAGTATCTGAACCAGACTGCCAGAGGGGGAAAAGTCCCTGATCCTCCAGCCAGTTGCACTTCCCAGGTGAGACAGCACCCTGCTCTGTCTCAGTTTGCCCTCCTTGGGCTACATCCACTGTCCAACCAGTCCCATTGATATGAACCTGGTACCTCAGTTGGAAATGTGGAGATCACTCACCTTCTGCATCTCTCTCACTGGGATCTGTGCTCCAGAGCTGTTCCTATTCAGCCATCTTGGCTGAATCCCCCTTGTACATTATTTTTTAAAGAAATTAACTGAGAAGTAAGGAACCACATAGATGTTTCTACTGCATATACTGAGGTTCAACTTAAATGCTGATTTTTCCCCCCAAATCTTCAGTGAGTGTATGGGACAGGGATAAGTGTTTTATAAGGTCTTGGCACCTTTGTATGAGTTTCTAAACTGGGACATTACCCAGATACAGTGTACTAGGAATGGGCCAGAATCTTAAGATACTTCAATGTTGACAGTATGGCAGCAGTGAATAAACAGTAGAGGCAAGTTGCTGGCACAGTCCATGGACTGAAATCTCTAGAAATGGCCAGGTAAGAGGAAATGTCCCTTATTATTCCAGGGTTGAGAGCTGTGTGGATGATTGGTAAGCAAGCTTATTTAATTTTAGATCCTAATAAAGAGCTTTGGGAAATGAAAGGGATCATCATTTGATTTTCTCATAGAAATCCAGTTTCCCATTGCAGTTGTTAGGAAAAGAAAATGTAAGGAAATGATTTCTTAATGGTGACACTGACAATCAGTCTGGCTGACGCAGAAGCACCAGTGTCTGTAACAGGTCCTCTGATGCCTAAAATTGAAAATTGTCTCTCTAATGTGCCTATGTGCTCCCATTCAGCTTTATGTTCCAATTGATTGCTTGGCTTATAACCAAAGGTGATTTTTTTGATCCAAGGCCTCCCTTCATGGAGGTCTAAAAAAAAAAAAACAAAAAAACCTGACTCATAGATGTACTGAAACAGCAACTATGGAAGGTTTCTGTTCTCTATAGTGATACTATATTTATTCCTTCAGTGCCTACCACCCCTGAGCTAGATATTCTAGGAGAGAGAGTTTTAAAATTATTTCCCTTTTGTTCAGAATGTCCCTCTGTTATTTAACTATCAATTTTTAAGCACCTGAATCATGACCTAAGACCCCAGCCAGTGAGGATCACATCACTTGCTTTTTAAAAAAGCCTTCCAGTGGCTTCTCATTGTCACTATTATTGTCATTGCCTCCTTGCCACCATTACAATTAGGACAGTATTCAGACTGTTTCTTAGAGCCCATGAGGTTTAGCTCAAGATCACAAAATGCAGCCCATGAGCCTGTCCAGTGAGTAACTTGTTTTTATAAATAAGATTTATTGGAACACAGCCACATCCATTCATCTGCGTAGTGCCTATATTTGCTTTTATTGCTACAAAGACAGAGTTGAATAGCTGTGACAGAGATCATATGACCTGCAAAGCTAAAAATATTTATAAACTGGAACTTTACCAGAAAAGCTTGCTGGATCTACCTTAGAAAATCTGTTGCCTTCCTAGCTTTCTGACCTTCATTTCCAATTTCTTCTCATCTTTGCTGGCTTCTCTTCAGTCTTGCTGCTATTTCTGCTCCCAAAAACCCCAGGGCCATATCCTTCCCAGGACCTTTGTTCAGGATGTATCTTCTTTTTAGGAAGCTGTCAGACAAACCTTCTCATGTTGTGTTCTTCCCACTACTCAAAGCTCGGCCTGCAGACACATATCATGATTTCCTTAACTCTCCTCCATCCCCGCTAAAGTGAGCACCACTCCAGTCATGTTCTATTTCTTCCTATGGATCAGTAACTTATTTCCCTTTTGGTTTGTTCATGTTTACCTGTATCTCCTCACTACAATCAAAGTACCTTAAATACAAGGCCTTGGTCTGTCTCTAGTTCTGCTTTGAATCCCTAGAGCTCCAAGCAGTGACTGGTACCTAGTAAGTGCTCAATAAATCCCTGTGAAATAGATGGAAGAATGAAGGAATGAATGAATAAATCTGTTGTGGAGTATGATACAGTTCCTACCCTCAATAAAGTGTTTAGAAGTAGAGAGAGCCATGTACACTAATGTCCTACACTAATGTCTATGAAAATAAGAAAATAGGTTTATAGCAAAAACAGCCTTGAGCGAGATCAGTCTTGCTGAGGGAATATGTGCATGAAAATTGTGCAGACAAAGCTAATAGTCAAGGATGAGCAAGCACTGGTAAAAAAGACTTTCTAAAGTTAAGAAATTGATTTTGAAGTTGAAACTGATTACCAGTGAATACATAAAAATGTCCAATCTCATATATAATTTTTAGTCTTCAGAATGATAAAGATGAAACAAAAAATACAGTAATATGCAGTGATGGTGAGGATGTGGGAAAATGATATACTTATCTATTGCGAATGAATGTCCAAACCGATCAAATATTTTAAGGAGGGTAGATTTATGCTGTATATTGAAAGCTTTTACAATATGAATAAGTTTTGGCCCAGTAATTCCATTTCTAGAATTTTTAAAAAGGGGAGAAATTAGAAACATTCTCAAAGATAGAGGTACCAAAATGTTCACCAGAACGTAAGTCACTAACAAAAGGGAACTAGTTAAGTGTATTATAGAGCTTCCACATAATACACTACTTAGAACTGTTAAAAATGATGGTGCAAATCAGTTTTTTGAATATTTTCTGTTTATCAATCACCAGGCCAAACACTTCATATAGATTACTTCTTGGAAACTCCACCCCAAACTATAGTTGGGATTGATATTATCCTCCTTTACAGAGTAGAAAATAGAGGATTACAAAAGTAAAGTGACTTATTTCCAAGGTCCCAGAGCAAGAAAGGAACAAAGAAAGTTGTTTATCAGGACCTGACTCACTTAATGCTCTGGGATATGGACAATAAAAATGATCAATGCTTTTACCCTGGACAAATTATTTGATCTTTCTGGGTTTCAGTTTCCTTGTTTATAAAATGAGAATAACAATAGTATTTGTCTCATAAGGTTATGAGGATTGAATGAGTTAATTCATTCTGTATGTATCTATATTAAAATATGCATGTACATATGTGTGCATAGCTATGTCCCAGGCACTGTGGTGCATGCAGAGGAGGCATCAACAAGCAAAATATAAATTTCCAAGACTGCATTCTAGGGGATGGAGACAGACTTTAAATGAATAAATGATGCATAAAGAGAATATCAGACTGCAGCAAATAAAAAACAACAGTAAATGGGAGAGGAAATACCATTATGGGGCACACAGTCTGCAATAAGGAATAGGGGCTCAGAGCAGGCCTCACTGAGAAGACAACTTTTGAACAAAGACATAGGAAGCAAACCATGAGAAGATCTGAAAGAAGAGCATTCCAGGTAGAAAGACCAGCAAGTGCAAGAGTCCTGAGGCAGAAGCATGTCAAGGCTATTTGAGAAATGACCAGAAGGGTAGTGTGAGCTAGGATAGGCATGGTAGGAGATGAGCCTAGAGGTCAGGTGGCAGGCAGAGCGCCAGCTCATGCAGAATCAGACTGGATGACATGCAAAGTCTTTAAGGATTTTGGATGGAGGCACAACATGATCTGACAGATTTCACAAGGATTTTACTGATCCTCCCAAATTCATTAATTTCATGTAGAGTACTCAAAACCATGTCTGGTACCTAGCTAGAGGCCAATAAAGGTTACATGTTTTTATTTGCAGTATTAACATCATCATCCTCTAACTTCAATACATTTCCCACAATTTCTTCAGGAAATATATATATGGAACAGGGAAACCTTCACCTTCCTTCATTCCCTTACAGGCTTGGGTATATGCCATTTGTCCACTGATGGAGAGAAGCTAGTTTGTGTTAAAAAACACAGGGAAACTGAATTCTAGCACCAACCCTACCCTTGCACTCAGCCTAGGAACTGTTAAAGCATGAGACCTAAGTAGGCTGGTAACCTCTTCCTTGGATGAGAGAATGAGGCTCCCACACATAATTACACAATAATGTAACAACATCTAGTAAGAGCACTTCCATGCAGATAAAGTGTCTTTCAAAATGCATTCCTCTGTACAGCTCTGACTCAACATTAATACTTTTGCATTTAAAATACTATTTTGATGAGATCATTTCTTGCGATTGCCTCACAAATTTTCTCCTTTTGGTATCATTAAAGTACAATTTTATGAGGTAGCAGATAATGAAAGAATGGCCCCACATTCATAGCCTTATTTTCCAGTGATTTTTGTGGTTATATCCAGTTTACTGGGTTTTGGCAGTTTCCATTTTCAAACCTTTATTCATGCATCCCACTAATGTCTACAAAAAACCACCTATGTGCCAGGTGTGTATTTAGGTGCCAGGGATGGAAAGGTGAACAAGATAAATTCATTGCCCTCATGGAGATCACATTCTATGGAAAAGTGAGACAATGTGCAAACAAACACATAGAAAATGATAGGAAGACATAGGAAAAGTTGAGGAAGATGGGAGATAAATCTTACCAGGACTTCTGTATTAGATGTGAATGGTCAGGAGGGCTTCTTGGAAGAGGTGCTTTTCAAGCAGAAACTTGCATGAAATGAGATAGCAAAATGAAAAGAGAAAAGGCGCTCAGAGGA